>NC_044978.1:87124019-87431518 GCF_008728515.1 Papio anubis
AAGTTCTAGCTAGGGCAATCAGGCAAGAGAAAGAAATAAAGCGTATTCAGTTAGGAAAAGAAGAAGTCAAATTTTCCCTGTTTGCAGATAACATGATTGTATACTTAGGAAACCCCATCGTCTCAGTCCAAAACCTCCTTAAGCTGATAAGCAACTTCAGCAAAGTCTCAGGATACAAAATTAATGTGCAAAAATCACAAGCATTCCTATAAACCAATAACAGACAAACAGAGAGCCAAATCATGCATGAACTCCCATTCACAATAGCTTCAAAGAGAATAAAATACCTAGGAAACCAACTCACAAAGGATGTAAAGGACCTCTTCAAGGAGAACTACAAACCACGGCTCAGTGAAATAAAAGAGGACACAAACAAGTGGAAGAACATACCACGCTCATGGACAGGAAGAATCAATATTGTGAAATGGCCATACTACCCAAGGTAATTTATAGATTCAATGCCATCCCCATTAAGCTACCAATGACTTTCTTCACAGAATTGGAAAAAACTGCTTTAAAGTTCATATGGAACCAAAAACACTCCGCATTGCCAAGACAATCCTAAGTCAAAAGAACAAAGCTGGAGGCATCATGCTACCTGACTTCAAACTATACTACAAGGCTACAGTAACCAAAACAGCATGGTACTGGTACCAAAACAGAGATATAAACCAATGGAATAGAGCAGAGCCCTCAGAAACAATACCACACATCTACAGCCGTCTGATCTTTGACAAACCTGAGAAAAACAAGAAATGTGGAAAGGATTCCCTATTTAATAAATGGTGCTGGGAAAATTGGTTAGTCATAAGTAGAAAGCTGAAACTGGATCCTTTCCTTACTCCTTATATGAAAATTAATTCAAGATGGATTAGAGACTTAAATGTTAGACCTAAAACCATAAAAACCCTAGAAGAAAACCTAGGTAATACCATTCAGGACATAGGCATGGGCAAGGACTTCATGTCTAAAACACCAAAAGCAATGGCAACAAAAGCCAAAATTGACAAATGGGATCTAATTAAACTGTGAGCTTCTGCACAGCAAAAGAAACTACCATCAAGACTAGACAGGCCCAACCTACAGAATGGGGAGAACATTTTTTTGCAATCTACTCATCTGACAAAGGGCTAATATCTTGAACCTATACATAGCCTCAATCAAATTTACAAGAGAAAAAACAAAACAACCCCATCAAAAGGTGACCAAGGATGGGTAGACATTTCTCAAAGACATTTCATACAGCCAACAGACACATGAAAAAGTGCTCATCATCACTTGCCATCAGAGAAATGCAAATCAAAACCACAATGAGATACCATCTCCCACCAGTTAGAATGGCAGTAATTTAAAATCAGGAAACAACAGGTGCTGGAAAGTGTGGAGATAGGAACACTTTTACACTGTCGATGGGACTATGAAAGCTAAGTTCAATCATTGTAAGAAAACAGTGTAAGCGATTCCTGAAGGATCCTAGAACTAAATACCATTTGACCCAACCATCCATTGCAGGGATATACCCAAAGTTATAAGTCATGCTGCTATAAAACACATGCACCGCGTATGTTTATTGTGCTTCTTCACAATATAAAGACTTGAAATCAACCCAAATGTCCATCAGTGACAGACTGGATGAAGAAAATGGCACATATACACTATATAAGAACCTATGCAGCCATAAAAGGATGAGTACCTGTCCTTTGTAGGCACATGGATGCAGCTGAAACCATCATTCTCAGCAAACTATTGCAAGAACAGAAAACCAAATGCCATGTTCTCACTCCTTGGAGTGGGAACTGAACAATAACATCCTTGGACTGGGAAGGGAACATCACACACTGGTCCTATTGTGCAGGAGGCAGGGGGTTGGGGGATAGCGTGGGAGATATACCTACAAATATCAATGTGAGGATTAATGGGTGCAGCACACCAACACAGCACATGTATACAAAGGTAACAAACCTACACGTTGTGCACATGTACCCTAGAACTTAAAGTATATATAAAAAAAAACAAGTACACTTATTAAAGTAATAAATGACATACATTCATTGTTTTATTTAACATGTTAAATTGCAGTGTCAAAATTAATAATAGAATTCCAATAGTTGTGATCATTTCCAGTACCTAGCATATATTAAGGATCTATTCATGTTTAAAAAGGGATGAATAATCCTGAGAAGAAAAGCACTGTTGCTTAGAAAAAATACTGGCTGTAAATTTACATCAGTCTCAGAAGATTTTCAAAGAAAATCCCTTACAGAAAGGGAGAAATGAATTTTTCAAAAATATTTTATATGACTGACTCATTTGTTGTAATGAAGGAGAATGATAAGTGAACATGAAAAAACTTGGAATTCTTACAATTTTAGTTGGTAGGGGTAAAAGAAAATGATTTGGAGAGCAAAGGTCAGTGAGATTATTCAGAATAATAGATATTAAACATAATTATATATATTTCTTTGGGTATTCATCATTTAATCTTATGGATTATATTTTATTGGTTTATGGGCTGAATTAATGGATCATAAAGAATCAGTTTGCAAACACTGAATCTAAAGTGCACATGGAAAGATAATTTAAAATAATACCACCTGCAGATTTAGAAAATTAGAATTCAAGCTTCTATGCTTCTCCTTGAACCTATCAGACATCTTTAATAAATTCGATTAAATGATGTATTCTTCAATTAAATTATCTTGGGTGCCCATGAGAGTTTCTAGACTCATGGGCACCCAAGGTTTCATGCATTGATCAATTCAAGCCTTTACAAGATGGAGAGTGTCAGATATGATGAAGAATATAATACATAATATATATGTGTGTGTGTATATATATATATTTACAACTTCTTCAAACACAACCATCTCTCACTTCTCCTGAAACCAGCCCTTAATTATTATAGATTTCTCTTTAGAGTACACCTACATTTGAGAAAATGTAAAACCCTAATGAATATTCAGAATTTACTGAGATCACAAATTTAGGACACATTTCTCCAGCAGCAAATACTCAAGCACATTGCAGGAATGCTTAGTTCTCAGGTGAGTACGGTATCTCAAATCTGTCCTGTAAGTGTTGAGCCAAATTTTCTTTCATTTACGACTTCTCTTCGCCCAAAATGTAATTGCAGAAAAAAATGGTCAACTCATAGAATGTCTACCAAACTACTAAGTTCATCATAAAAGAAAATAAAGAAAATGCATTGTTTTACATTTCTAATTTTATATAGAATGAGTTTATTGTTAAATGGCTCTTCTCTCCTAAATATTCATAAATCACATGACCTTCTAGAATTTCAGTGGGGATTGGTATTAAATTTGTTATTTCATAGGTTTAAAGCAGATCTTTCATCTGTTTTCGGGAAATCAAGATATTTATCTAACTTGGCAGCTTTCAAATGTCCATTATTTCTTGAAGATCACCAAGACTAGTCCCTTTGTTTTAATGACCAGATATGTAATATGACTGAGGCTGCAAACTTGGACTCATTTTAAAAAGTGAGATAGTCTTTAATCCATCTCGGTTTTCAAATCCTTCATGTTGCTTTGACTTTTCTAGTTTGAATATGCTTCATTTCAGGAGGGATGGAAACAAAAGGTCTCTGCATTTTGCCATCTGCTAATATTCGTGCATGACTACTTCATGCAGGATACCTGGTCATTCTTTATTATTCTAATTCTAAACATAGGTAAAGAACTTTCTCTGCTTGGCTTTAATATTTTCCCAAGTGTAGTATTAATTAATACAACAACAGAGCTTTCAAAGTATCTATTAGGTACCAACACAAGGTGGAACAAACATAGACTCACATCATGAATTTTTATTTATATTTGACCATACTGGCTTGGTCACCATTCCTGTGATCTTCTCTGCATGTTCTTTTTTAAATATTATCTCATTGCATAACATCATAAAACTTTATTTCTTTATAAAAGATCTGATGTCTTCTTATTGTGTGGAAGTTAAAATTTTATTGGTTTGTATTTATTATTGGATTATGTTTATCATTTGTTTGATTATTGTGAAGATCCAAAGTTAATAATCCAAAATTAAGTTTACTTATTCTTATTGGTTCAAACTTCTGAGAGATGAATTTTCTAGAAGGTACAGTAAGACTATATCCTGTGTTACTTTTAAAGGAGGAGGTTCCCAATGATATCTGGATAAACGTAGCCCTCTCTCACTAATGTAAGTTGTATTTTTGCCAATTTTGTAATATTCACTAGAAAAGCATATTGCACATTCTTCTTCTGATTGGGTGGTATGTAGTATATGTCCTGATGTGATTGGTGTTTCTATCCTCTTTTATATTCACTGAAATATGCTTCAATAGGCTTCTACTCAGCTTTCTCATTTTCATCCATTCACCTAGCAAATATGTACTGAGAGTCTACTCTGTGCCAGATGTGGTTCTAAATACTCTGGATACAACAATGAACATAAAGGAGCAGGAGTTCTGTACTTGTGGAATTTCTTTGAGTTGAATGAGAACATGTCACCCACATGTTCAACTCCTCTAGTGTTATTTTTCTTTTCTTCTGTTGATTTATGGGTTCTATTGATTCATGGTCTACTAAGTCATTTTTTACTTGAAATAGTTAATCTTTCCAGTATAAATACTATATTATTTAAGAAAAGATGTTTGCTTTATCTGTAAAACTGAGATAATAATACCTCATCACTATTTTTTGAACAGTAACTAAAATGGCATGTGCATGGTGAATAGCATATTTCCCAGAACATAGCAAGGATGTAAGAAATGTTTGCCCCTCATGCTCCAAAGACAAATGAAAGTTTATAGTAATAACCTGAGCAATGATAGAGGAAAAAATAAATTTAATCAGTGACAGATATGGCCTTCGTATCAAGTTAAATCCATTTGTCATAATAAAAATTATGTTTAACCATGAATGAGGCAAGCCTAGTCATGATCTATCATAGTATTACATTCATTTAAAGTTTCCAGAGGGGGCATCTTTTGATTTAACTAAAACACAAAAGGTACATTGTACAAATATCAACAGCATCCAAACCCAATAGCTAGAGGAGAGGTATAATAAAGCACCCTTATAAGCACTTGGATAAACTTTCCATCTGTAAGTTTGCCCCACCCTTTAGAAAACTGAAGCATCTTTTTAGAAAATATCTAGGACCTGGGTATTGCTATTCATTTGAAATGCTTTTATTTTCTGCACACGCTTGCTTCTGTTTGGTCATGCACAAGAGCTTTCCCAGCATCAGGTCTTTGGAATGCAAACACTCACTCCACATGTAAACTTTAATTACTCTTGGGGTATGTCACGATCTCACTTCACCATAGGGTCACACAATTGCATTCCGCTCTTCAGCACATTGTCCAGTATTTAAAAAGCCTGCTGTCCACTGGAATCACAGCTCAACAAAACCTGTTGGCTCTAATGAATCACTTCTACAGTCTCTGGAAAGTGTTCCTTATCTGTCCACAAGTGTGTATGTCCTTCGAAGGGCTCTGCTCTTGAAAGATTTTCCTGGTCATTCTTGTTCCCACTGATTTTATTTCCTTCTCTAGACTTCTTGAATAACTATGAAAACAAAAGTGCTTTGAGAGATAATAGGGTACTATGGAAAACCTAACAGGGGAGCTAATGTAATCTGGGGTCAGAGAAAGTGATATTTAAGCTGAGATATGGATGGTGGAAACTGACCAGGTGTAAAGAGTTAGCAAAAATTTTAGGAAACAGGGATGAACATCCTAAGGCCCATACCCAAGAAAAGGGAGATCATGGAGATATTGGATAAGCCAAGGGAGGTCCAAATGGCTGAAGCTCAGGGAAGAATGGGAGAATGTTTTATTATTCACTATAGTTTTACATACTCTTTTTGCAGCCCTTGTAAGTGGTGAGCTTCCTGGTTACTTTGAATGTTTTATGCTCCTCATGTAGCTTTTACCAGCATACCATATGCTAAAATTTCTCGACTGACACATTGACTGTAAGGAAAACTGGCTTACTGAGGAGTATTAAATCAGTTGGATCTGTACACATACACATTCACACACACACACTCTTTTCTATCTCTCTCTCTCTCTCACACACACACATACACACATACACACACACACACACACACACAAAATTTGCTGGTTATCTACAAATACCAGACACTACTTAAAGCAAACTGTACACACTAATTTTTTTTTAATCCTCTTAACTATTATCACCATTTCACAGAGGACACGAAAGACTAAAGATGTTAAGTATCTATCTCAAGAATAAAAACCATCAAGTAGTATTCAAACCCAGAAAATCGGGCAATATAGTTTCTGAGCTTGAGCATTTCATCACAATAAATACAAAATGCAATGAAATATCTTACGGTTTTTCAAAATTAATTCTTTTAAACTGTGCTCTGTTAAGGTTCCCCTTCCATTCCTACTATCTCTACTATATCCACTCTAACTCTACTTGCAGCCCAGAACTGCTTACTAGCATCTACATTTGGATATGAAATAAGTAGTTCAACTCGATCTGTCCTAAATTGGGCTCATATTTCTCCCTCAAATCTCCTCCTTCCCCTTCATTCACTGTACCAGTTAGGAGCCCCACCATTTATTTACTTGGACACTTAAGCCAGAAGCCTTCTGTCCCTTCCATCCCCACACCAATCCACCTACCATGACCTGTTGTCCTGTCACCTTAATGCCTCTCTGGCTGGACTGCTTCCCTCCTTCCCCTCTGTCACTACCTCAGTTCAGCTCCTCAGCAGCAGCCATCTAATGGATCTCTTGCATTTGATGTTCCCTGACAACATTCTCCATCCTGCGGCTAGGATATTCTTTCTAAGTTTTGATTACTATCATGTCACTACCCTGCATAAACCCCTTTAATATTCTCCATTGCCTTGAGAACAAGGCACTAATTTGCTAATATGACTTCAAGCTTACTTCTATGACCTTATTTCTTGCAAATTATCCTGTCATATGCCACATACCTATTTAAATGCTGTTAAAGTTACTTGAAGTTTTTCAAATTCATCACATTCTCTCTCATCTTTAGCCTCTGCTCATCTTACTCTTTGTGCCTGGAATGTCCATTCTTTACTTCTCTTGGCTAATTACAATTGGCTCATTGGAATTCAGTTTAGAGGTAGAAAGGAATTTCTGAGTGTTCTGATAATATTCTCTTATTAACATTACTTATCATACTTCTTACAATAATACCAGATTATCATGTCATTCAAGGCAGAGTCCATTTCATTAATGTTTGTATCCTTAAAGCATGCCATAGTACCAGCAGCCTAATTTGATATTTAATAAATATTCATTGAATTAAACATTTTATTTTTAATAGACAAACATCTTAAGTGTTTATAATGATACTTTGCTGTTTTTCCACCTTTTCTCTCATTTACCACCCAGGACTTTATCTCCCCTGTCTGTGCATGGAATTAGCTACAAAGTCTGATTTTACATTGACACTGACCCTAAATTATAGAATTTTAAGTATGAGAATTGTAAATTCTTCAGGATTCCTTTTGTAAAGAAAGAGCTCAATGTTTCTCTGTACAGTGACCTAACTTTAAAATGTAACACAATTTCAGAATTCCTTTGAGCTTGTCCATTTATTTATTTTCCATAAGAGAGCATTGTCAAGATGTGTGCACTTATTCATGTTATTTTCTCAGTTCTAACTTTCTAGCTCAACTCTTAGCATAGATTCGTCTACAGAGGACTTTGGGCCTCTAGAGCTCTCTCTGAAGAACAGGTTCGAGATGCCCACTACAGGCTCTGTGCTCTGTGGTTTATTAGAGGAATTTCCCCTGTGGCGATGAAGAAGCCTGCCTGGTGGCATAGAACTTTCATATGCATTAAAAGCTGGCTCTAAGGTTGTGAAGTGAGATAAATTTTATGGAATGACTTTGTTAGATGCAGCTGCAGAATCAATTAAGGCTGAATAGGGTCCTTAGTTGCCAATTTTAGTAATAGCTGAAAAATGCAAAATGCTGAGGCTGGTAGTCACCCAGATGTTTTAGTCCTGATGACTGGCACACCAGTGTTCATTCTTCCTGATCTCTCTTTGGTTCTTGGGCTTACCTCCTAATATAAATAGCTATTGTTCTTACTCTCTTCCATGAAGTCCAATTACTGAAGTGGCTCAAAATGGTACAATAGAAACTATGCTCTACTGTTCTATTTTCATGGTTGAGGAGTCTCAGTCTCAGTTACCCCACACAGGTGGATCATGATGAGGGTCAGTAATAAAAATAACAAAATGAAGAGGAAAGTCAATGGTGAAGAAACCCTGGGGAAGTTATAGCAGTACTCAATTGTCAAAATGAAAAATATGGAATGCAATTCAAACCTCCTAACTTTTATTAGAAAGCGTGTGTGTGTGTGTATATATACACACATCTGAAAGCATATGTATATTTATAGTGAGTATGCATATATATGTACAGTAAGAAATCAGACTTTTCACACCATCTTTAATTAATGTAGGACCACCTATACATCTGACGAATGATGTCAGCCTCTGGGACAAAGCTCCCACATTCATTTTTCAGAACTGGCAATTCTTTATCCTCTTATAGGTTTCCACAACTGTCAACATAACTCATATAAGAAGAAAAAGTCTTTTATTCTAGACAAGGAATGTTGGAAATCCCAGTAAGCCTTAGGGTGACCTCCATCAAAACTGAATGAAAAACACGTATCTCTCTTTGAGTTGTCAGCTGACAGGGTCTAGAGGTAATACCTAGTAGCAGTGAGCACCTCTAGCACCCAGATCTTAATTTCTAATATTCTCCAATTAAAGAAATCAGAGCTCCTTGAGAAATGATTGATACTAGGACAGGGGTAGAAAATACACATGTTAAATATACAAAACACAGTGTTGGAAAGTAAAGAATTATCCAACTCCATCCCCACCCCACCACACACAGAAATACAATGATGAGGTATATCAGAAGGATAAAAGAACCAACTGAAACAGCTCTCAATAGCTAAAGCTGGAATAATCTGAGCAAAAAAAAAAAGTAGTTTTGGATTATAATCCAAAGTATAAATGTCCATGAGTTCATACTGATATAAATAAATGACTGCATAAAATAAACAAATGGGGGAGAGTAGGCAAGCCTCCTGTGTAGAAGGATTCTTTCCAGTCTTTGTCCTCAAGGAGGTGGAGCATAAACCCCACTCCCTACGTGTGGACTGTAATTAGTGACTTCCTTCCAAAAAGTTCAGCATGAAAAGGTTAGAGCAGGGGGAATATCTTTACAGTGGAGAAACCTGACAAACATTACCTCAGCCAGGTGATCGAGGGAAACATCCATCAGCAATGATGAGTTATGTTGATAGGAAATACCATCAGATGATGTGATGTGATCAGAATGGTCCTCCACCTCCATTGTCTTTCTCCCCAGAACCCATAACTTCAGTCTAATCATGAGAAAAATATTAGACAAGTCCCTCTTGGGGGACATTCTACACAATATCTGACCAGCACTCCTTACCACTGTATTAAGTCATCAAACACAAGGGAAGTCTGAGAAACTGTCACAGACAAGAGGAGCATAAAGAAATAATGACAAACGAATGCAATATGGCATGCTGAATGGGATCTTGAAACAGAAAAAGGACATAGGTAAAAATGACAGAAAACTAAGCAAGATGCGTGATTTAGTTAATGGTAATGTATCGATATTGGTTCATTAATTTGGGCAAGTGTACTATAATAATGTAAGATGTTAATAACAGAAAAAATATACCTAGGGAGCATGTGGAAACTCTGTTCTATGTTTACAATTTTTTTTAATCTAAAACTATTCTAAAATACTGAGTTGATTTTTAAAAAACTTAATGACTTTCAAATCTGTTTTTTTTTCTACTTAGAAAAGTTAAGGGAAAAGTCCCCACCATTGCAATATTTAATATACAAAACATTAATCATTCTAATTATATTCATTTATCTAGAGAAATAAGTAAATATCTCATAATCATGTCCAAGGGAGAGAAACCTGAAAGAACACATCTCTTAGGAACAATAATCAAAGAAATGAATTAGAATGAGTTGACAAAAGATGAATGAGCTCTATGTAGTTTGGTTTATGCAGGCATCAAATGGTCAATAGGGAAGCTAGGAGAAGAATTTGCTCTTGCTCAAGTTAATGGTGTAATTTAGAGGATATGTGAATAGCACCAGAGAAGTCAACTTGTCAGAGGAGCTCTGTTTCCATAATTTTAGTATGATATTTCAAAATTATTTTCTTACTGATGTATTTTATTTCCTTTGCTTATGCCTTCAGAATATCTGGACACATTCAAAATGTGGTTTTATTAAAATCATGTCAACTTTGAAGTTTGATTTATCATGTCAGTGCCCAAAGCTGATGTTCAAATTGTGTGTGGCAGAGATAGTTCTCATCAAATATTCCTTATACTCCACTACATTTCTCATTCCTTGTAGCTAAGCCGGGACCATGTGGCTGGTTTAGGTCAGTGATTTGTGAAAGTGATGTTAGTCGCTTTGGGGCAGAGGCAGTTAAAAGCCCATGTCTCTCTCAACCTCTGTCTCTCTACTCCCCTGCCATTGCAACTTCACACAACATGTTTCCAGGTAATGCTGCTGCAAGATGGGAGCATCTACTAGTCCAAGTTTCTGATTTATTTTGTTGGGAAGACACCTCTCCTCACAACCTGCCAACCTCTGTTGAACATGTAATATATATTACATACTGTATGATGCCCTAAGTTATTGGACTTTGTTGCTATATTTAGTGTTAGTTATTCTACAACTTGCAATGCAAATTGCATATATTTTAAGAAACAAATACTGCATTTTAGACGGTCTTATTATAGGTAGTCAGAAGTAGCTTTTGATATTACTATAAGGATTGGTTTCCACAGATCCAAAATCACAGTACTTTATCCCATTTAAAACATTTAATTTAAAAGGGACCACATCTAGAAGTTCTGACTGGAAATAGTCCTGACGGTAGAACCCATTTGGGAAACAGATGGATTCTTGCAAAACTAGGAAAAATACAAAAATTCAAAATATTGGAAGAATGGGGATTTTGGCAAAAGATTTCATCAGATAGCATTTCAGGAAATGCTGCATCTCAGGTAGAGGAGTGATAAATCACAGCTACTGCTTGGCCTGTGATTTTCAGGAATGTGGGGTGAAGAAACCACAGCTTTTGCAGCTTAGACCACGTTATTATTGCCTGAGATAGGGAGAGAAGAGTGTTGACCGAATGTAGTTTAAAGTACTTTGGGGACTGAGTATAATTTGCTTTACATAATTTTTATAAAATATGGGGGTATGAACAGGGAACATTCATTCACACTCTGCATGCAAAGACCTTGCAGACCACCTTGGGATGCATTGCCATTAGTCATTATCATTACAGTAAATAGCTTTTATGGACTGAAGTTCCCCAAGAGCTATCTTTCATTCATGTACTCAAGCTTGATATATGTGTTGTTATGGTTTTTATTTCTCCTGGTAACTTTTTTACTTTTAATCTTTTGAGGTACACAGTAGGTATATATATTTAAGGTATACATGAAATATTTTGATATAGGCATGCATTGTATAATAATCACATCAGGGTAAATGCGGTATCCATCACCTCAAGCTAAATGCTTTTAGCTTGAGGTGATGTTCATATCATTCACCTACTTTTTGATGGGGTTATTTGTTTTTTTTATTCTTGTAAATTTGTTTAAGTTCCTTGTAGATTCTGGATATTAGACCTTTGTGGATAAATAGATTGCAAAAATTTTCTCCCATTCTATAGGTTGCCTGTTTATTTGTGTTATAAACATTCCAGTTATACTTTTTTAGTTATTTTGAAATGTACAATTATTATTGACTGTAGTCACCCTGTTATGCTATCAAATACTAGATCTTATTCATTTTATTTAACTATATCTTTTTACCCATTAATCATCCCCAGTTTCCCCCATCCTCACTACCCTTTCCAGTCTCTGGTAACCCATCATTTTATTCCTATCTCTATTTTTATCTCTATCCTATCTTTAAATTCTGGGATACGTGTGCAGAACGTGCAGGTTTGTTACATAGGTATACATGTGCCATGGTGGTTTGCTGCACCCATCAACCTGTCATCTACATTAGGTATTTCTCCTAATGCTAATCCTCCTCTAGACCCCAAACCCCCGACAGGCTGCAGTGTGTGATGTTCCCCTCCCTGTGTCCATGTGTTCTCATTGTTCAACTATCACTTATGAGTGATAACATGCGGTGTTAGTTTTCTGTTCCTATGTTAGTTTGCTGAGAATTATGGTTTCACCCATGTCCCTGCAAAGGACATGAACTCATCCTTTTTTATGGCTGCATAGTATTCCACGCAGCCATACACATGTGGCCATGTGTATATGTGCCACAGTTTTTTATCCAGTCTATCATTGATGGGCATTTGGGTTGGTTCCAAGTCTTTGCTTTGTGAATAGCACTGCAATAAACACATGTGTGCATGTGTCTTTATAGTAAAATGATTTATAATCCTTTGGCTATATACCAGTAATGGGATTGCTGGGTCAAATGGCATTTCTGGTTCTAGATCCTTGAGGGATCACCACGTTGTCTTCCACAATGGTTGAACTAATTTACACTTCCACCAACAGTATAAAAGCGTTCCTATTTCTCCACATCCTCTCCACATCTGTTCTTTCCTGACGTTTTAACGATCACCATTCTAACTGGCATGAGATGGTATCTCATTGTGGTTTTGATTTGCATTTCTCTAATGACCAGTGATGATGAGCATTTTTTCATATGTTTGTCAGCCGCATAAATGTTTTCTTTTGAGAAGTGTCTGTTCATAACCTTTGCCTACTTTTTGATGGGGTTGTTTGTGTTTTTATTTTTGTAAATTTGTTTAGGTTCCTTGTAGATTCTGGATATTAGCCCTTTGTGGATGGATAAATTGCAAAAATTTTCTCCCATTTTATAGGTTGCCTGTTCACTCTGATGATAGTTTCTTTTGCTGTGCAGAAGCTCTTTAGTTTAATTAGCTCCCACAAATGCATGGGAATATGCAAAGTTTGTTTTTCAATGCCTGGTTTCTTTCAGTAAACATGATGTCCTCCAGTTCTATCCATGGTATTGCAAACAAAAGGACTGCATTCTTTTTTATGACCGAATAGTATTCCACTGTGAATACGTACCCCATTTTCTTTATCCATTTGTCTGTTGAAGGACACTTAGGTGGCTTCCAAATATTGGCTATTGTGACTAGTACTGCAATAAACATGGAAGTGCAGTTATCTCTTCAAAATACTGATTTTCTTTCTTTTGGGATCCAGTGGGATTGCTGGATCGTATGGTAGCTCTATTTTTAGTTTGCTGAAGAACCTCCAAACTGTTCCCCATAGTGGTTATACTAGTCTACATTCCCACCAACAGTGTATGAGAATTCCCTTGTCTCTACATCCTTACCAGTATTTGTTATTGCCTGTCTTTTGGATATATGCCGTTTTAACTGGGGTGAGATAACTTCTCATTGTAGTCTTGATTTGCATTTTTCTAATGATCAGTGATGTTGAGCACCTTTTCATATGTCTGTTATTTGTATGTCTTCTTTTGAGGCATCTCTATTCAAATCTTTTGCCTATTTTTTAGGCAAAATATTATGTATAATATATGATATATATCATATATATATATCATGTATATGTATCTATATTTTCTGGTTATAAGTCTCTTGTCAGATGAGTAGTTTGCAAATATTTTCTCCCATTCTGTGGGTTGTCTCTTCACTTTGCTTATTGTTTCCTTTGCTATGCAGAACCTTTTAACTTGATGTGGTCCAATTTTGCTTTGTTTGCCTCTGCTTACAGGGTTTACTCAAGAAATCTTTGCCCTGACCAATGTGCTGGAGGGTTTCCCCATGTTTTCTTTTAGTAGATTCATAGCTTGAAGTCTTAGATTTATGTCTTTAATCCATTTTGATTTGATTTTTGTATATGGTGAGAGACAGTGGTCTAGTTTCATTCTTCTGCATATGAATATCCAGTTTTTCCAGGACCATCTATTGAAGAGACTGTCTTCTCTCCAAGGTATATTCTTAGCACCTTTGTGAAAAATGAGTTCACTGTAGATGTATGGATTTATTTCTGGTAATTAAACTTCTTAACATGAATGTAGAGAGAGGATTTATTCCATGTTTCATATATTCCCTAGGGCACCCCCCAAACTACTTACTTGAGGGAAAGATGACAGATTCTATCAATTATGGTGTTACACAAAGATACGATTTTCAATAGCATTTGATGATAAATTAAATAATAAACGTGTTGAATTCAAAAAAGATTCCTTTTAACTTCCCCTCTTTCAAAAAATTCTTGATAAGTGATTTCAAAAGTTAAAAGAAATACCTTCTGAAAAAGTAGATTATGGGTCTCGGGTTAAGACATTAATGGTATATTTCTCTCCACTTAACTAATGAGTAGTCCCAGTGCCCCACTAATGAGCCAAATGTATTTTTCAGCAAGTTAACAGCCCACAGAAAGATTTACATTTCAATTTACATTCACAAGGCACTTTTCTGACACAGCTGTTTTCCTGATTGACTACTTAAGAACTTTTCTTATAACTTTTTTCATTGCTTTGCTTTCAGAATTACAGTGTGGGTTTTCAGTTTTACTATGTTAATTTGGGTAACCTGCTTTCTTCAACTATAAAAAGATTTTTAATTAAATAAAAAGAAAACAAAAATCCCTATCCTCACGGTATTTATATTCTGGGGATGGGGTGGGGTGAGGTGAAGGTAGACAATAAAGGCTACCATGAGGTATTCTAGAAAGTGATAAGTGCTATGGCAAAAAGAAAAAGTTGAACAAAAATAAAGGGGAATTAGAATGGCAGATGAAGTGGGGGTGGGTATTGGCAATTTAAAATAGTATGGTCAGAGGAGACCTCATGAAGAAGACGACATTTCAGCAAGAGAGGTAGCCATGGTACTGCTATGAAAAGGGCAGGTAAGCATGGCTCATAAAATAAGTGTGCAATGAAGAATTGTGGCATTGGTAAATATGTATGAAATTTGAAAGAAGTTCTCCTGGTAAAATTGTTTTGAAATGGCATTAGAATATCAGCACAGTCATAATAGTGCTTGTTACAGTGCTACATAGGGAATTGTCCATTTATTTATGAATTGTTCTGATAGTTTATAGGTAAGTTAGTGGCTTTGTTTTGGCTTTTTGTTTGGTTATGTTTCAGCTATGGTCATAAGGTCACTGGCTACATTAATTAGGAAGGCTTATCAATTTTTGATTGTCTTGTTTTGACAGAAATGACATAAAGAGATCTCATCATAAATCTCAAGACAAAGGAGTAGCTCTGGTTTCTAAAATTCATTTGGGATGCATGTGATGGAGGCTCTTACTGCTCATAATTTTCTTTTATTTCCATCAAAGGGATGAAGAGTTTCTCCTTCAGTGACTACAGTCATCATTTCCCCTCCACTCCTCCCAATTGTCTGTTTCTCATTGTAGCTTCTTAGTATGTCAATGTCACATACACAATTCAGTCTACCCCCCTAATAAACCATGGATAGAAACATATTGAGAGGCTCATTTCAAACAAGTAAGTTGTAGGACTGCAGTCTTTTTTTTTTTTTTTTAATTAATACTAAGCTGTTTCAAAATATTCAGCATACCCTTAGGCTGCTAACAAGGGTTTTTATCTACTCTGGAAATTTCATCAGTTATTGCTAATACATGTTTGGCCTTCTTTCTAGTAGTAAGAGATCCTATCCTATGTACTTAATGGCTTTACCCTTATCTCTTGGCTTCATGCCCTGTGAAGCCTGCTGGTGGCACCCAGACCCTAAGCCAGGGTTCACAATATTTACATGGTTGCAATGAAATATGCATTCAGACACCAGGGTTTTGTTGTTGTTGTTGTTATTGTTGTTCATTTGTTTGGCAGCAAACCAAACGGATGAAGACTCAACTCACTCTAAAAAAGCCAGCAATAATCATGGGGTAATCTGGACTCCTAAATGACAGCGTCTCACAGAATTTTATAAAACTATACACAGTCAGGGCACTATCAGTTTGGTAGCCCTTCAGCATTGTGATGAGATCTGAATAGAGCTGTTTACTGCCCTGACCACCTTCCATTAGACTGTGAGACAGAATTCTCACTCTTTCAATAAATGTTTGGCTTTCCATTGCTACACAGTTGATGCTACTTCCTTAATGCTGATTTTTACAATAATTTGTTCCTGTCCCTATATTGCATTGTGCTACCTAGCTCAACATTTTCTTTGATAGTCATCAATTTAAAATTATATATGCTAAATTATATTTTAAAATAACTTATGAATCAAATGTGATGATATACTTGTGAAGAGACTGCAACACAATAGTGAGAACCACTGCCCTGGAAAATACTCACCTTTATTAGGTTACAAACATAACAATCCTTGTGTATTGGGCAGAAGGTGCCAGTGGCACAGCCATGTAAAACCCCACACCCCTTTAATATGCTTTTCTTCCACTGACTTGTTTTTTCTGAAAAGAAATTATTGCCAGTGAATGCTCTCAAGCTTAGCTTTTTTTTTTTCCCCTTTCTTACCGGATTCTCTGGTGGCCATTGAATACACTACCTGTTACTCCAACATAAATAAAACTCTAAATCTTATTTCCACTAGTTTCTCCAAATAATCTCCCTTTCTATGGTCCTATTCCTACCATGGGTCATGGTTTTTGCTAAATTTCAAAATAGCCATTTGCTAAGTATTCATGCCATTATTATGTCTAAACTCATGCTTGCATTTGAATGGGAAGAGAGTTTGTAGTGTAGGCTAATTCACACTACAAGTTGTGGAAGCAAGAATTTTTTTTTTTTTTTTTTTTGAGACAGAGTCTTGCTCTGTCGCCCAGGCTGGAGTGCAGTGGCCGGATCTCAGCTCACTGCAAGCTCCGCCTCCCGGATTCACGCCATTCTCCTGCCTCAGCCTCCCAAGTAGCTGGGACTACAGGCGCCCGCCAACTCGCCCGGCTAGTTTTTTGTATTTTTTAGTAGAGACGGGGTTTCATTGTGTTAGCCAGGATGGTCTCGATCTCCTGACCTCGTGATCCACCCGTCTCGGCCTCCCAAAGTGCTGGGATTACAGGCTTGAACCACCGCGCCCGGCCGCAAGAATATTTTTCAGTGTATATTTTCTAGGTGATAATATGGTATTGCCAAAATATAAGCAATTTCAAAACTACAGGGAAAAGACAGTAATATCAGACAGCCCTATATAAATACCTTTGCCAGATCCATTTTACAAAGCTAAAATGTAGCTATAGAGCTATACACTAAATATAAATTTTACTCTCTAATTTTTACCCATACACAAAATCTATTGTTTTGTTTTTAATCTATCTGTGAGAGGTTGGTTTGTTGAAAAGAACACCTCTGTGTTCCGTCTCCTCCAGTACATGTATATAGTATATATTTTCCCAGAGGAATGAGTGGTCTCACAATATTTCTTCTTTCAGAAGTGTAAAAATATTACTCACAAGGAAGAGAAATATCTTATTTAAGTAGGAAATAGACATTTAGCAGATGACATATAATACATCAGCTACAATTTTATCTTCAGTTTTCCTTTTAGAAGCTATCTAAGCTGTGCTCTCTGGTAATAAGGTGATAGTTGTCTCTAGCAACATGGAAGTCCTCCATTTTCTGACATACTACAAATTATTAAAATTTTTATATATAAATATTTAAGGAAACAAACTTACAATAGGACAACTGAGGTGAAATTTAAAGAAAAGTCCCCTTTAAAAAGTCCAAATTTTAACTTCATAGTTAGTGAAGCAGAAATTTTATGTACATACACAAACAGGCATATGTACACATATATATAAACATTATTCAAATTCTGTTTAATAGATCTACTTGCCAAAGGGATAAGGAAATCAGGAAGAATATGGAAACAGTTTAATTCTAGGTTTATTAAGGTTAGAGTGGGATTGGCAGAAAATCTTTTTCTAGTATTTCTTAAGGAAGGATCCACTGACATTTTCGATAGGCCAGTTCTTAACAGGGAGGGATTGTCCTCCACATTATAAGGCATTTAACATCCATCTACTAACAGTCAGTAGAACTTTTCAGCTATTAAAACAGGTCCCTTTACTTTCTTAAAATACTTCCTAGGAAGTACTTGAAAATCACCACAGGATCTTAAACTACATTTTCTTGTAAAGGAATATTTTAATCATTTTTCACGTTATTTTCCTAAAACAAATTAGTTACTCACTCCTGAGTTGTTACGGATTTTTATAGCTTCGCCTGTGACCCATGTTTCTGCTGCTCTCTTTCTGCCTTCTAGGGCTCTGCGTATCATCTCCAACCTCCAGCCCTCTCTCCATGTCAATATCCCACACTCAGTTTCAACTCCAACAGCAAACCGTAACAGGATATGATTAAACTAGCATTGAGATTATTTCCTTATCTTGATTTTACCATTGAAAGACTGAGGGAAGAAAATGTCATAGAGAATTAAAATCAAATCAATACTTGTATTAGTCAGAGTTCACCAGAGAAACAGAATCAATAGGATGTACATATGTTATATAGAAAGAGATTAATTATAAGGAAATGACTTTTGCAATTATGGAGACTCGTAAGTGCCCAAATCTGCAACTGGCAAGCTAGAGACCCGGGAAAGCCAATGGTGTCATTTTAATCTAAGTCCAAAGGCCTGAGAACCAGGAGATCCCATAGTATAATTCTAGTCCAAAGGCTGGCAGAAGGAAATACAGAAAGAGCTGATTCTTAAGTTCGCGACCAAAGGCAGGAAAACACAGACATTCCAGTTCAAGGAAGGGTTCCAGTTATGTTCTATTCAGGCTTTCAACTCATTGGACGAAGCTCATTGATATTTGGGAAAGCAATCTGCTTTGCTCAGACTACAAATTTACATGTTAATCTCATTCAGACTATCCCCACAGAAACACCCAGAATAATGTTTGACCAAATATTTGGGCATCCTGTGGCCCAGTCAAGTAGGTACATAAAATTAACCATCACAATACTCTTGAGAGTCAGTAAAACTCTGGTAATAAAGCAGTCAAAGAACAGAGCAAAGGACAGTGTTAAAAAGTTAGGTATGTGACAGCCATACCTAAATTTAACTCGACCTACAAAAACTAGAATTTGGTGTTTTCTTTGTCTGTATTCTGCATTGAGAGGTGCTTTAGTCCATCTGTATAAAACACAGGTAAAACTGAATTTGGACCCAGACTTCCATCTGAATTGAATCCTTTGTGATGTTTAGCAATAATTTTACATAGAAAGATTGTCTGTCAGATCTGTAGTGGGAAAAACTGTTAGAGAACATACTAAAAAGGATTAAGTGTGCCTTTTATAAGTATTAGATGTAATCTAGTGCCACATTAAAGCATGTAGAGCTACACTGCCTGGGTTCAAATCCCAGCTCTACTTATTACCAAATGTGTGACCTTGGGCAAGCACTTAAACACTCTGTGCTTCAGTTTCCTCATCTGTAAAACATGGATAGTAGGACTGAGCTGTTATCATAAAGCAGCAAAAACAGATAATAGTACATAGCAAGTTCTATATAACTGTTTGCTAATTTTATTGTTTTTGGCTTTTATACTAACATGTTCTTTCTTTCCAAAGTACTTAACTACTATCTGATATTTCACTGGCTAAGGGCTATGGGGGTAAAGTTAGAATTTTGAAGAAGGACAGATAATAAAGAACACTCCCTCCCGTGTTTATCACTTTCAAATGTGAGATCATGAGACTAGTGACTTGTTTGTCTTATGTTACTGTAACTGTAACAATATTCAACAAATAGTATGTGCCCAATAATTTTAGAAAGAACTTATTCTTTTTATAAAACATAAAAGAATGAATGTGTAAATGAATATATAAATGTTCATATATACACACATAAACACACACACACACACAAAGAGAGAACGGGGGGAGGTAGAGAGCATCTACTCAGATATAGTCACTGCTGAGCATGGCAGATACAATGATGAACACACACTCTCACAAAATTTACAGTTCTGTGGGAGAGATATTCAACCAATATCCACATACATATAGTTACTATGGAACTATAAACTCTGATATGTTCTCATCAAATTTATAGTCTAATAAAGGAAACATTCTAGATTTGAATTTATTAATATATTAATTATTATATACTAATTACCTGATTAGAAGTGTTATGAAGATGCCATGAGAGAATGAAAAACTAATATTAAATGAATATTTTATTTATATAACGTGATACTGAGCGTGGTGTAACAAATATATCATTATTTCTTGTAACTATACTTCAATTAAATTTTTTTACTAACTAAAAAAATCGCAGCATTTATCACTGTCTGAAATTACTTTGTGTGTTTATTCATTTTTAGTCTCCCCCCAACAAACTATTAATACAATATAAGCACCAGGAAGGGTTATCAACATTTGCTGAATATTGCTAAATGCAATCTCTGGCTACTTTAAATGATTGCAACTTAAATTTTTCTGAGAATTGAAAAACTCCATAATAAGTAGACTCCACAATACTTAGAAAACGGACAAAAACAAAAGATAGTACATATATTCGTTCCCTGAGAAAATGTTAGTTTAACCTGTTTAAGGAGAAAATTTGATAAATATTGTTTCCAACATTCGTTTTGAAAGCCATATACAGTAGAAAAGAGAGGAAAATTCACGTGTCATATAGTTTTTTAAAATCAGAACTGACTTAAGTATTAAAATAATTCACTTTCAAAGTGTTTAAAATATTAAAATTTATTTATGGGAAGTTCTAAAGTGGTGATGATAATATTAAAAATGGTGCTGAAGCTTTACAAATCCCAAAGGCCTTTCATATATATAATTTGGACCTTCCAACAATCTGATGTTTCATGAAGTAGATTTTAGAGAGGAGTCAAAGTACTAGGTTTCCTCCTTTCTCCTTCCCTCACCAACAGTTCCTAACCCATCAGATGTAGACTGAGTGCTTGCTAAATATTTGGGAGTTATTATGATAATAGTATAGTGATGAGAGTGATATTTTGTTCAGAGGCATTGTATGGACATCAGGTTGGAATGTCAAGAAAAGAACAAAGAAGAAGCCAAAATTGGAAAGAATCATTTGAATCATTACAGAATTTAATAAGTGAGACCATAAAATTAGTAGGTTTTTATGAGTAGCCATCTTTTGGAGGCTATTTGGTGGCTTCACAGCTCACTAACTCTCCAACTTGTTAGCCTCAGTTTCTCAAAATGTAAACTAAGTAGAAATTCCCCAGAGGGTGGTAGAGAACATGGAATGAGAGGGTGTGCATAAAGCTTCTAACCCAATCTGGCATATAATAGGCTCTGAACAAATGTTCAGTGCCTGGTGCTGCTCCCCACTCCCACAGTGCTATTGTAGTTGCACCCTAGGCTTATTTAGCGACGTCGTCCAATACTGCAGTAATGAACCAGATTGCTTGGATAATTGGCATTCTCCCCTTCAAATCCAAGATTGATAGATTCAACATAAGTCTATGCAGTTACCTATTTTTATAATAGAGAGTTCTCATTAAGGAAATGGATTAATTGGCTTACTGATATTTTACCAAGAGCCAAATTTGAATAAGTGAACTCGGCAGTACTGAGAAAAGAAAATTAAACACTAATAAAAGGAGAGATGTTCTTGCTTAGGCTGAAATCTCAGCCACAGGCTCAAATCAGGGATCTGAGTTTACGATTTGACACTATGAATGGACATTAATGTCTGACAGATAAAAATGCTCTGATTTTTTCCCCCCTGACAGTTCACTTTCTCCACAAGACACGCATACCAGCTGGAGACTGCATGTTGTCTCCTCCTCTACATTTTCATGAGGGATTCCAAACCACACGTCAGGAAATGTGTTTCTAAAATAGCATCATGCTTCACTCTTGTTTCCACAAACAGCTAATAAGACGTATTTGGGACAAACTAAATTAGAGCAAAATATTCATCAGAATCGTCCCCAAAGTATCATAGAGCTCATGCTTCATTAGAAAATTTTATCTTAATCTCTCTCATCTCCCAATAAATCATCTTTCCAATATTTAGAAAGGCTTATTACTATGATGACTAATTTTAAGGATAAATATATAAATATGCACATACAAATATACATACACATGTTGCTAAATCAAAAATTTGATTATCTGTCCTATCTTAGTTGACCTGTCAGTAGCATTTAATGTAGCTGTCCTCTACCTCATCTGTGAAAATCTTTCTTTTACTTGGCATCTAGGTCAATAGATTTCTCGATTCTCTTCCTACCTTAAATGCTGCTCACTGTTGGCCTTTTCTGTTGGTACTCCCTATAACCTCTACTTCCAAACTTTGGAACATAGTAGGCATTTCAAATTTAACGTGTCTCAAGCCAAACTCCTGATTTTTCTTAACAAAACATTTCTTCATTCAGTCTTCCTCATCTCAGTAAGTGGCAAATAATTCCATCCTCTGCTTCTACCAACATACTTGGAAATATCAGTAACTACTCACTTTCTTTTATATTCCACCTCCAATGTCAGTAAATTCCATTTTCTATACTATAAAACAATGGCATATTTCAAACCTAACCACTTCTAGTTGTCTTTGCGGCTGTCATCCTAGTGTAAACTACCATCTTTTTATCATCTATCATCTGGATTATGGGAGTAGTTGCCAATCAGGTCTGATCTGTCCTTCTTGCCCTGTACAGTCTGTGATCAATATAGTTATGACTCTGATCAATTTAAATCATATGATGCCTGATATGGATTGGCTCTTTGTCCCCACCCAAATCTCATCTTGAATTGTAATCCCCATAATCCCCATATGTCCAGGGTGGGACCTGGTGGGAGGTGATTGAATCATGAGGCAGTTTTCCTCCATGCTGTTCTGATGAAAGTTAATGAGTTTTCACAAGATCTGATGGTCTTATAAGTGTTTGGCAATTCCTCCTTCTCTCCTTTCACCCGCGGCCATATCAGATGTGACTGCTTTCCCTCCCGCCATGATTGTAAGTTTCCTGGGGCCTCCCCAGTCACGTGGAACTGTGAGTGAATTAAATCTCTTTTCTTCATAAATTACCCAGCCTCTGGCAGTTCTTTATAGCAGTGTGTAAACAGACCAATACAATGTCTCTGAGAATTCTCTAATGCCTTTCTCCAAAATACCAAATTCTCATCATTGCCTTTACAGCCCTACAGATCTGGCCTTACTTATCTTTCTGTGGCAATCTATTACTACGTCTTTTCTTTCTCATTTACTTTGCTTCAGTAACATTGGCCAACTGGCTCTTTTGTGCATATTCATATCCTACGAGAGCCTTTGCCCTTGTGCCATTTTCTCTTATTGGAATACCTGTCCATATAAATGCATGAATTTCTCTTTCATAGTTGTAGGTAGTTACCAAAAAGGACTCCTCAGTGAATACTTCTCTGACTACTCATTTCAAAATTGTTCCCCCTCCCATCTCCTTTCACACACCACTTTACACAATGTGGTTCTTTCTATTTCTTCCTGGTCTTAAACATTAATTTCCACTAGACACATTGTATATATTTATTTATTTATAGTCTTATTTCCCATTAGGGTAGGAGTTTTGGTCTGTTCTGAATTTCCAGTGTTTAGAAAAATGCTTGGCACCTAAGAGGTAGTCAATAAGTATTTGTTGAACTCAATCAATCTATTTGTTAAACTAAAATTGGAGACTGTTTTCTGGCTCAAGTGAGGGCTGATTAATTTATGTAAAACAAACCCAAAATTTAGCCTTCAACTGGTGCCATTTATTTTCTTTTTATACTGTATTTTTTAGAGGCAGAATAAGTCAATCATAATCTTTACTTTCTCACATCTATATATATCACAAAGAGAGTGTTGCTACATAAGGAGAAATGAAAAAGAAATTATATTGTTGAGGCTCAGAGCTGTAATATTTGATGAATATTCTTGTTTTTTCATAATACAAGTCTGATTCTTTTCATATGCCTGGAGAGGCCTTTATATGAATTTAAAGTAAAAACAATTTCAAGATACTAGTACAAAAGTATATACCCAATCTACATTGGATTATATTAAATACCCTTTTCTATCTTCAAGAATCAAGAATGATGGAAATTCAAAGCCAATTAATGGAGATGAATTTCCAAGAACAATATTTTTCCAATGAAATTATAATTCAATTGCCTTTGCATATTTTCCTTCTGAAAGGACAATGCCATGTGTTTGTTTCATGAGGGCCACGCTCTACAGATATAGTATCAATACCGATTGCTTTAATTACCATAAGTGATTAATTTTGCATTCTCTGAAATTGTATTTCCTTTTGACCAGCAGGCATGTAAGTGACAGCTCTAGGTTACCCTGTTCTACAGGTAAAGCTAATTGCTTTGAAAGAAGAGAGAAAAAAATGAAAGATCTGAAGTTTAGAAGGTTTCTGAGAAATCAGAACTCTAAAAATTACAAAAACTTAGGTCTCCAAGGGGTTTTAAAGACCATTTAGCCCCCATAGACAAGGATGTGACTCTTAATAGAATCCTGGAGACTGCCAGAATCAGAAGCAAATGTATAAAATATAATGAATTACCTATTTAGAATAAGATACTGTTTCAACTTTAAAAAATTATTTAATGATGTATTAAGGATCTCTATTGGAAAAGAACTGTAAGCACATGTATATTATTTCCCTCTATTACTTTCATAAATTGCCTTGTTATTTGTGGGTATTGAATTAATTTTAATGCAATGAGCATAAAAATAATTACCTACTGAGGCATAGGTAATCAAAATCATATCATCACTTGTCCTCATATACCATGATTGCATTCGCAGCAGCTATGGCATTTGGTACAATGAAGATAAAAGCAAATATATTATAAATTCTTCTGAACTATATAGCTGTTACATCTAAATTTTCCACCCCAGCTCTGTTCCATGTATTTGAGAACAGTGGGAAATGGGCTTAAAGTGCAGATAGAGGGCCTTACCCTAACTCCAAAGAATATTTTTTCAAAAGTGAGAATAAATAGATATTCAAATAAATATTACAAGGTAAATCTCATTTAGGAATAAAATTATGATATCTCCCAAAAGCGCTAAGATTCCCTTCTGCCTGGGAAAATAAGATGTGGCTTTTCAGAGTTCAGCTGTTGCTAAGACAAAGTGCCCTCTAAAGTTTATCAAAAGGGTCATTGTTTTTAGAACAATTTTTAACAGTAAGTTATTTTTTAATACTAATTATTCAATTGAGGGAAGTTATGAAATAAAGGAGTAAACAGACCTTGGAATAAAAAGGATAACAAATGTCTACATTATGAAAAATGTGTGTCTCATGTTTTTATGAGAATATAACATTTCTGATATAAAAACCCTGAATGAAGAATATAATACATTATGCTTATTCAAGAAATTGGAAACACAAATCACACACTATATTCATTTTACAAAACCTCTATTTTGTTGCACTTTAGGGCTAATTTCTCTTTTGGTGATGTAAATTGATAATGCAATAATCTGTTTATGTGTCTGATTTGTAAAAAACATTCAAGGACTATTCAGATATTTTACTCATCTTGCTTCTCCCAGTGATGCTTGCTCTCCTCCCCACCTCACCGCCAAATGATTATACTGTGTGGAGCCTAGCTGTACATCAACCTGACCCTTTCTGCTTCTGTTTCCTCCTCTGCTGAGGCAGAATAATGAACGAGAACCCAGGAAAACTTTTAAAAAACTATATTCTTTGTATATGGAAAGAGAGTGTACAGACACTGGTAGCTATTCTAGCAACTTTATGAAAACATAAATCATTTATTACATAGAAGAACAGTGAGAAAACAGTGGCTGTGACATCTGAGAATAGTTATTCCTGAGAATTACAAATGGGGTTTTTGCTTGACTCTGTTAAACCAAACTAACATGATTTCTGGGAGAAAGAGATTACTTTAAGCAGTCTCACACACTGGGCTTAGTGGACATGAGAAATGTCTTTCCTAATGAACATTCTACTGACAAATACC
Source organism: Papio anubis (assembly GCF_008728515.1). NCBI lineage: Eukaryota > Metazoa > Chordata > Mammalia > Primates > Cercopithecidae > Papio > Papio anubis. The sequence goes on from NC_044978.1 coordinate 87,150,047, forward strand.
CTAAAGACAGTTTTCCTAAGTAATATAACTCATAAAATTAATTAGGGAAAATTATTTTTACAGTTTTTTTCTATTTGAATCTAGCTATATCATACACATTGCATTAAGCATACAACCTGTGCAAAGCATGTAAATAAATAATTGAAAATCAAGTATTTTCTTATATTATGAGTAGGCCAAAAATACTACAAACAACTGGATTTTTATGTACTTACCATTAAGTTGTGTATGAGCTCTTTGGGGGCTCTACAAACATTTCTTCATATATATTTTATCAAAATATTATATAAAATGTGAAGTTTTCTTTTAATAGGTGCATAGTCTTTTGTAGGTCATTATCATAAGTTAAAAAATAATATATTCTGTGAAAAAAAATCAATAACAAGATTTGATTTTCTGGCCTAAGAAGTCAGGGTTTACCTACTCTGCCTTCTTCACACAACCGCGCATCCCATTTCTTTCACCATATGAATCCTTCACCTTTCCCCATTAAGTGCTTATTTAAAATCCCATTTATAATGTTTCTTCTGCTTCATACAAATTCCACATGATTTCATTTGTTCCAGTTATGATACTGCCTTTTAATCATAAGTGAAGAGAGTGCAGAAAGAACCTTTGCTGATGGGGAAGACAAGAAAGCCACAAGGGGTCAGTGGACTTTCAGAAAGAGGGCAGGGTCAAGGAAAGCAGTGTCAAAGGTTGTGCCAAAAGATGTCTGAAAGAAATCCACTGGATCTGATATTTGGTTGATTAGTTATGGCCTTTGACAGAGCGGCTGTAGTAGTCAGCTAAATGCAAAGCACGTATAGAGAGTCTTTAAACAATGCAAAACTATATGTCTATGTAAAGCAAGTGTGTGTGTGTGTGTGTATATATATATTATTGAAACATTTGTTCAGGGAAGAGTCAGTATAATGGGAGAGATTAATGATGTAAGAAAAGAAAAGGTATGATTGATGGTGAAGTCTAAATTTGATATGAATAACAATAAGCCAACAGAAAAGAAGGTGAATGCAATATTTTTTGTGGGTCTTCTATATATTTAACAATTTCACATTCATTTCATCAAATCCTAAAGTGCTCTATAAAGAATTATTTTTTCCCAGGATGCAAACTTAGTTTTTGGTGAAGTTAGGTTTAAAATTCAGACCTGACTGAATCCCAGGACTCTAGGAGTAAAGGAAAATACAGCAAAGAGATTCAAGGGAGTTTACACAGCATGTTTAGAGCTGCAGAGTTAGGGCATCAAAACTGGGTCTGATGACTTGGAGAAGAGAAAAATTCTGTGATAGCCAGATTTTTGAAAGAGATTCCTAAGTAGTTTCAAGCACATAACTGACACATAAATTTATAATGCATGCATGCAGTCAAGTGCAGTTATGTGACTTATTCTAGTTTCTTCAATTCTAACAGAACAGAACATCAATATTGAATAAAGGCCAGGATTCCAAAATTCATACTAGTTGGGCCTATTAAAATATATGCTGAAGACAAGCAGTAGGGCTGTCTATGAAGTCTCTGAAACTAAACTTAAAAAAAATTCCAAGTATAGGAAATATGACCAATTATTTTATTTACCATATGGGACCTATTTAAGTATATGATTGGGAAAGTGAAATAAGACAAGTCTTTAAATTGGACACCGACCTTCTGCACCATCAATGAGAAAAATACATGCTGAGCACCTTTAGTGTACCTGATGGTGGGAGGGGAGGAGAGCCCACTATGCTTCATGAGCTTCCAGACTTATAAGAAAGAAAAAACCACATAGGCAAAGCAGGATATGCTGCCATTTAAGCTAAATTATAGAACACTGATAAACACTGAATTAAATGGAACAATCTACTTGCAAAGTACTGGGAGGGCAATGCTGAGAATGAGAGAAATAAAGAGCCAAGGAAAGTGAATGTTTACTACTAGCCTAAACACCAAATCTAACTTCTGAGTAATCGGTTCTCTATATTAGCCAGTCAATTATTGCTTTATATTAGGGATATTGTAAGTGCTTCAACACCTACCCCTCCATACATGTATTTTAAACCCAAGCCCTTGACTATCTGAAAAAGATTAGGGCCTATCAGTCAGATATTGGAGGGCAACAAAATCTCTCTGTCACACACACACACACACACACACACACACACACACACACACGGGCCCAGTGTCCACAGGGACAAAGACCAGTGTAGGGATAGATTAAGGAGAGCCTGATGCCACAGGAATCCCATCTCACATATGAGCCATAGAAAGATTCTCAGTCAGGAGTACTCCTGAAAAGCCAGTTAGAGAATGTGCATGGAAAGCTGATTTTCCCATTTCTTAAATTTTCTTCATGAATATTTATAATTAACAGCGTATAAATATTTAAACCAAACTACAAGTGAACACAGTGGTGGAAGAAAAAAGATATTTTCTGGATATTGTTTCTAAGATAAGTGAACACCTGCTCCAATTCCATAGCTGGCCAACAGAGGAGAATGTACTTTTCCTTGTCTATTTACACATTGATATAATCATTTTGTTAAGGGTTTTAAATTGAAGGGGATGGATGGGGTGACATATCTGAACTAATACAAGTGGATATTCTTTATATCTGTTTGTTTAAAGTACAGACTAGTCTTGTACTCTTTATCTTAAATCTCAAGGTACCTCAATCTGAGGCCAAGTTCCAGTTTGTTTTCAACTTTTCATGCACGTTTTATTTAAGAGATAAGTTTCTGAAGACTAAATAAATCATCAATGTCACTATTTACTATTTGAAATGTCCTGGGCTTTCCTTATGAATAATGCTAAGCAAATCGTTGTTCACACCCAGTTGTGAATTTAAGTAACAAATATTTTGCCCTTTTCCCACCTACTTTTCATATTAATTATCTCAGGTGACATTGTCAGAAACTGAAAAATGAGTAGATATTTTAAAGACTTTATGGATTATAGAAATATATGATATTATCATCCAGTAATAGCACTGAAAACATAAATGAAGTACAGATGTTAATTACATAACTTTATCAAAACATGAAAGCCATTCATAATGAAGAGGCTGTGTTCATAGACTGTGTATAAATTATTAACCTCTCAAATAAAAAATGTCATGAAGCAATGTAAGAAATGTAATTTCAGACCCTCTTCTTCTCCTACTCTCCTCCTTCTCTCCTTCTTTCTCTTCCTCCCCTCCTTCCTCATTCTTTTCTTCATCTTCATCCTCTTCCTTCACATACCTAACGATAAGACATGGGTGTCACTTGGTTTATGAATGCTTGCTAATGCTTTTGTGTTTTCTCTGTATTTTTCTAAAATCACAATTGGCTTTTTCCTTCTACCCACTTCATTCAGTGATGACCCAAATCACTGTATTGTAACTCCCTGTGGAATTCTAAAATGAGCAATGTTTTATTGATGGGGGATTAGGAAGTACTGAACAAATCAGTAAATTAGTTGGGAGCAAAATATGTTGGAATTTAAAAATAGATATTTCTTCAGTAGAAGTATAGTCCACTGGTAGATCGTAAACCTCAAACTTAAAAATATCTACTCCTTTAAACTATTCTGAAACAATAGTTCATGAAAAATTTGAATGCATATGTGATTATCTCAGATTTTTCAGAATCTAGGTCATTATAACATTGAAGTGATATAGATGCTTTTAAAGCAACAGTAAAGTATTTTAGTAGCATAATGAGATTCCACTTTTCTCCATCAGGTTTACATACACTCTGAACTAACAGTATTTAGAATAGATAGTGTCAACATCTGCTTATCTGGCATACCTTCAGTAAGAAGATATGACTTCCAAATTTATTTTAAATAAAATTGATAATTAGAAGAATAATTCATGTATCATATAAATTGACAGGAAACATTTTTCCATGTGGGTCAAAATACAATACATATGTTTCATTTTCTTAACTACACATTTGCAAAAAGGCCTTCATAGCTTGCAAAATTATTGTATATAAAATTATCCAGGGTCATGAAAACGCATTGACAGATCTGTTGGCACTTGCAACAGTTACAGTCAATTCCTTACTGACAGCAGAATATTCACAAAATAATTGATCTATCCCAACTATAATGGTAACGTTTACTGTAGACATTCAGGCAGAAATAACAGCTTACAAAGATACTATAGAAAATTATGTAACAAATTTCACACAATAATTATCAAGTATAACTGTCAAATTAGAATGCAGCAACTATGAAAGAGTGATTGTCACCTAGAGACAATGATAGCAATCAACTTCTATCAGCACTGTTATTGCAGGAGCAGAGGTATAAATACTGAGAGGGTGTAAGAGAAAAAAAAATTATATCCCACATCCATCAAACCTCACATCCTACCATTGTACTTACTTTCATACCTACTGTCATCATTATGTAATACTTTGTTACTTATGGAGCACCTGAAGTGTGCATGGGGTTGCATCTGTCAAAAGGTGAGTCTTTACTGGAGAGCAAGAAGTGGAAGAATGACTTTTTGAAAATCAGGGATTAATTTAGAAAGCATCCCTAGATGATAGGACTTCTAGGGAAAATTTTAACCCAGTGTACCAGTGGCTAAAAATTAAAGAATAGAGTTGTACAGAGTTAAAGACAGGCACCTAAAATGTATTAAATAACAGTATTAATGGAAAACATCCAAGGCTAAATTGACTTACTGACTTACCTGAGGTAGATACCATGCTGCCCTATTCAATGCCTGCGTACAGTGAACAATTATGAAAATGAATGCCCTCATCAGATAAAGCATGACAACTAGTTAAAAACTAGCATATATGACAATCACTATCTAAAATCCTTCCAGAAATAAAAAGAATGGTTATTTCTGATTTGAAGGACCTAAGACTAAAAATTAGTAGTTTATTAATTTTGTCATAAAACTTCATGTTCTATATTTATTTTAAATATACTCTCCAGAAATCTCAAATACCAATGATTGTTTTTGAAGTCCAATATTAATTAGATTGGCTTAATCTGACAATCAGAATAAATGCTAAAATAACCAGAAGCTTACAGGATTTACATATTCTATATTAACTCTTCTTTGACAACAAAATTATTTGTTTTAAATACTCAAAGACAAATTTTGATAATTTACCAGCATAATCATTGTCCCATTATATTTTCCAAAGAGCCATCAGTGTATAATTCACTTTCTGGAGCAAAATGTGCATATCTTTGTTACAAATAGAAAAACAATTGCTTTTCTAAACATGATTATGGAAACACAAAGTATGTTTTATGTACTGAGATAGCATCCGCTCCTTCTTAAAATCTTCTTTTGATTACATTCTTACAAAACTAACACTCTTCAAAAAGTGTTCTGTAATTTGGGCCTTCAACCTACATAAGACAGAATTGGGACTTAACAGGGAAGAGGAGAAGGAATCACACAAGGAAAACAAATTTAAGCAACATAAATTCACTTTTTAGGCGGGGTGAGGTGGTTCACGCCTGTAATCCCAGCACTTTGGGAGGCCGAGCTGGGCGGATCACTTGAGGTCAGGAGTTTGAGATCATCCTGCCTAACATGGTGAAACTCCATCTCTACTAAAAATGCAAAAATTTGCCGGGCATGGTGATGGGCGCCTGTAGTCCCAGCTATTCAGGAGGCTGAGGCAGGAGAATGGCGTGAACCCAGGAGGTAGAGCTCTCAGTGAGCCAAGATAGCACCACTGCACTCCAGCCTGGGCGATCCAGGAAGACTCCATCTCAAAAATAAATAAATAAATAAAATAATAAGTAAATAAATAAATAATTTTTTTATTAGGTAGACTTTTTGAATTATCATCAAATTGTTTTTCTGCAACTCACAATTATTGATCTTTTTTCATGTGCCTAATAGTGCCTTATCTAGACTCTTAAACAAAATGGTAAAGGTAATAGGTTTTTTCTTCTTACAGTTTCTTCTACAATATCAAACAGAATATACAGAGATATAATTTAAAAAAAAAAACTTACTGAAAAATCTTCAAAGATTTTCTTGAGTTCTTTGTGACCATGCCTTTCAGCAATATGTGCGGGGTCTGAACCCTCCATATTTTTCATCTTAGATGCCCAGGTTGCTCCTGAACATTGAAGCAAATGAATAGCCAGGTTCTTTAAGCCAAACTTTGCTGCACAGTGGAGAAGAGTTGGAAGTTCTTTGAAATGAATATCTGTAAGCATAAGAAGTAGTAGGATTTAATGTTTTGATTTTATTGGCAATCTCATTAAAAGAAACCATCAATAGTTTCAGCAATTTAGAATCTTCCCCTCACTCAATTTCCTATATTAAAATAAATACAAACTCATATTCTCACTAGCATTAATGCACCAATCTTATTTGTCAGGTAAGTTTAATTGTTTAATTTAAAAAGCCACATCAACCTCTTAAATGAAAAAAAAAAGAGGGGGGCGGAGCAAGATGGCCGAATAGGAACAGCTCCAGTCTCCAGCTCCAGTCTCCAACTCCCAGCGCGAGCGACACAGAAGACCAGTGATTTCTGCATTTTCAACTGAGGTACTGGGTTCATCTCACTGGGGAGTGCCGGACGATCAGTGCTGGTCAGCTGCTGCAGCCCGACCAGCGAGAGCTGAAGCAGGGCGAGGCATTGCTTCACCTGGGAAGCGCAAGGGGGAAGGGAATCCCTTTTCCTAGCCAGGGGAACTGAGACACACAACACCTGGAAAATCGGGTAACTCCCACCCCAATACTGCGCTTTAAGCAAACAGGCACACCAGGAGATCATATCCCACACCTGGCCGGGAGGGTCCCACACCCACGGAGCCTCCCTCATTGCTAGCACAGCAGTCTGTGATCTACCGGCAAGGCAGCAGCGAGGCTGGGGGAGGGGCACCCGCCATTGCTGAGGCTTAAGTAGGTAAACAAAGCTGCTGGGAAGCTCCAACTGGGTGGAGCTCACAGCAGCTCAAGGAAACCTGCCTGTCTCTGTAGACTCCACCTCAGGGGTCAGGGCACAGTAAACAATAACAAACCCAGCAGAAACCTCTGCAGACGCAAACGACTCTGACAGCTTTGAAGAGAGCAGTGGATCTCCCAACACGGAGGTTGAGATCTGAGAAGGGACAGACTGCCTGCTCAAGTGGGTCCCTGACCCCTGAGTAGCCTAACTGGGAGATATCCCCCACTAGGGGCAGTCTGACACCCCATACCTCACAGGGTGGAGTACACCCCTGAGAGGAAGCTTCCAAAGCAAGAATCAGACAGGTACACTCGCTGTTCAGAAATATTCTATCTTCTGCAGCCTCTGCTGCTGATACCCAGGCAAACAGGGTCTGGAGTGGACCTCAAGCAATCTCCAACAGACCTACAGCTGAGGGTCCTGACTGTTAGAAGGAAAACTCTCAAACAGGAAGGACACCTACACCAAAACCCCATCAGTACATCACCATCATCAAAGACCAGAGGCAGATAAAACCACAAAGATGGGGAAAAAGCAGGGCAGAAAAGCTGGAAATTCAAAAAATAAGAGCGCATCTCCCCCGGCAAAGGAGCGCAGCTCATCGCCAGCAACGGATCAAAGCTGGACGGAGAATGACTTTGACGAGATGAGAGAAGAAGGCTTCAGTCCATCAAATTTCTCAGAGCTAAAGGAGGAATTACGTACCCAGCGCAAAGAAACTAAAAATCTTGAAAAAAAAGTGGAAGAATTGATGGCTAGAGTAATTAATGCAGAGAAGGTCCTAAACGAAATGAAAGAGATGAAAACCATGACACGAGAAATACGTGACAAATGCACAAGCTTCAGTAACCGACTCGATCAACTGGAAGAAATATCAGCGATTGAGGATCAAATGAATGAAATGAAGCGAGAAGAGAAACCAAAAGAAAAAAGAAGAAAAAGAAATGAACAAAGCCTGCAAGAAGTATGGGATTATGTAAAAAGACCAAATCTACGTCTGATTGGGGTGCCTGAAAGTGAGGGGGAAAATGGAACCAAGTTGGAAAACACTCTTCAGGATATCATCCAGGAGAACTTCCCCAACCTAGTAGGGCAGGCCAACATTCAAATCCAGGAAATACAGAGAACGCCACAAAGATACTCCTCGAGAAGAGCAACTCCAAGACACATAATTGCCAGATTCACCAAAGTTGAAATGAAGGAAAAAATCTTAAGGGCAGCCAGAGAGAAAGGTCGGGTTACCCACAAAGGGAAGCCCATCAGACTCACAGCAGATCTCTCGGCAGAAACTCTACAAGCCAGAAGAGAGTGGGGGCCAATATTCAACATTCTTAAAGAAAAGAATTTTCAACCCAGAATTTCATATCCAGCCAAACTAAGTTTCATAAGTGAAGGAGAAATAAAATCCTTTACAGATAAGCAAATGCTTAGAGATTTTGTCACCACCAGGCCTGCCTTACAAGAGACCCTGAAGGAAGCACTCAACATGGAAAGGAACAACCGGTAACAGCCATTGCAAAAACATGCCAAAATGTAAAGACCATCGAGGCTAGGAAGAAACTGCATCAACTAACGAGCAAAATAACCAGTTAATATCATAATGGCAGGATCAAGTTCACACATAACAATCTTAACCTTAAATGTAAATGGACTAAATGCTCCAATGAAAAGACACAGACTGGCAAACTGGATAAAGAGTCAAGACCCATCAGTCTGCTGTATTCAGGAGACCCATCTCACACGCAGAGACATACATAGGCTCAAAATAAAGGGATGGAGGAAGATTTACCAAGCAAATGGAGAACAAAAAAAAGCAGGGGTTGCAATACTAGTGTCTGATAAAACAGACTTTAAACCATCAAAGATCAAAAGAGACAAAGAAGGCCATTACATAATGGTAAAGGGATCAATTCAACAAGAAGAGCTAACTATCCTAAATGTATATGCACCCAATACAGGAGCACCCAGATTCATAAAGCAAGTCCTTAGGGACTTACAAAGAGACTTAGACTCCCATACAATAATAATGGGAGACTTCAACACTCCACTGTCAACATTAGACAGATCAACGAGACAGAAAGTTAACAAGGATATCCAGGAATTGAACTCATCTCTGCAGCAAGCAGACCTAATAGACATCTATAGAACTCTCCACCCCAAATCAACAGAATATACATTCTTCTCAGCACCACATCGTACTTACTCCAAAATTGACCATATAATTGGAAGTAAAGCACTCCTCAGCAAATGTACAAGAACAGAAATTATAACAAACTGTCTCTCAGACCACAGTGCAATCAAACTAGAACTCAGGACTAAGAAACTCAATCAAAACTGCTCAACTACATGGAAACTGAACAACCTGCTCCTGAATGACTACTGGGTACATAATGAAATGAAGGCAGAAATAAAGATGTTCTTTGAAACCAATGAGAACAAAGATACAACATACCAGAATCTCTGGGACACATTTAAAGCAGTGTGCAGAGGGAAATTTATAGCACTAAATGCCCACAAGAGAAAGCAGGAAAGATCAAAAATTGACACTCTAACATTGCAATTAAAAGAACTAGAGAAGCAAGAGCAAACACATTCCAAAGCTAGCAGAAGGCAAGAAATAACTAAGATCAGAGCAGAACTGAAGGAGATAGAGACACAAAAAACCCTCCAAAAAATCAATGAATCCAGGAGTTGGTTTTTTGAAAAGATCAACAAAATTGACAGACCACTAGCAAGACTAATAAAGAAGAAAAGAGAGAAGAATCAAATCGACGCAATTAAAAATGATAAAGGGGATATCACCACCGACCCCACAGAAATACAAACTACCATCAGAGAATACTATAAACACCTCTACGCAAATAAACTGGAAAACCTAGAAGAAATGGATAATTTCCTGGACACTTACACTCTTCCAAGACTAAACCAGGAAGAAGTTGAACCCCTGAATAGACCAATAGTAGGCTCTGAAATTGAGGCAATAATTAATAGCCTACCAACCAAAAAAAGTCCAGGACCAGATGGATTCACAGCTGAATTCTACCAGAGGTATAAGGAGGAGTTGGTACCATTCCTTCTGAAACTATTCCAATCAATAGAAAAAGAGGAAATCCTCCCTAACTCATTTTATGAGGCCAACATCATCCTGATACCAAAGCCTGGCAGAGACACAACAAAAAAAGAGAATTTTAGACCAATATCCCTGATGAACATCGATGCAAAAATCCTCAATAAAATACTGGCAAACCGGATTCAGCAACACATCAAAAAGCTTATCCACCATGATCAAGTGGGCTTCATCCCTGGGATGCAAGGCTGGTTCAACATTCGCAAATCAATAAACATAATCCAGCATATAAACAGAACCAAAGACAAGAACCACATGATTATCTCAATAGATGCAGAAAAGGCTTTTGACAAAATTCAACAGCCTTTCATGCTAAAAACGCTCAATAAATTCGGTATTGATGGAACGTACCTCAAAATAATAAGAGCTATTTATGACAAACCCACAGCCAATATCATACTGAATGGGCAAAAACTGGAAAAATTCCCTTTGAAAACTGGCACAAGACAGGGATGCCCTCTCTCACCACTCCTATTCAACATAGTGTTGGAAGTTCTGGCTAGGGCAATCAGGCAAGAGAAAGAAATCAAGGGTATTCAGTTAGGAAAAGAAGAAGTCAAATTGTCCCTGTTTGCAGATGACATGATTGTATACTTAGGAAACCCCATCGTCTCAGTCCAAAACCTCCTTAAGCTGATAAGCAACTTCAGCAAAGTCTCAGGATACAAAATTAATGTGCAAAAATCACAAGCATTCTTATACACCAGTAACAGACAAACAGAGAGCCAAATCAGGAATGAACTTCCATTCACAATTGCTTCAAAGAGAATAAAATACCTAGGAATCCAACTTACAAGGGATGTAAAGGACCTCTTCAAGGAGAACTACAAACCACTGCTCAGTGAAATAAAAGAGGACACAAACAAATGGAAGAACATACCATGCTCATGGATAGGAAGAATCAATATCGTGAAAATGGCCATACTGCCCAAGGTAATTTATAGATTCAATGCCATCCCCATCAAGCTACCAATGAGTTTCTTCACAGAATTGGAAAAAACTGCTTTAAAGTTCATATGGAACCAAAAAAGAGCCCGCATCTCCAAGACAATCCTAAGTCAAAAGAACAAAGCTGGAGGCATCACGCTACCTGACTTCAAACTATACTACAAGGCTACAGTAACCAAAACAGCATGGTACTGGTACCAAAACAGAGATATAGACCAATGGAACAGAACAGAGTCCTCAGAAATAATACCACACATCTACAGCCATCTGATCTTTGACAAACCTGAGAAAAACAAGAAATGGGGAAAGGATTCCCTATTTAATAAATGGTGCTGGGAAAATTGGCTAGCCATAAGTAGAAAGCTGAAACTGGATCCTTTCCTTACTCCTTATACGAAAATTAATTCAAGATGGATTAGAGACTTAAATGTTAGACCTAATACCATAAAAATCCTAGAGGAAAACCTAGGTAGTACCATTCAGGACATAGGCATGGGCAAAGACTTCATGTCTAAAACACCAAAAGCAACGGCAGCAAAAGCTAAAATTGACAAATGGGATCTAATTAAACTAAAGAGCTTCTGCACAGCAAAAGAAACTACCATCAGAGTGAACAGGCAACCTACAGAATGGGAGAAAATTTTTGCAATCTACTCATCTGACAAAGGGCTAATATCCAGAACCTACAAAGAACTCAAACAAATTTACAAGAAAAAAACAAACAACCCCATCAAAAAGTGGGCAAAGGATATGAACAGACATTTCTCAAAAGAAGACATTCATACAGCCAACAGACACATGAAAAAATGCTCATCATCACTGGCCATCAGAGAAATGCAAATCAAAACCACAATGAGATACCATCTCACACCAGTTAGAATGGCGATCATTAAAAAGTCAGGAAACAACAGGTGCTGGAGAGGATGTGGAGAAATAGGAACGCTTTTACACTGTTGGTGGGATTGTAAACTAGTTCAACCATTATGGAAGACAGTATGGCGATTCCTCAAGGATCTAGAACTAGATGTACCATATGACCCAGCCATCCCATTACTGGGTATATACCCAAAGGATTATAAATTATGCTGCTATAAAGACACATGCACACGTATGGTTATTGCAGCACTATTCACAATAGCAAAGACTTGGAATCAACCCAAATGTCCATCAGTGACAGATTGCATTAAGAAAATGTGGCACATATACACCATGGAATACTATGCAGCCATAAAAAAGGATGAGTTTGTGTCCTTTGTAGGGACATGGATGCAGCTGGAAACCATCATTCTTAGCAAACTATCACAAGAACAGAAAACCAAACACCGCATGTTCTCACTCATAGGTGGGAACTGAACAATGAGATCACTTGGACTCAGGAAGGGGAACATCACACACCGGGGCCTATCATGGGGAGGGGGGAGGGGGGAGGGATTGCATTGGGAGTTATACCTGATGTAAATGACGAGTTGATGGGTGCAGCACACCAACATGGCACAAGTATACATATGTAACAAACCTGCACGTTATGCACATGTACCCTACAACTTAAAGTATAATAAAAAAAAAAAAAATTGAAAAAAAAAAGAAAGAAAAACATGCTGTAATAACTCCTTTTGAATGTACCTAGACATTAACCAAACACTAAATTAAAAGAATTCTGTAAGTTCATCTATGAAACAATTTTATATTCTACCTCCCTGCCTAGTTTGCTTCCTTCCAAAGTTGAAATGAACATGAAATTCTTTGAGGGGTTATACTAGATTTCTATATAAAATTTTTCTTTCACAAACTAACTGCAACAGAAAATACAGGTGAGCGTTTTTATAAATAACTTCAGTGTGGAAATTTCCATCTGGATTTTACAACTTTTATATCAATATCTTAAATAGTTTGATTTTTCATAATTATTAACTATCAATTAGAAGACATTTATTAATTTTATATCACTATAAAATGATGAATGTAACCTGTATCCCAATGACAAACAAAACACAAACGAATGATGGTTTGTTATTATTCTATACTTTTGCACTTAGCTGAAAAAAAAGTTATGGAAATTACACATCAACATAATAGCTGTGGCATTATCAGAAGTAAGGTGAAGACTTATGGCAAAATAATCAAAGGAATCAAAACCAAAGTCAATTGTCTTCCAGTAAACTTTTAACGCAATGGAAAACAGCCATCTCATTGCTTTTTTGAAAACTGTGAATTTGCTTTAATCACCTTAGTTCATACACTATGTAGTTATTTTCTTAAATGTACACATTTACTTTGCAAACAATTTACAGTCTTACTTGTTAGATTAAAATAATAGATTTGTTTAGGAGATACAATAAACGTTTAGAATGTGTTTAATCTACAGTGTACATTTGTTTCATTTCATGGCAATTTTCATTTAATTAATCTAGATTCACTGCCTCTGTTTTTATCACCAAGGTGTAAATAGAGAAGCCATAATTCAAACCAAGGTGTGACAAATTTACTTTTCATTTTTCTTCTAGACCAAATAAAATTTTAGTTTTCAGTTGTTTCAGACAATGTCTTTCAAACAGTAATTTCATGAGAATAGAATAAAATGTCTGGGGGAATTTTTTAAAGAAAAGTCCAATGTCACTTGCTTTACAAATACAAATAAACAGGTGAATTTTCACATAGCAAAGAAATCAAATCATACATTTGTTTGTGCAGAGCTGCTCCTAAACTTTTTGAGGCAATCCCTACAAAAGATGGCTAATAATTAAACAGAAGTAATCAAACCAAAGCTTTCAAAAGATTAACCTAGCTCACTAGAATAATAAAATGAAAATATACTCAAGTTTGGAATATGAGCATTAAACAAGAATTTAACAGTAAGATGAGTATTGAAACTGGAAATTCATGACCATGTAATCCATTTGTTTTAATAAATCATTATTTTATCTGGAATAGTAAATACTCATTCAGAGTAGAATGACCAGGTGGCCCCTTTGGGGCAAAACAACAAAGCACACAATAAAGAGAAGATTAAAAATCAGGAAATCTGCATTCTAATCCCAGCTCAGCCACTAAATCTGTGGTTCTTAAGAATTCATCTTGTGGACCTCAGTTTCCTAATTTATAAGATGAAAGGGTTGGGGGTCAAAATTATAGAACTTCTGATATTCTTCTGGGCTTGATGCCATGCCACAAATGCTTTAAGTCAAGAAACTCTCTGGAAGGTATTTTTTCCTGGGTTTTAATCAGACACCAATTAGAATAGGGAAGGTAGCTGCAAAGGTTGAAGAAACATAATTTTTATTCCTTTCATAATAGGATTTGAAACCTGATGAAATGTTATTATTTCTGTGGATCTGTAAAAACAGAGCATTGCTGTGTTTATGAAACTTTCTGCTCTCTGACAGGAGAACCATTATGTAACATGTGAGGTGTCACTTTTCCAATTCTGTCAAAAGATTAGACATATAATTCTTTTTAGAATTTTAAGAAACAAAAAAATGCTGCCAAGGTTATCATGCTTCTAAAACCTTTATAATGTAAACAAAATGCACAAAGGAAATAGTCCATCAAAACCCTATGCTACAGTTTTGTTGTTACCTCTCATATTATATAAAATATAGCAGTGGAAAATTCATAAATAGATTTATACTTTACTATTAAACTCAACATTGAACCTGCCTCATTAATTGTTATAATTGAATTCTTGTTACTAAAATATTCTCTTAAATAAGAGAAAAAATTAGAATTTGCATCTACTTGGTATTTCTCTTGTTAATTATCTCAGGAAATTTCATACAAGATACTCTTTCTTTTAAATGTTTTAGTTGAATAGGTTAGGTCCTAATCTGCACTATATTCAATTAATTTCTTCTTGTTAAATAAACTTCAAAATAATGCCTTTTATTACTTAAATATAAAATTCTAAAACTTAATATTTATTTATCATGATAAGCAATATAGTGTAGCACTTAAGCATTAGGACTTTGGAGCCAGATTGTATGGATTAAATCTATACAATTTAATTTAATTCTAGTATTTAGTCATAGTGTCATTTGCACAAGCTACTTGAACTTAGACCTCTTAATTTTCTTAATATTCAATTGATGACCACAACATCTGCTCAGTTATTAAACCTATGTCCAATGTATTCTTCCATGCAAAACGTACTGCTAGTCCTCATTAATTGGGAATTCTGTTTATGCAAATTCATTTACTCACTAAAATTTGTTTGTAACCCCTTAAGACACTTTTCCAGGTATTTGCAGACATATGTATAGCAACGAAAAATTTGAGTCACCCAAAGCACACATTCCCAGCTGGGGTCAAACAAGGCAACCCTATGCCTCCTTATTTCAGCTCTCATACTGTAAACAAATGTCCTGTTTGCAGTCCATTTGGTGCCACAACTGTCACAGCTTTTGTGGTTTATTTTGGTGAATTAGCTGTTTAAAATGGCCCCCAAGCACAGTGCTGAAGTGCTGTGTAGTATTTCTAAGTACTTGAAAGCAGTGGCGTGCCTTATGGAGAAAATACATGTATTAGATAAATTCATTCAGGCATGAGTTACAGTGTTGACGGTAAGTTCAGTTTGAATCAACAGTATATATTAAATAAGGTATTTTTAAACAGAAACACACATAAAGCAAGGTTATGTATCAATTGATTGATGAAAACATTGTGACCAGAAGCTCACAGGAACCTAATCCTATATTTCTCCTGGGAGCAAAGGTTCAGCACTGACTTATTCGATTACTTTACAGAACATAACTACTGCAAATAATGAGAATCAAATGCATTTTAAAGCAATCCAGAGGCCCCTTTTAATTTTGGAGAGGGAGTTCATAATTGGTTGCCCATTGCAGCATGGCCAGTTATTTTCTGACTTATGGTGCCTTATTTTCTTTGCTCCTCCATACAGTCAGGGAGGCTCTGAGAGAAACTACGGCCCCTGTATACTGCTCCTCAGGGTGAGGCCAGAAAAACTGTGGAGCTGCGGGAGGCAACTGTGAGCATTGAAGTCCGTGACTTATGAGACCTTCTCCTGGGCTATCTCTGTGTTCTGGGCCCACTCAGTTAAAATCCAAACCAGGAATGGTTAGAATCCACTTCCACAACCAACCTGCAAGTAGAAAGAAAGAGTAGTTCTACAGCCTTGATTCTCTGTTTTTTATTGTTATTGTCAGGCATAGACAAACAACAGGAAAAACTTTGGGTGAAGATGAATAGTTACTTGTTGTTCTCAGATAATTTCTTTGAAAGACTGTACATTTTAAATTTTTTGATAGAAATTCTGTATTTTGTTGATCTGTATGCTTAAGATTTGAAAGTTTTGTAAAATTGTAAAACTTGGGTTCTAAAATGATGATATTCTGTCATCTAAAGGATCTGCATGATGAGTTGACAAGAAGTATGAGAAATAAATGGAGCATGTGACCTCAAACCCAGAAGGGACTCATTGCTTACTGAATACCGGAGTGGATGGAATCCACCCTAAAATTAGCAGCAATAATGATAGGAGGAGGAAAAGGAAGAAGAAAACACGGTGGTTAACAAATGGAATTGGAGAGGTAGGGATTTAAGGTACTTAGTGGCAGATTGAGTAAGAGCAGATCAACAGAACAAGGATGTGGCAGGTGGTGCAAGATGCTCTGATTTCAGAAAAAGAGTCTTTGAGAACACACTATGAAGTGCTGTCTTATCTAGGACTGTGGGCTAGAATGGCCAGAGAGAAGTAGGCAATGAGTAAAACAAGGTTGAAGCAGGACTTAAGGCCACAGACGAAGAGCCTGGGAGCTTGGGGTCCATGTGTGGAGGTAATTCTAGGAAGCAAAGGGAGATGTGAAGTGTTTGTTAGAAGTTCCTAGAATTGATATCAACTAAAATTAAATCTCACAATATTTAAATACGTTTATTTTCCATTTTCCAGTAGAAAACCCAGACAATGTTGAGGCAATAAAAAGAGCTGGACAGTTTCATGTTTACCCCAATCCATCCAATCTGTAGCTAAACCCTGGTTCAAGTCAGAAGCCTTTAAAAATTTTATTTCTATACAAATATACTTGCATTCTTTTCCTCTACATTCATTAGAAAAATATTCCTCTTGAAAATTACCAACTTTGTCTCTGCTGTGTCTTAACAAGACAATAACCAAGAACCAGGAAAAGATCCAGGAAAAGTTGAACAGTAAAAGTGCATAAACCAGATGGGCTGGGTTGGGATCAGATGGTTGGGCACTCTGGTACAGAGCCATGCCTTACAGGTAAAATGCTACCTACTGGCCTTTATTTAGATGGGTCTCACATGGACATTCAAGAAATTAGGGCCACAAAGCAGTAAATCAATATGTCTGGCAAGGAAACTTTACTTCATTAGTAAGGACTATTTCAGCATTTTAAAAGGAATACCTTTTAGTCTTGAGCATTGGAGTTGTTCTTTTAAAATGTTAAATGATTTGATAATAAAATGCACAAAGGCAAGGAGGTAAATCTCAGAAATCTTATGGGCAGTAAAAGGAGTGGGTAGAACTTAAGATGCCTTTGGAAGCACTGTCATATACGTATTATAGAGACAAAATGAAAATGGAATATGAGAATGATTAGGGAAGCCCCAAGTGCCAACCTGCTCTGCATATTTCAGACGTGCCAATATTTATATTTTATAAATATTTATTTATATATTTATAATATCTATTACATATATATTTAATAATTTAATCTATGTATTCAATACATACTTTATATATTTATATGTTATAGAGAGATTATAGATAACATATATTTCTATCAACCTATCTCTATCTATCTTTCAACACACACATATATACACACATTTTATTGATTTCTCTTGAGAACCCTGACCAGTACAGTGAGGAAGATGCTGTGGTGGCTTTGGTAAACCATAACTTACAGAAAGAAGGCATAAAAACAAGTTCTACATCTAAGTTTCTTCTTTCCTTTTCAGAATAATACAATGTGAGTTTTCAAACCTGAACATTTTTTTAAATAACTATTTGGTAATGGCAGAATCCAGTAAGCAAATGAGTCCTTTCAGAAAGGGCAGGGAGGTGTTCTCAGGGTGGATTAATAATAGGGTGTGGTATACAGTGGTTTCTGAACCTCTCAAGAATTTCAAAGAATTTCAGACGTTTGAGGATCGTTACTGCATAACAACTGCAAAAGAAAGAGGGAGTTTCCTAAGTCGTAACTTATTCAAGACATTAATTAAAAAGCCCATTTGGCCCCAGCTCCCCTCTGTGTGTGTGTGTGTGTGTGTGTGTGTGTGTGTGTGTGTGTGTGTGTTTCTAATTGAGGCCAACCCATGCAAACATTTTCCTAATTAAAGTAAATGGATATTAGAGAGCCTATTTCCTGTTATCAGTTACTAATAGATACTATTTATGTTTCTTTTCCTAACTCTATAATTATAGATGCCTATTACTGTTGACCCTGAAAAACCTACAATTTGTGTGTTGGCCCAGAGAAGACAAACATATGTGCCTTGGTACTTGAGCACAGACAGTTCAGTGCAGCATATTCAGAAGGCACACATGCCAATTTTTCATTCTGCTAATAGCAGATGCCATGAATAAGAAGAACAAAATAAAATGAAAAAGAAAAAAATGACAATCTAAATTAGTGCCTTAGTCCAACGAAGAAGAATCATTTTATTTGGGGAGCTCAAATATTACTAATTTGTATCTATTGATACCAGGGTTTTATTCAGTCTATGGTTCACTTGGTTACCATTAGCTAAGTAATTAATATAATAAATTTTTATTAAGCACTAGAAATTCTTCCAGGGACTGGGAATTAATCTGTGAACCACACAGGGCTTCCTCTTAAAGGGCAGTATTTACCCATAAAGACAAAATGGCTGATATGAAGGAAATCATATACTACGAAACAAAAATTACAATGTTTCTAGGATTGTAAAAATAATGAAAAGAGTATCTGAGGTTATTTCAAACTTGTCGTTATAAGTTATTCATTATAATAGTAATTTATATAATTAGGTAGAAAAACTTGAGAACCTTACTTTAAATTTAAGATAATCTTCCCTATAAAGTTTCCTCTGACTGTCCTCTTTCTTTTGTGCTCCCATGACACCCTGAGCTCCTGCTCACTATAGGGTACTGGGGCACAGTCGTCCAGGGACTAGCAAAGTGGCCACTGGAGCTAGGCTGCCTGGATCCAAGTCCCAGCTCTGCCACTTACCATCTGGGCAAAGTATGCAACTTCTCATCTGTAAAGTGAAGATTAAAATGGTACCTACTTCAGGATCATTGTGAAGAAGTAAATGACAGTGTAAGTAAAGTGCTTAGACCTGTTTGACAGAGTAAGCAAAACACATGTTAAGTGCTATGCGTAGGGCACACACTGTATTCAGGACACTTATTTTTGTAGTTTTGTTTTCTCATTCATTGGCTTCTGTGCCCTCTGAGAGTGTGGGCTGTGTCCTGTTTATCCCACATTCTTCTACCTTCCTTCAGTATCTAGAAGAATACCTACTATGAAGTGGAGTACATTAAACTTTTTATAAGCATTTCTGAGTTTTTTTTTTTTTTTAAATAATGGTATGGGAAAACATATTTTTAGATGAACAGTCACTCTAAGACTACTTCATTCTGCATCCATGATTTTTTTTTTTTTTTTTTTTTTTGAGATGGAGTCTAGCTCTGTTGCCCAGGCTGCAGTGCAATGGCATAATTTCGGCTCACAGCAACCTCCGCCTCCCGGGTTCAAGTGATTCTCCTGTCTCAGTCTCCTGAGTAGCTGGGATTACAGGCATGCACCATCACACCAGGCTAATTTTTCTATTTTTAGTAGAGATGGGGTTTCTCCGTGTTGGTCAGGCTGGTCTTGAATTCCCGACCTCAGGTGATCCACCTACCCCAGCCTCCCAAAGTGCTAGGATTACAGGCATGAGCCATCGTGCCCGGCCTCTGCACCAATGATTTTAATTCAAGGACACAGAGTGATGGAATAAAAAATCTCTCTTGACTTTAATTTGATTTATGTCAATTTGATTTATGTACATAAAAATGATGCCAATCAATTACTGTTCACTCAGTGGTTCTCACTTGTGATTCACAGAGGAGTAGAATCAGCATCATATAAAAATTTGTGAGAAATGTAAATTCTTGTACCCCACCCAGACCTACTGTATCAGAAATTTGAAGAGAGATGGCAGCAATCTGAATTTTAACATATCCTTCAAGCGACTCTGAAGCCTGCTAAAGATTGAGAACCATGGCATTAAATAAAAGAAAGAATAGGGGCTTGGTTCTAATAATTAAACAAAAGTGGATAGACAAGAAAATTGGGGTTAACCTCACAGAGAGCTACATAAAACTGCAAAGTGTACAAAGTAGTGGACTTTCTCTCCATTCTGTTCACAGTTTCTGTAAAAAACTTCCCTCTTTTGTCATGGTTTACATATTTTAAAATACATTTTCAGTAGAGTAAATGGAAAATACTACAATAGAAGTGAAAATTATGTGTATTATATTTGCCCCATATCTTTTTTACATTTTATGAAGGTATGATTGACAAATAAAAATTGTATATATTCAGTGTGTACAACGAGATATTTTGATATATGTACACATTGTAAAATGATTACCACAATCAAGACAATTAACATACCCATCACCTCATACATTTATAATTTTCTGTTGTCTGTAGTGAGAACACTTGAGATCTACTCTTTTAGTACATTTCAAGATACAATACATTATTATTAGCCACAGTCACCATGCTGGACATTAGATCTCCAGTACTTATTCATCTTACAACTGAAGATTTGTGTCCTTTGACCAATATCTCCTCTTTTCTCCCATCCCTGAAGCCCCTTAATACCACCATTCTACTCTCCGTAAGTTTGACTTTTCAAAGATTCTAATATAGATGAGGTAATCATGTAGTATTTGTTTTCTGTGTCTGACTTAACTCACTTAGCACACTGCCCTTCCGGTCTGTCCATGTTGTTTCAAACGGCAGTATTTCCTTTTTTTAAAGGTGGGATAATATTCATTTGTAGATGTATACCACATTTTCTTTATTCATTCATCCATCAAAGGACAATCACATTTTTCCCATATTTTGGCTACTGTGAACAATGCTGCGATGAATATGGGGGTGCAGATATGTCTTCAAGGCAGTGATTTTATTTCCTTTGGATATGTACCCAAAAGTTGCATTGATGGATCATATTACAGTTCTATTTTTATTTTTTATGATGGGCAAACATTGGAACATTTTTTAAATTAACTTTTTATTTATAACTGACACATAATTATACATTTTTATAAGGTACAGTGTATGTTTCAATGCACACATACATTGTATAATGGTCAAATCAGGATAATCATTTCCATCACTTTTCATTTATCATTTCTTTGTGATGATATTCAAAATATTCTCTTATAGGTAGCTATAAATATACACTACATTGTTATTTGCTATAGCCACCTTACGGTGTAATTGAGCACCAAAACTTATTCTTCCTAACTGTAACTTTGTACCCATCAACCAATCACCCCTAATTTCCCTGCCCTCTCCCATCTGCAGCCCCTGGTAACCACTATCCTACTCTCTACTTCCATGAAATCAACTTTTTAAGGTTTCACGTATGAGTGAGATCATGCTGTGTTTGTCTTTCTGTGCCTGGATTTATTCCACTTAAAATTATGTCCTTCAGGTTCTTCTGTTTTTGCAAATGACAGGATGTTATTCTGTTTTATGCTTGAAGAGTATTCCATTGTGATATATAACACATTTTGTTTATCCATTCATTTGTAGTTGGGCATTTACGTTGATTCCACATCTTAGCTATTGTGAATAATACTGCAATAAACATGGAAGTACAGATATATTTTTAATATACTGATTTCATTTCCTTTGGATATATATCCAGTAATTCGATTGCTGGATTATATAGTAGTTTTATTTTAAATTTTTTGAGGAACTTCAAGACTCTTTTCCATAATAGCTGTACTAATTTATATTCTTATCCACAGTGCATCAGTTCTTCTTTTTCCACATTCTTCCCAGAATTTGTTATTTCTTATCTTTGTCATCATAGCCATTCTGATTGGAATGAGGTGGAATTTCATTGTGGTTTTGATTTGCATTTCTCTAATGATGAGTGATGTTGAGCATTTTTTCATATATCTGTTGGTGATATGTAATTGCCATTTCTTCTATTTCTTTTGAAAAATGTTACATTGTCTTTTGCCCATTTTTAACTGGATTAATTCACATATATGAGTAGTAATTATAATTTTCAAGTATAAGTAAACCCAATGTTGTAGTTCAGGGACAAAACTTAACAGTATGGGTAAAATAAAACACAGACATAAACAAACATATTAAACTATATCCTCTTTACAATGAGCATATTTTAAAACACGAGGAAAGTTTGAAAGTTAATGGAGGAAAAAAGACATAACCGTGCATATAGTAGCTATATATCAAGAAAGCTGAGGTAGCTATAATAATATTTGACAAAAAAATTAAGGCAAAAACCATTACTAGAGTTAGAAGGTCATACTTTCATGATTTTTATGAGGAAGACATAGTTAAACATTTTAGGTGTCTAAAAAAAAAAGGCTCAAAATATATAAAGCATAAAAAGGAAGTGAAGGAATATAAGGAGAAACAAAATCATTATCTTAGGGGCTAATTTTAACATACTTCTCACTGTGGTAGAATAAGGAGATTCAAAATTAATAATGCCACAGAATATTTGAATAAAGCAAGTTTAATATAAAGAAATATGTAAAACATCGTACCTGACAACTGAAGAATGATATTTTTTAATGTACATAAGAAATATTTATTTGGAAGAACTGATCATATGTTGAACTTAAAGCAAATCTCAATAAATTTCAAAGATGTAAAAAGGTATATAAATGGACAATTATAAAAGGTACCATTAGAATAACAGCACAGACCTTTGTAAATATCAGATGAAAGTAAAAAGGGAATAAACATCAGTCAAATCAGTAACTATAGATTAAATCATCTACTTTAAAAATATTTTAAAATTGCAATCCCAACTTAAGCCCACATCATGCTAACTTCCAAATAGCCTTTATACAAAACAAATCGAAAATCACATGCTAAACAATATTTATAATAATTTATTTCTTAGAGAAATATGCAATCAATAGCATTTTTAGAAAAGCAGTATTGTTAGAATAATATTTCAACTAAACATTACCTATTATATTCCTACAAAAGTAATTTCCATTTGCATCTTGTAGATAATGATCACAAGCAATATAATTTCTTATAGTCAACCAGGTGTCATGGGTAGATAGAGGACATGCTTATTTTTCAGGTTTCCGTCATTGTCAAAAGTTTGTTCTGTGAGAATGTATGAATAATTCTCATCTTTCAAGGTCATCTTTTCAGCTTCCAAGATGACTCAAGTCAGAAACTGATACTTAGCCAGACAGGAATGGCGTAAAAGTGGCTGGAGATGGGCCGGGCGCGGTGGCTCACGCCTGTAATCCCAGCACTTTTGGAGGCTGAGGCGGGTAGATCACCAGGTCAGGACATTGAGACCATCCTAGCTAACACGGTGAAACCCCGTCTCTACTAAAAATAAAAATAAAAAATTAGCTGAGCGTGGTCACAGATGCCTGTAGTCCCAGCTACTGGGAGGCTAAGGCAGGAGAATGGTGTAAACTCGGGAGGCGGAGCTTGCAGTGAGCCCAGATAGCACCACTGCACTCCAGCCTGGGCGAGAGGGCAAGACTCCCTCTCAATTAAAAAAAAAAAAAAAGTGACTGGCGATAATGCAGCCAACTACTTCAGCCTTCAAGCCTTGTCCGCTCTTTATCATCTGCCTCTTGATGCTGGTGTTCTCCTACTTTTTGAGTTCTTTGCCTAATCTGTTACTTTTTTTGATGCATCTGCTATTCTGTCCTTTGTATTTCACATGGACTTGTTCACAATTTGTCCCATAGCTTCTAATCATACCTTTCCCAATATTTATGCATCTTAACTCAGTCTTATTTATCTGATACAAACTCTGGAGATGCTTAAAATAAGGAAAAGGTATACAGCAAATGAAACTGCGGTTCACTACATTGGAAAATGAGCAAAAAAGCAGTCAATTTAAATTTTACATAGACCTGTTCTACGTTTTATCTGGATAGCTCTTTTTCCTCTCCACTCATTAACATTTTGCATTGTCTCAATCAGTCTGCATTCCCATCTGTTTGTAGATATTTTGTGGCTTGATATGTTTGGGGTACATAGTGTATCAGAATATTAATTCTTTATCTTCCCAGGCATTTGCTCTGTAAATAATACCTATTGATACTGAGTTTCACTAGAAACCAATATATCTACATTATTTTCATGGCACAAAGAATTGGGAGTACCTAGATCCATGGGGGTACATTTCTAGCATTAATGGATGGTGTTGTGTATATCACAAGTTATTTTGTGGCTTTTCTTCACTTCTCTCTGGAGAAGGATATGACATGGTTGATCATATTCTTCTCTCAGAAACATTATTCAGTTGGCTTTCAAGAGACGTTCAGTGACTGCTGCTTCTCAGTCTCTTTATGGAAATTTCTCTCCTAGTCCTCTAAATACAACAGTGTGTAGGACTCAGACCTTTGCCCTGCTCTGCACTCTCTGCAGAATAATCTCATTCAGGCTACGGCTGTGAATATCACATATGAGCTCCTTCCTGGGTGTTTGACTTATATACTTAATACCAACCAATTTATTCTATTTTAATTAACATAGCCAAACTAGAACTTTTGATTACACTGTCAAAACTATTCTTGCCATAGTACCTCTATTTCAGTTAACAGCATTGATATTTATTTTATTTATATTTTTATAAACATGTATTTAGTTACACACAGACCAGTCCTCTCTTTCTTTCACCTACAATCTATCAGCATGTCCCACAATCTTTACTTTCAAATATCTACCAAGCTCAAGCAAGTCTCATCACTTCCACTGCTACCACCCAGGTGACAGTCACCTTCAAGCCTCTCCTGCCACTACTAGGACAGTCTCCTATCTGGTGTCCCTGTTTCCATTTTTACACACCATAATCTATTCT
Source organism: Papio anubis (assembly GCF_008728515.1). NCBI lineage: Eukaryota > Metazoa > Chordata > Mammalia > Primates > Cercopithecidae > Papio > Papio anubis. Next base: position 87,175,097 of record NC_044978.1, read on the forward strand.
CTGCCTAACAGCAAGAGTAATATTTTGTCTTATGTAATTAGATGATATTAAGCGATGTGTAAAATCCTCACATGGCTTTTCATCACTTACTAACTCTCTATCCTCTTACTTTATTTTTCTCATAACCCTTATCACTATTTGCAATGGTCTTATTTTGTTGCTACTGTTTTATTACTCTGTTACCCTCAATGACTTAAATAAAAGTTTCATGAAGAAGAACTTTCCTATACAGGCCGCCTGTTCCTGGAGCACCTAGAAGAGTGGAACTTAGTTTGCACTTGTTACATAAATGAATAAATGAGATCACTTAATAATCTTTCACATCAAGGTGCTTCTAATTGGGAGAAAACACTATGTCCACAGGCTTACCTTTTTCATCTATAATTAGAGTCCTCTACTTTTTCAGAACATGTGTGGTTATGGTAATGGAAATGAGCTGAGAGGGGATTATAAAGGTCACTGAAAATTGGAGAAGGGCTTATCATTCCTAAATGCTTGTTCCTTAAAGCTGGACTCAGGATAGCACATTGCCTGTGATCCGCAGTGTTAGGTTGCATCCTGAGGCCAGATTTACTTGACTCTGTAACAATGTCCTGTCTTCTCTATCTATGCTTCTTGTATACTCAGGCCAGAGGTAATTCCTTGTCTACGGAGTGATTCTAGGATGAAGAAGGCCAAATTCTCATCCTGGTATCAACCTTGTTGTTTATTTTTTTTCCTTCTTTCTCTCCCTTCTTTTTTCCTTCCTGTTTTGTACTCACAGACTCCAACCACAGTATGTTTGTAAGCATAACTTTTCAAACTTCACATCTGGGGAAATATAGAATCTTTGAAGAAAACACTGTAAGCGTGAATAACAATAGTACAATTTTGGAAAAATCTTTTTTGGTTACTCAGGTAAAAAAAATTTGAAAGATTCAAACTGGCTGTTTTATTTTATAATATTTGATTCAAACAGAATCATCAGTTCATAAAATTAGCTTGAGAATATGCTAAAATTATTATTGGCAAGAGATGAAAATTTGTACTTGTGGGTTGTATTAGCAAAAAAAAAAAATGGAGTGGAAAAATCTATAATTTAACAGTCAATTTACATCCCATATCTCTAATTTAATCACTAGAAGTTTGTATAATGTCTTATGTATACATCAATCCCTTATTTAGTGTATTTACTTAATGATGATGTGTTTGTGACTAATTTGAAATGAATTTACATGATTACATTTTTCCCTACCATCTATTACTTTTCATCCCGGAAAAAATACTCTTGCCCATTTTTTTTTTCTTTTACATTGATTTCTTCACAGCTTCCGATTTTCTTCTCAGGTAGTTTAAAATGCAAATGGAACAGGTCACTAAAACTTCATGCTTTGCAAAATTCATATACTGGAAAAATATCTCAAAAAAGTTTCTTATAAACATCTTCTCAGCATTGATTTTCTCTTTTCCTAATTTTCTTTTCAGAGAGTAGTAATTCCTCACTTGTTAAAAGTCTTCTTTCTCTGTAGAGCCATGATACATTATATAATATTTGGTTCCATCCCACAAATATCAAAGAAAGGGGCAGCCATCAATGATTTAAAAACGTAATTTTTAAATAAGATTTTTGATGTTAACAAAACCCTAAGATAATTAGGAATAAATGTAACAAAGATTGTCAAAAGTTTTATAAAACACAATATTTTTTGAAAGTTGTAAACAGACCCAAATAAAGTATCATGCTTTTATTTTTTTTTTACCATATTAATCTACATTTTTATTTCAATTTTACAGAGTTTTTCATGGAAAACTGACATACTGATCTTAAATACCATAGGACAAATAAAGGAAGTGGAACAAAAATCATGTAAAGAAAAAGTAGGGTCCAGCTCTAATACATACCAAGATTTATTATAAACTTTAATCATATGCTCACATAAAATACCGTATAAAAGACAAGCCACTAATTAAGTACACATTTGCAAATGTGAAAAGCTGACAAATAGTTACTATTTAAAATAGGTACACTGAAAAAGAAAAAAGCATTTTCAAACGTCAATAAGAAAAGAATAACAACTAATAGAAATAAATGAAGCCTATTAAATGGAAATTCACTAAAGAAAAATCAACTTAATAAACAGAAGATGCTCAACTATGTTTGTAATTAAAATATTATTTAAAGAGTGAGATTCTCAACAGCTGTCACATTGGCAAAAATAAATAGCTTTACATTTCTTAACGTAGAAGAGATGTGGAGCAATGTCACAATACTGCTAGTGAAATTATTAATCAGTGCAAACATTTTTGATAGAAATTTGAAAATATCTAGCACTGTACATATGTACATATCTGTTTAGAACAGAAATTTCACTGATACATAGCTCCATCCCACAGGTATCAAGGAAAGGAGCAGCCACAAATAATTTAAAAATATAATTTTTAAATAAGACTTTTGATGTTAACAAACTCATAAGATAAAGAGGAATAAGTCTAACCAGGGTTTTCAAGGTAATTGTATCGCCTGAGAAATTATTACATATATGCATAGGGTTTCATATGCAAGATTGTTCACTGTAGCATTACTTGCAATGATAAAAAAATGTAAAAACAACACTAGTATTTATTAGTAGAACAGATACATATTATGCTGTAATCAACCAAAATAATCCTATAGAACATTTAAAATGATGACCTAGATCTACATATATACATGTATAGATAAAAAATTTATATGAATAAAAAATAATAAGTTGAAGGAAAAAGTATGATGTAATTTATATAAAATTTACAAAATTGTACAACAATATATGTTAATCATGAAAACACACATAATGAAAGGATGAAGAACTGCACAGGAATGATTGTCAAGAAATTTAATTAAAATGATGGGTTTTTTTCGAGGTATAGAATCACAAAGTGAAATAGAGAAATTCAACTAGATCCATAATGTTTTATTTGTTAAGAAAAAATGATCTGAAGCAAAGTGTTAAAATCTGACAAAGCTACAGGGTGTTCTTTATATTATTGTCTATATTTTTCTGCATGTTTAAATTATTTAATGACATAAAAAAGACAATCCAATGGACATTTAGTTCTCTTCCACTGAATTAGCAAATGATCTATTTTCTGTGAACCTAAAGATATTACTAGTCCCAGACAAGTCTTCGAGCTACAGTTACCACCACATGATGTACTGAATATCCAGTTCATGCTCCATATTTCAAAGATATATTTGGAGATAATATTCTGAGTTAATACTTTCACAATCCTGGGTGATCATCTGCTGCCCTCTTTCAGATTAAAATATTGCTACCAATTATAAATGAATATACGCTGTGACATGCTTTTCTATAAATTGGCATGGGTTCTACTGAACCAGTTCTTTCTAAGTGAAGGTAGATATTCTGGGAAAAAATAACCTAGTTTAATTTTTTGTAAATTAATTGCCACTTACGATAACTAAACCAGGAACTGTAGCCCCTTTAGAAAGAAGCATTTTTTTTTTTTTTTTGGTATAAATTTGAGGTACAAATGCAATTTTGTTAAATGCGTAGATTGTAAAAAGTAAAAATAAAAACAAGCTAAACTATGTGTTTTTCCTGTCCATGACAGGAGATTCTCTGCATTATCCAGGCTTTGGAAGGACTCTGAAAAGAGTTACGAAAATTCTTGGATCTGCTGCGGTGAGATTTATGAGACTCTGCAGCAGGCTTGAAACTCAGACTAGGTGAGAACTACAGAGGAGCTAAAACAATTGTGTTTGCCTAAGTGTGCTGTTCCACTTCACCATCACACCAAGTCATTTTTTTAATGACAACTCACAGCATGTGTGTTCATATATAAATCTACCACCAAAAGAGAAGTTGCTTAAAATAATATTCATACTTCAAGTGATGTACTCTGGTATTTTCTATTCAAGTACGGTATACATCAGCTCAAAATTGCCTATCACAATCTTTTATATTGACTTTACAGTTGCTGATGATTCACACACTAGAAAGTTGTTCATGAATTAGTTCTATGACTCACGTGTTCAAAAGTCCTCTATTGCATTAATACATCAAGCTTATTTAGAAACCTGATAACATTCTACTCCTCGAGAGAACTTCTTTGTATGGAAAATTCTTGTCAATGGAAAGCACTAATTTTAAATCAAAAATGAAGCATTACAAGGTAAGAGAACATTAAAGCAGAATGTTATTTGTTACGTATTTTCCCTCTTATTTCCGCCCACCCCTATAATGCAAGAAAACATGAGTGTATTGTGTAGAGAGGAATAAAAAATGACTAAGACATATTGACATGGAATGGTATTTTACTTACTATAAGTGAAGTGGCAGGAAACTAAACCCAGAATTTACCAAAATAACTTTAAAGAGAAGATGGGGCAATAATAAAATTTTTGGTTGATACAGCATTTCACTCTAAACTTTTAAAGAACCATAGGTATCTGCAGGTAATTCCATGACAAATCCTTAGGGTAGGTCAATCTCAATGTATACTTTCTCAATTCCTTATGATTATGTTCTCTCAGAGTGACTCAATTTCTCAATTTCCCATAGCTAAGATATAGAGAAATAAGTAATAACTGTTTAATAAATAAAATAGTTCACCAAATAATTAGAGACCTGTCCTCAGGGATAGATACCTGGGGTTACACCTGATTCATGGTTTGCTGAATTTACCTCTCAGAATGCCTCTAGTAGGTTCTTCAACAACCCACCATTTCTCTCTCCAATTCCCTTGATTAATATATGTATAAAGGTAACTTAAACCTTATCAGCGTGAACATTATGAAACACAGGTGGAAAGCCTTAAAGACTAGATATTCTGAAGCTGACATTGATCTGAGACTACTGGGTCAAGGAGGCAAGCAAAACCCTAGCTCAGTCATATTCATGTCTTTATTGCATATTCTTATTACATATATTATGGTATTTTGTATTTTAATTAGAAATTAGAGCTTAATATTATGGAGATTCTTTGGCTCTGTTATATATAGGTTTTATAACATCTGTCATGCAATAATACCTAGCAATAATGCTTCTGAATGAGCTATCTGGATTACAGTAAACTTTTCATTTTTAGCTTTAAAATTATTTTTAATTTTGTAATTTTTTTCAGATACAAAATTATCATTAATTATAGTGATGGTTCAAAACTTTCATATACTATTATCTTTATAACATTTGTAAAGAGAGGGTAATTTTTTTTTCTGTGTCAAAATTCAATATAAGGAAGAATTATCTTGCTGGTCTGTAGTACATTGAAGCAATTAGGGGCTAGTAAATTTGACTGCCCATTAAAATCACCTGGGAAACTTTAAAAACTATTGATGGCTGGGACCTACTCCCAGATTAATAAATTGGTTTAGGGTATGGCTTGGGCATAGGATGTTTCAAAAGCTACACAGGTGATTACAATATGCAGCGAAGTTTGAGAACAATTGCTCTAAAGTCTTGGTACCTAGTGAGAGGTCTGAGGTATAGCAGCATCAGTTTCACCTGGAAGCTTCTTAAAAGGCAAACACTTAGAATGTACCCCATCCCTGCTGAACCAGATTCACATTTTCAGGGGCTCTGATATAACCCATCCAGAGTTATCCATCTATAAAAATAAGGGGCCACAATTGTCTTAGCTTTTTTAGCTCTAAAATTCATATTCCACAACCTAAACAGTATACTGAGAGGCAGTTTTAACCTTATCTAGAATTCTTTATGTGTAAAACCAAGAGACCAAAACCATGCCATCTTCTCCATCTCCACAATTTCGATTCCAAAAGCCTAAGCAAATATAATGCTGAGGAAATTTGTAAAACTGTGTCGTAATTCCATCTTCATACCATTGTATGCACTTTCTCTTGCCTAGAATTCCTTTCTCCTTTCTCTGTCTTCATTGGTTCCTTAGCTTGAATGAAGGTTGTGATTAGGATCAAATTGCTCAAGATACAAATGATCATGGGAGATGAGGAGATGGGTCAATTAATAAAGCCATGAGGTGAGGAGCGGTTTGTGGAACAAAAGTTCCTAATTAAGACTTTTGAGATAATTTCCAAATAGAACTAACCTGTTACCCAGCTTGCTTTTTATTCAATTAAGTATACTTTGGAACATCATTCAAGCCAATAATTTCCAATAACATTTCCAATAACATTAATTTCTGATGGTTGTATTAATAGATGCACCAAAATTTACATAATCAATTATCTATCTTTAGAAGATTATTTTCATTCTTTTGGCGACTATAATTATTTAAGACCTAGGTAAAATTCCACTTCCTTTTTGAAGCACACCCTGAAAAATAATGTACCATTTATCTAAAATTCTATTGTTAATATAATCACTACCACAAAGTTTATCTCATTGATTCTTTCTATAAATACATGTCTATTATTTGTTTTCCAATTAAACTATGTGTTGTATGTAAAGAATCATATCATGTTCCTTTTCCATTCTCATCTAGTATTTAGTTTTGTAAGTGAATTACATATTGTTAAAATATATATTGGAAACAAAAATAAAATGTCACTAATTTCACAAGAGTACTTATTCACAGCTAGCATACCACTGGCTTTTCTTCCTAATGGAACCTCACCATTATGCAGCTTCTTACATATCTAGGTGAATCACAAGAAGCTGTGCCTTAGGACTCCTACTCTTTTCTTATTGCCGTCTTGAAGCCTTCCAGGCTGATGACAAAACTACTTTAAATAGCACAGAAATCCTACAGAAAATAAAACCTTGCTCATTAATTTTTATTATGTCAACATTAGACTTATATTCTTTAGCTTCATGTCTGTCATATTCCCCATTACATCTCTACTTTAGTGTTTCACACATAGCCGGCATATAAATGAATTATAAACAGTATGTCAACAAACTATGCAGCAACAAAAAAAAGTTCTAAAATATACTACTGAGCTCAAGATGACATCTGGAAATATAATTTTTCATGTATAGCTCCTATATATACTTTTCTTGATATCTGTATATTTTAAACCACATATATAATACATAGTTGTTGTAGAAAATACAGATTCAATAAGATGAAACAAGATATAATATTTGAAATTGCACAACCCAAACACAACTACTGTGAACACTAGCTGCACACATGTCCAGACCATATGCTGTTAAATGTACATGCACTTTTTTACACAGATGATCACACTCTCTCTCTGCTACATAGCCTGCCTTTTATTCATGTAAGTATACATGAAAACATCACCATGGCAAGCAAATAAATTTATAATAATATTAATTTCTGGTGGTTGCATTAATAGATGTATGAAAATAGGTATAATCAATTACTTGTGTTTGTAAAGTATTTCCACTTTTTGGTTATTATAAACAATTATATGATGAATAATTTTTATCATAAATGAAGTTGCCCAAACATTTCCTTAGAGTAAAAGTCAAGAAGTAGGCTTGTTAATTGCAAAAGTTATGTGCATTTTTAAGGCCTGAGATTAAAAAAAAATTACCAAACGAACATTCAGAAGTTTGTACTAATGTACCCTTTCACCAGGAGTCAGGAGTTGTCTAAATCATCTCATCAGCAGAGCAGCTACCTATATTTTTGGTTATAACATTTATTAAACAGTTACATAGAATGGAATGTGATATAAAAAATAATTGATGCAGCAGGAAAATACTCACATTTGTTTTGAGAGCAAATTTCAGTTTGAAGAGATTGGAACTCATAATATGGTATCTCATGTTTGAATATGGATGTAAGGACACCATCAAGTTCTTCAATGCCATTCTGTTTTCAAGTGAAAAACAATTTTCACTAGGTTAATTATTTACATAGAAACTCATTTTAGTGCAATTTAATGAAAATTTATTAACTGGAGTAAACAATGGCTAATCTTTAGTAACACTGATAACTTTTTAGAAAAAATAAATCAAAGCATAAGTGCCTTGCCTAAAAACCAATTATTAAGATAACAGAAAAATGGATTCAAGAAATAAAAGTCTCTGCTTTTGGATAAGAAACTATAACTTTGCTCAAATACAAATTTTAAAAGAGAATTACAGTAGGTCAAGGATAACCATGAAATTTGTTTCAATAATAAATTTTGGTAAAATATATTTTGCAGTTTAATAAATGAAATAATAAAATGAATCTTTTTCTTTAACTTAAGGATCAAAAGTCAGATGGTCTTAAGTTACATTATTGCTGTGTCTAAGTGAGGGAAAATATTTATCTTGGCCTTTCCTTTCCCCTGCAGATACAGAGTATCTGTATTTATTGCATCTGTATTTATTGAGAATAATGGAAAAAGAAAACAGAAAACAGACTGAGAAATGAAATAGGCAAAAGTCTGGTTAAAAAACAATGCTTTATGTGTATGAAGAAAGTGTTAGACTACTCCCAAGAAAATTTTTTTAGTTCCAGATGAGGGAATAAGGGATTGATGAATGTAACTTAAAAATCATTTGCATATGTATTTATAAATCACAACTCTATTTGAATCTCAAACTGTTACATAAATTTACACTTATTTCTGATAAACAACTTTGTTATTATTAGTATTTCTTCCTAACTAGAAAATATAAATATAATAAAGATATAAATTTTATTTTAAATAATATTCAGAATTACAGACTTGACTTCTGGAAATATGTAGTAGTCCTACTTTCCTTTTTCCTCTCTCTAAATACAAATAAAATGTCCAACTTTCAGTAGAAAACACTTTTTATATGACATATCTGGAAGATTGCAAATCAATTGTAAAGAAACGACCAATAAAAATGCCAACACCAAGAGGACAAAGACGTTAGAATTATCTGTCAAAGGTTTGAAAACAGCTCTGGTAAAAAAAATAGTTCAGCAAGCAATTATAATCATGCTTGAAACAAATAAAAAATAGAAAGCTTTATCAAGAAAACAGAAATTCTCAGCAAATAAATAGAAGATACAAAGAAGAACCAACTAGAATTTTTAGAACTGAAAATACAAAAATCAAAATTATACCTCACTGGGTAGGCTTAACAGTGACACGAAGAGAACAGAGGAAACAATCAACGAACTTGAAGACAGAACAATAAAAATTACTCAGTCTGAACAATAGGAAGAAAATATACTGAAAGAAATAAGCAGAATTTCAAGCACTTGTAAGACTATAAAGAAAGATTGAACATTCTTGTGATCAGAGTCCCAGGAAGAGATGAGAAACAGGGTGGGGATGAAAAAGTAGACAAGGAAATAATTCCTAGAAACTTTCTGAATTTGGCAAGAGGCATAAACCTATAGACAGAGCAAGCTGTGAAAAGCAAAATCAGGATAAACCCCCCAAATTCCAAGCCAAGACTAATCACAAAACTTCTGGAAACTAAATACAAAGAAAAGATTTTGAAAAAAGTGAAAAATAAATAACACTTTATCTATATGGCAAAGACAATTAGATTGCCAGAAGTAGCTATGAAGGGCAGAAAGAAGTGGCAAAATATTTGTCAAGTGTTAAAAGAAAGGAACTATCAACCCAGAATCTTATGCCCAGCAAAAATACCCTTCAGGACTGAAGAGAAACTCAAAGCATTTCTGCTTTGAAAAACTAAGGGAATCTGTTATCTGTCCTAAAATAATGGAGAAAGAAAAGTGCTCTAAACCATAAGTGTATAATGAAAGAAGACCTTTTGGAACATCAGAGAGCAAGAACACAGTAAGCAAAAGTATAGGTAAGTATGATAGGCTTTCCTTCTTCTCTGTTCTAACTCATACTTGACAGTTAAAGATAAGGTATAACACTGTCTTATGTGTTCTAAATATATGTGGTCAAAATATCTAAGACATTTATATTATAAATGGGGATTGGGTAAAAAGAAGTCAAAGAAGGTAGGATTTTTATACTTCACTCAAACTGGTAAAATGAAGACAGTACTAGACTATAAGTTTTGTATACATAATATAATACCTACATCAACAACTAAAAAAGTTGTGCAAATAGTTGCACTTAAAATGCCAGAGATACATCAAAGTGAATTTCTTTATAAAGTAAATAGTACATAGGAAGGCAACAACAACAACAAAAAAACAGAAATGAAAACAGAGAAAATTTTAAAAAAATAGAGTGGATTTAAAAATACGATTTAACTATATGTTCTCTTTATAATAATAAATAAATTTTATTTATTTTTAATAATAAATAAAATAATAAAATTATCAGATTTTTATAGTAAATAAAACTATAATAAATACTTTTATAATACTTATAATAAGTAAAATTATCAGGTTGAAAGTAGAAGAATAAAAAAGATATAGCATGCAAAGATTACAAAGAAAAGCAAAAATGGCTATATTAATATCAATAAAATAGACATCAGAGCAAAAAAAAATTTACAGGAGACAGAAAGGGACATTATATAATGATAGAATCAATCCATCAAGAGGACATAGTAATCCTGAATCTGTAGGCACCAAAAAACAAAACTTCAAAAAAATGCAAAGGAAAAATGGACAGAACTGAAAGGAGAAACAGACAACTCCACAACGACAGTGGTGACTTACACATCTCTCTTTCTACAATTGGTAGACAGAAAATCAGGAAAAAATAAATTCAAACACAGTATCATCCAATGCTCTAACCAATCAGCATCAATCCACATACATAGACCACTCCACCCAGTAACAGCAGAATACACATTCTTTCCAAGGGTTTGAGAAACTTATACCAAGATAGATCATATCCTCAGACATAAGACAAATATTAACAAATTTAGAATAATTTAAATCATACAGTGTCATTTCCAACCACATGGAATCAAACTAGAAATCCATAAGAGAAAGATCATAGGAAAGCGCCCAAACAATAAGAAACCAAACAACATGCTACTTAGTAATCTGTGAGTCAAAAAGAAACTGAACAGAATTTTAAAAATACATTAAATTGAATGAAAGCGAAATACAACATATCAAAATTTTTGGAACATAGCTAAAGGAGGGCTGAGAAAATTTTATAATACATTGGAAAAGAGAGAAAGTATCACATCAATTATCCAGGTTCCTACTTCAAGAATGCATAAAAAGAACATAAAAAACTCAAAGCAAGCAGAAGAGAACAATAAATATAACAGCAGAACTCAAAATTTAAAGTATGAAAACAATGAAGAAAAATTATAGTAACAAGTGATTCTTTTAAAAGATCAAGAAAATTGACAAACTTTTGGCAAGACTTACAAAGAAAAATAGGGATTAAATGCAGATTGCAAATATCACAAATGAAACAAAAGATATCAATACAAACCCTGCGGACATCAAAAGAATAAAAAGGAGTACTATGAAAAATTCTACATACATAAGTTTGATAATTTAGATGAAATGAACCAAGTCCTTGAAAAACGCAAACTACCATAACACACAGTCCCTTTCTATATAACCTACAACTATATATCAATGTACTATTATCTAAAAATTAAGTTTAATTAAATACTAACAATCCCTCTAAATATTTATTACCCAAAACTGAATTCCTTGAGATATATAGATATTTACATAAAAGCACCCCTTCGAAGTTGGATTTCACTCCTCTCTTTGATGAGGGGTGTGAACACTGAGCATAATAGCATCAAGAGGCTTTCAAAGCATTTTAGGACAGTATTACATAATGTAAATAGTTGGAAAATAGTTCAGATCACTGGAGTGCTGTGAAAAGATATATGTTATAGGAATAAGCATGCAATGAACAGATTCAAACAGTTTAATAGTAATAACTACCACATGTGGAGCACTGCTAATGTGCTAGGCTCTATATAATCTATCTCTAAGTTTTATAACATCTTGCAAGGTAGATTTTTCTAAATGTCTACTTTTATAGAGGTGATAATCATGGCACAAAAATCTCAGTAACACCCAAATTTGCAGAGCTAATAAGTGGTAAATAAAGATTCTAACTGAGATCTTTATATTCTAAAGACACTAAATTTAATCCTACATTCTAATCCTGGAGAGAAGAATAAAATCTGAAATAGTATTTAAGTAAAGAATAAATTATGCTCCCATGGCTTCAAGATGACCACTGCAGTTCCCAACATTACACTGATGTTTAGCCAGAAAGAGGGAGGAAAGTGATGTATGTGGGAGGTGGGGGTACTGGGAGAGGGGGCTACAGCCAACCATATCTATTCTTTTTCTTTGTTTAATCAGAAAAGTAAAAGTTCCAAAGATGTCCCCTTGTGTCTCGTTGAAAACTCTCTCACGTGACATGTCTAACTGCAAGGTTAGTTAAAAATGTTGGAATCTGGTTTTTCTAGCTTCCATAAATGGAGGTAGGCCAAGAAGTATCTAAAAGGAAAGTCAACGGTTGAGCTGAAAACAGCCTTGTTCTTCTTATAACAAATTGTTGTGCTTGTTTAAGTTTCACTAGTAAAAGAAAGGTCATCTCATTTGTTCCTCTGTTCTTAAATGTGTGCCATGAAAGAGAGCCAAAACAGCCATTTAAAGTGAAATCTGATAAATAGTTTACATATCTTTAAAAATATCTTACTGTAGCTTATAAAGAAAATGATAGAAAAAAGAGCAAAGCAAATATTTTCTAGGATTATGCAAAGATTTTTTTTTAAACTTTATACACGCTCAGCTCAAAGCAGTTAATTTAAAATAATAATGTAAATGTATAAATCTAAAAGAGATATTTTCTTTTATCAACTTAATTTTCTGTTTTGAATGAATCATTTCTTTGAATTGCAATATCTGTGGCTATAAATACAAAAACAAACATATAAAACAATGCAAATTATTGTATATGTATTATTGATTAGGTCTTCATATAGTTGTAGAATCTCTTTAAATACTTGCAAGTGGTATTATAACATGAAGAAAATGTGTTTTGAGATTCAAGGAACCTGCATTTAAATGCCTGCTCCAGGATTCATTAGCTATGAATCTCAATAATAATTAACTGACAGAATTTTTTAGAAGTTTAAATGTAAATATTAAATGTAATCTTATAAATGTAGAATGCAAAATTTCCAGTAAAAATTCTATTTTTCTCTAAATACTATTATGTGAACTCTTGGATACAAAAACTCATGAAATGTAATCATGATATAAGAAGAGCATGTAAGTCTAGCAATAAGGAGATGTGACCTCCCAAACTGGCTTTTCCACTGACAAAACATACAGTCTGTTTATTATTTCTAAATTCTTAAATTAAATAACACATAGCTTTTAAATTAGTTAGAATGCAGATTTCGCTTTTGCAATAGAGAGACCCAAAGTGACAGTGGCCTAAACAAGAAAGAAACCCTGGATTTAGGCATCCAGGCCCTTTCTGTCTAGAGTTTCACTGTTATATGTCACCTTCATGGTACAAGAAGGTTCATCCATGACTTCCTTGTTTGAATTCAAACCAGTCAAAAGAAAAAGCCAGTGAGGGAGAGAGCATGACTCCACCCGTCTTTTAAGGACATGCTCATAAATTTGCACGTATTGCTTCTACTGACATATCATGCGATTGAGCAACACTTAGTTATATGGCTACACCTAGCTTCAAGGGAGGAAATGCAGTATTTCCATGTGCTCAGATGAACGTTATATTGTGCTGTAAGAAAGGAAAAAAAATACTGGGGAATGACTAGCATCCCCATCAATCATGAAAAATACATGAACATCATAATTTATGTAAAGACAATCTGATTAAAGTTTTCTTAATACACTTCTGAAGTATTGACTGAAACTTGATTGTGCTGAGTTTTTCAACACGCTCCCCACCCCAGTATATTAATTCCTAATGTCAAAAGGTCTCAAAGTTTTAACTTAGAACAGATTGTTTAACTTTGAACAGATTGTTCAACCAAACTTGAACAGATTCTATTAATGGAGATACTTAATGACATTCATAATGTAAGAGACACACCAAAGTGTTTCTATTGTAGGCATTAAATAAAGCATAAGAACCATGCCCTTTCTTACCTTTGCCTCTTTTTAGTAACCATTTTGTAACAATGTACTGTTAAAGATAGAAGTTTTAAAACAAACATAGCAATAACATACTCAAAACAATGTCTCTCAAAAATGCTTTCTATAAACGATGCCATGATTTATTGAAAATATTTTAAAAATTTCTTTTTTAGTGTGTTTTGGGAGATAGGTTCCAAGCTATGCAACAGAATCCATCTTGCTTATATTCATTTGATTCTTTCCTTTCTGGTCCTTCCCTTCTTTGCTTTGTTGTTTCTGCTTCAGCCAGTAGTCCCATTGCCTCCTCATAAAGGGGTTGTGCCTGTGCTAGTGGCAACTGGAACAAAGGGCTCTAATAAGTGGATCACTTGAAACTGGGTAGGAAACTTAATGTATAAAATTGTTTCACTTACTATTTGCCCAACAAAGTATTTATTGAGCAGCCATGTGTCTTACAGTATCCTTGGTCCTGGAGATAAAACAGAGAACTAAATACAGCCATGTACTGCATAAGAATATTTCGGTCAATGACAGACTTCATATACAACAGCGATTCCAAATTATAAGAGCTGCCTATGAATGCACCTTTTAAAAATATTTTATATTATATTTTTATTGTATTTTCTATGTTTAGATATGTTCAGATATACAACTACTTCCTATTGTATTATAGTTGCCTACACTATTCAGTACAGTAATATTCTATACAGGTTTGTGGTCTAGAAGCAACAGGCTATACTAGGCCTAGGTGTGTAGTAGGCTATACTCCTAGCCTAGGTTTGGATAAGTACACTGAGTGATGTTTGCACGTAGTGATGTTTGCACAATGATGAAATTGCTTAACAATGCATTTCTCAGAACATGTTCCCATTGTTAGCCAATGCACAACTGTAGATAGTATCTTTGCCCTTATTGACCGAGGTAATGAAAGGTAGGCATTAATTTGAGAAATGTCACACACATAGATGTCAAATTAGAATGTGATCAGTTTTACAAAGAGATATAAAGGGAGTTGTGTAAGATGAGGGAAGGATTCACTGAGGAAGAGATACTAGAATAAAGAATTTAGAGGAGCAATTAGAATTAACTAGGTGAAAATAGTGAGAATAAAGGGGGAACTGGAAAAGTGCTTCAGTTAGATAGAGGAACACATGCAAAGTTCCCTGCAGTAGACTGCGTGGCCTGGTCCAGGAGCTAAGTAGACAGTGTGCCTGGAATGCACAGGGAGAGGTAGAAAAGTGAGATTAAACTGGAGAGAAGGAGAAGGGACGGTCTCTGCAGGGCTACGTGGCTCATGTCAAATATCTTAATTCACCCCAAAATTGGAATCCATTCAAATGTTGGAGCAGAATTACATGCTGAGAACTTCCTTTTTAAAAGAACCTCCCAGGACGGGCGCGGTAGCTCACGCCTGTAATCATGGGAAGCCGAGGCCGGTGGATCACCTGAGATGAGGCGTTCCAGACCAGCCTGCCAACATGACGAAACCCTGTCTCTATTAAAAATACAAAAATTAGCCGGCCGTGGAGCCAGGGGCCTGTAATCCCAGCTACTCGGGAGGCTGAGGCAGGAGAATCGCTTGAACAGGAAGGGGAGAGGGCACAGAGGTTGCAGTGAGCCCAGATCGCGCCACTGCACTCCAGCCTGAGCGACAAGAGTGAAACTCCGTCTCAGAAAACAAAACAAAACAAAACAAAACGAAACAAAACAAAACAAACAAACAAAACTCCCAGACTATGAATTTGAGATAGTAGGAGGTGTGCAAGAACTTATGGTGGAAGACCAATAAAGAGGCTATTATAATAGTTTAGGCAAAAGAAAAAGCGATGGACTAAAGTGTTAGAACTGTCAAGATACAAAGCGAAGTGGCCAATATTTAGTAAGTAACATTGATATGTATTAGTGTGGATTGAATTTGTAGAGTAAGGATGTAAGAAGGTATTAAGGAGACTCTTATGTTTGCGGTTTTTAAACTGGATTGATGATGATGCATTTCCTGAGTTAGAGAGCACTGAAAAAATGGGGTTTAAAAGGAAACCACATTTGGAATATATCTTAAGAATTAATGAGATAACATGCAGAGGGAATATTTATTAAGGAATAAAGAGAGTCAAAGAATCAAAACTTGACCAGTTAGGAACTTTATTTTGTAGGTCAGAGAATAAAGAAACTACAAAGAATACTGAAAAGGAAGCACCATGGAAGTGAAAGGAAAACCAGGAAAAAATGGCTCATGGAAGCAAAGAAAACAAAACAAAACAAAAATTGAATCAGGACAGTAACTTTGGTCAAAGGTGTTAATTGCTGCTGAAAACTCAAGTTAAATTGACATGAAAAACGTCCATTGCATTTGTTAGGAAAGACTTGAGCATAATTGATGCATACTTGTTTGTGTTTTGCTACCTAAGGTACCAAGGTTAACAAAATTAAATGGCTGACCTATAGGGAATTGGTGGGGAAGCATTCTTAGAAGTTACATTTTCCTTTTCAAATATTGCTTTTACTTATTTCCTATGTCTTGATTTGGTTTACTGTAAAAGCATAATTTAAGAATTCCAAAGAGAGTTCAGAGTTTCCAAATGATATATCTACTTTATTTCTTTATCTTATTATTGATACTGTACTATAACTGTTATTAGTACAGAGGACCACAAGATTGCATGGTGACTTTTAGAAAATACAAGCAACCATATTTTTGGCACAAGAATTTTTCAGTCTTCTAATTTCCAAAAAGTTATTGATGATTTGAGGTTTGTTCCTATCAGAAGCAGATCCTCTAATTTTCTCTAATTATCTCATTATGAATAGTAGTCATAAAGAAACATTATTAACTGTGTTTGACTTGTGCTTTGTGTTTCTGGATTGTTTTAAAACGTTTCTTCTGGTTAAAGACATGAGCCCTCTAAAGAAGCAGGTAGTAAAAGCAGAGCCTTCCCTTGAATGGGGTTAGTTACAGGCAGCACTCACATCAGCACACAGTCATCCTCCGCAGTGGTGATCAAAGCCAACCTCAGCCAGTGAGACAGGGCTACATAAGAAGCATGAAGATGCTTTAGTTTGGAATAAATAGAAAGTGAAGAGAGTATTTATTGCCACTGAGTGAAAAGAAACTATAAATTAATAAGTCGTTAGTGAAATATATTCTTAACAGTAGCTAAATAGAAGTTAAAACATGGGGGCAATAACTATGAAAATAGACTGAGATGGCTTATAAGGTTTAAAAAATTGTAGAGAATCAATAGTAATGGTATTAATGGCTAAGTAATTGTACTCAGAACTACATATTGTCTTATCACAACAGCTAGTATATCTGCTGTTAAAGTTAACCAATTTATTATTTTTTAATAAATGTATAAGTGTACTAAGTGGTATGTTCCTGTCTAGTTCAATGATTTGTAACTGAAGTGAATACAATCATTAAATCTGAACTACCCCAATTTGGAATTATTTTCCCTTGAATATTATTACAAGTGGAAATGCAGCACAAAAGATATGTCACTTATGTTATCAGTAAAATAGAAGTTTCAATAGATATGCCTTATTCTTATTGATCCATTCTAATAAGGGACACAAATAATATGAAAAAGTGAATCCAGAATTAAATCTCCAAACTGCATTTTATTGACTGTTCTTTCTCCAGTCATCTCAAACCTTCCATCAGGAATATGGAACAAGTAATAAAAGTGATGGACAATACATGGAACTCGAATGATTTGCTTCCTCTTTGGATGGAGAGCTAAGAAGAAATGCAAATAAAAGTGAAATAAAGCATACACAGAGTGCCCACATATTTGCAAGTCAATCTTCCAGAATAGAGAGTGGTTGTAATTCCCAATCTAAGAATTTTCTTGGCATAGAATTATGAAATACTTGAGTTGAAAGTGATCTTGGTGATAATACATTCTAGCGTCTTCATTGTACACATAAGGACATTCCTTTAGCCCTAAGGAAACAGAGCTTCCATGAAGTAAGTGACTGCTGATTTTGTAAAATAATCTAATTCTTGCTCCTGCCTCATTCAGAACTAATGCACCTATGCCATGCAGCCACTTTCCATTAAAGGGAAAGGAAAAACAATATGCAGTCTTTTGAAAGAGTGGTACTATCTCAGGCCTTTTTGAATAGCAAGTATTTCCTTAAAGGTAGGACTGGAATTGTATGCTGTTAAAAGTCAGTAAAGAAATGTATTAACGTGGTGTATTACTGAGGTAGAAAATGAAGAAAAGCTTACAGAATAAGTTCTTAATTTTTCTAGTATCTGACACTTCTTAGAGTTCAACACTTTCTTAAGCATCAGATCATTTATTGAATTTCATAAATAAAAAACAGTATTTTAAGAGGGTAACTTTCATTTCACTTTCTATTTTTATTTTTTGTTTTGTTTTTCAACTTTTAAACTTTGATATCTGTGGGTACATAGTAGGTATATATATTTATGGGGTACATGAGATGTTTTGATACAGGTAGACAATGTGTAATAATCACATCATGTAAAATGGGGTATCCATCCCCTCAAGCATTTATCCTTTGTGTTACAAACAATCCAATGATACTTTTTTAGTTACTTTAAAATGTACAACAAAATTACTATTGACTATAATCACTCTGTTGTGTTATCAAATATTAGGTCTTATTCATTCTTCTTTTTTTTTCTTGGATGCATTAACCATCCCCACCTCCCGCACCCAAACCCCCACTAACCATTCCAGCCTCTGGTAACCATCCTGCTATTCTCAAGCTCCAAGAGTTCAATTGTTTTGAATATTAAATCAACATATATAAATGAGAACATGTGATGTTTGTCTTTCTGTGCCTGATTTAATTCACTAAGCGTACTATCCTCCAGTTCTATCCATTTTGTTGCAAATGAGAGGATCTCATTCTATTTTGTGGCTGAATAGTACTCCCTTGTGTATAAGTACAACATTTTCTTTATCCATTCATTTATTGATGGACACTTAGGTTTCTTCCAAATTTTGGCTATTTTGAACAGTGTTGCAACAAACATGGGAGTGCAGATATCTCTTTGATATATTGATTTCCTTTCTTTTGGGTATATACCCAGCAGTGTGACTACTGGATCACATGATGGCTTGACTTTTAGTTTCTTAAGGAACCTCCAAACTCCATAGTGATTGTACTAATTTCCCTTCCAACAAACAGGTTTCTTCACATCCTCACCAGCATTTGTTATTGCCTGTCTTTTGGATATAAGCTATTTTAACTGGGGTGAGATGATATTTGATTTGCACTTCTCTAATGATTAATGATGTTAAGCACCTTTCTGTATGCCTGTTTGCCATTTGTATATCTTCTTTTGAGAAATGTCTATTTAGATTTTTTGCCCTTTTTTTAAAAAAATTGGATTACTAGATTTTTTTTCTATAGAGTTGTTTGAGCTCCTTATATATCCTGGTTATTAATCCCTTGTTAGATAGGTTGTTTGCAAATATTTTCTCCCATACTGTGAGTAGTCTCTTCACCTTGTTGATTGTTTCCTTTGCTGTGCAGAAACTTTTTAACTCAATATTATTGTATTTGTCCATTTTTGCTTTGGTTGCCTGTGCTTGTCAGATATTTGTCAAGAAATTTTTGCACAAACCAATGTCCTGGAGAGTTGTTCCAATGTTTTCTTTCAGTAGTTTCAGAGTATGAGGTCTTAGATTTAAGTCTCTAATCCATTTTGATTTGATTTTTGTAAGTGGTGAGACATATGGGTCTAGTTTCACTCTTCCACAGATGAATATGCAATTTTCCCAGCACTATTCATTGAACAGAATGTCTTTTCCCTACTGTATGTTTTTGGCACCTTTGTCAAAAATGAGTTCACTGTAGGTGTTTGGATTTGTTATGGGTTCTCTATTCTGTTGCTTTGGTCTGTACCTGTTTTAATGCCAGTATCATGCTGTTTTTGTTATTTACTATAGCTCTGTAGTATATTTGAATTCAGGTAATGTTATTTATCCAATTTCTTTTGCTTAGAGTTGCTTGGACTATTCTGAATCTTTCATGGTGGGTGCTCCTGTATTGGGTGCATATATATTTAGGATGGTTAACTCTTCCTGAAGAATTGATCCCTTTACCATTATGTAATGGCCTTCTTTGTCTCTTTTGATCTTTGATGGTTTAAAGTCTGTTTTATCAGAGACTAGGATTGCAACCCCTGCTTTTTTTGTTTGTTTGTTTTCCATTTCCTTGGTAGATCTTCCTCCATCCCTTTATTTTGAGCCTACGTGTGTCTCTGCATGTGAGATGGGTCTCCTGAATACAGCAAACTGATGGGTCTTGACTCTTTATCCAGTTTGCCAGTCTGTGTCTTTTAATTGAACCATTTAGTCCATTTACATTTAAGGTTAATATTGTTATGTGTGAACTTGATCCTGTCATTGTGATATTACCTGGTTATTGTGCTCGTTAGTTGATGCAGTTTCTTCCTAGCATCGATGGACTTTACATGTTGGCATGCTTTTGCAATGGCTGGTACCAGTTGTTCCTTTCCATGTTTAGTGCTTCCTTCAGGATCTCTTGTAGGGCAGGCCTGGTGGTGACAAAATCTCTAAGCATTTGCTTGTCTGTAAAGGATTTTATTTTTCCTTCACTTATGAAACTTAGTTTGTCTGGATATGAAATTCTGGGTTGAAAATTCTTTTCTTGAAGAATCTTGAATATTGGCCACCACTCTCTTCTGGCTTAGAGAGTTTCTGCCAAGAGATCTGCTGTTAGTCTGATGGGCTTTCTTTTGTGGGTAACCCGACCTTTCTCTCTGGCTGCCCTTAACATTTTTTCCTTCATTTCAACTTTGGTGAATCTGACAATTATGTGTCTCTGAGTTGCTTTTCTCAAGGAGTATCTTTGTGGCGTTCTCTGTATTTCCTGAATTTGAATGTGGGCCTGACTTACTAGGTTGGGGAAGTTCTCCTGGATGATATCCTGCAAAGTGTTTTCCAGCTTGGTTCCATTTTCGCCATCACTTTCAGGCACACCAATCAGATGTAGATTTGGTCTTTTCACATAATCACTTATTTCTTGGTGGCTTGTTCATTTCTTTTTACTCTTTTTTCTCTACTCTTCTCACTTCATTTCATTCATTTGATCTTCAATCACTGATACTCTTTCTTCCAGTTGATTGAGTTGGTTACTGAAGCTTGTGCATTTGTCACGTAGTTCTCGTGTTATGGTTTTCATCTCTATCAGTGTTATGGTTTTCATCTCTATCAGTTCTTTTAAGGACTTCTCTACATTGGGTATTCTAGTTAGCCATTCATCAAATCTTATTTCAAAGTTTTTAGTTTCTTTGTGCTGGGTACGTAGTTCCTCCTTTAGCTCTGAGGTGTTTGATCAACCGAAGCCTTGTTCTGTCAACTCGTCAAAGTCATTCTTTGACGTTCAGGAGACTTCCCAGTATCTCTCAGTGGGAAGAATCGCCTGAAGAATTCCTTAAGGGAGACAACTGCTAACATCTAAGCTTTAATTCAATGAAGAAATTAACCTTTCAGGCAACTATTAACAGAGAAGCACAGGGAGAAATTCCTCACAATGAGAGTTCCGTAAGTGTACCTTTCCTCATTTGAAACCCTTCTGGCTTTACATTGTATCAAATATTTGCAGGCAGCAAATCAAAGATTTAATAATACATGCAATTTAATAAAAACATAAGTGTACCTGACGTGAAGATGAAAGTAATATTTCAATATGTGTAAAGTAAAATATGCAAAAGGATAAATACACGCAAAACAAAGATACCTTTTTATTAATAAGCAATATAACCAAGAATTATTTGGTATCATTTCAAAAATCTTTTACTGATGGGTGCACCCAAGATGGCCAAATAGGAACAACTCCAGCTTCCAGCTCCCAGTGTGAGCGACACAGAAGATGGGTGATTTCTGCATTTTCAACTGCG
Organism: Papio anubis; assembly: GCF_008728515.1. Classification (NCBI taxonomy): domain Eukaryota; kingdom Metazoa; phylum Chordata; class Mammalia; order Primates; family Cercopithecidae; genus Papio; species Papio anubis. The sequence goes on from NC_044978.1 coordinate 87,196,881, forward strand.
GTGTCGGGTTCATCTCACTGGGGCATGTTGGACAGTTGATGCTGGCCCTCGGGTACACCCGACCAGTGAGAGCTGAAGCAGGGCGAGACATCATGTCACCTGGGAAGCGCAAGGGGGAAGGGAATTCCTTTTCCTAGGCAAGGGAAACTGAGACACATAACACCTGGAAAATGTGGTAACTCCCACCCTAATACTGTGCTTTACCAAGGGTCTTAGGAAACCACACACCAGGGGATTATATCCCATGCCTGGCCCAGAGGGTCCCACGCCCATAGAGCCTCCCTCATTGCTAGTACAGCAGTCTGAGATCTTACTGCAAGGCAGCAGCCAGTCTGGGGGAGGGCACCCGCCATTGCTGAGGTTAAGTAGGTAAACAAAGCCACCCAGAAGCTCGAATTGGGTGGAGCCCACCACAGCTCAAGGAGGCCTGCCTGCCTCTGTGGACTCCATCTCTGGGGACAAGGCATAGCTAAACAAAAAGCAGCAGAAACCTCTGAAGATGTAAATGTCCCTGTCTGACAGATTTGAAGAGAGCAGTGGTTTTCGCAGCACAGAGGTTGAGATCTGAGAACGGACAGACCGCCTGCTCAAGCAGGTCCCTGACCCCTGAGTAGCCTAACTGGGAGACATCCCCCACTAGGTGCAGACCGACACCTCACACCTCACATGGCTGGGTACACCTCTGAGACGAAGCTTCCAGAGCAAGAATCAGACAGCAACACTTGCTGTTCAGCAATATTCTATCTTCTGCAGCCTCTGCTGCTGATACCCAGGCAAACAGAGTCTGGAGTGGACCTCAAGCAAACTCCAACAGACCTGCAGCTGAGGGTCCTGACTGTTAGAAAGGACACCCACACCAAAACCCCATCAGTATGTCACCATCATCAAACACCAAAGGCAGATAAAACCACAAAGATGGGGAAAAAGCAGTGCAGAAAAACCCAAAATTCAAAAAATAAGAGCACATCTCCCCTTCCAAAGGAACACAGCTCATTACCTGTAACGGAACAAAGCTGGACAGAGAATGACTTTGACGAGTTGACAGAACAAGGCTTCAGTCGATCAAACTTCTCAGAGCTAAAGGAGGAACTCCGTACCCAGCGCAAAGGAACTAAAAACCTTGAAACAAGAATGGAGGAATGGATAACTAGAAAAACCAATGCAGAGAAGTCCATAAACGAACTGATAGAGATGAAAACCATGACATGAAAACTATGTGACAAATGCACAAGCTTCAGTAACTGACTCGATCAAATGGAAGAAAGAGTATCAATGATTGAAGATCAAATGAATGAAATTAAGCGAGAAGAGAAATGTAGAGAAAAAAGAGTAAAAAGAAATGAACAAAGGCCCAGATTCATAAAGCAAGTCCTTAGAGACCTACAAAGAGACTTAGACTACCATACAATAATATTGAGAAACTTTTAACACCCCACTGTCCACATTAGACAGATTGAGACAGAAAGTTAACAAGGATATCCAGGAATTGAACTGAGCTCTGCACCAAGCAGACCTAATAGAGATCTACAGAACTCTCCACCCCAAATCAACAGAATATACATTCTTCTCAGCACCACATCACACTTATTGCAAAATTGACCACATAGTTGGAAGTAAATGACTTTTCAGCAAATGTAAAAGAACAGAAGTTATAACAAACTGTCTCTCAGACCACAGTGCAATTAAACTAGAACTCAGGACTAAGAAACTCACTCAAAACCACTCAACTACATGGAAATTGAACAACCTGCTCATGATAGAATACTGGGTACATAACAAAATGAAGGCAGAAAGAAAGACGTTCTTTGAAACCAATGAGAACAAACATACAACATACCAGAATCTCTGGGACACATTTAAAGCAGTGTGTAGACAGAAATTTATAGACCTAAATGCTCACAAGAGAAATCAGGAAAGATCTAAAATTGACACTCTAACATCACAATTAAAAGAACTAGAGAAGCAAGAGCAAACACACTCAAAAGCTAGCAGAAGGCAAGAAATAACTAAGATCACAGCAGAACTGAAGGAGATAGAGACACAAAAAAAACCCTCCAAAAAATTAATGAATCCAGGAGTTGGTTTTTTGAAAAGATCAACAAAATTGATAGACCACTAGCATGACTAATAAAGAAGAAAAGAGAGAAGAATTAAATAGACGCAATAAAAAATGATAAAGGGGATATCACCACCGACTCCACAGAAATACAAACTATCATCAGAGAATATTTAAAACACCTGTATGCAAATAAACTAGAAAACCTGGAAGAAATGAATAAATTCCAGGACACATACACTCTCCCAAGACTAAACCAGGAAGAAGTTGAATCCCTGAATAGACCAATAGCAGGCTCTGAAATTGAGGCAATAATTAATAGCCTGCCAACCAAAAAAAATCCAGGAAAAGATGGATTCACAGCCAAATTCTACCAGAGGTACAAGGAGAAGTTGGTACCATTCCTTCAGAAACTATTCCAATCAATAGAAAAAGAGGGAATCCTCCCTAACTCATTTTATGAGGCCAACATCGTCCTGATACCAAAGCCTGACAGAGATACAACAAAAAAGGGAATTTTAGACCAATATGCCTGACGAAGATTGATACAAAAACCCTCAATAAAATACTAGCAAACCGAATCCAGCAGCACATCAAAAAGCTTATCCACCATGATCAAGTGCGCTTCATCCCTGGGATGCAAGGCTGGTTCAACATACGCAAATCAATAAACGTAATCTAGCATATAAACAGAACCAAAGGCAAAAACCACATGATTATCTCAATAGTTGCAGAAAAGGCCTTTGACAAAATTCAACAGCACTTCATGCTAAAAACTCTCAATAAATTCGGTATTGATGGAATGTATCTCAAAATAATAAGAGCTATTTATGATAAACCCATAGTCAATATCATATTGAATGGGCAACAAGTGGAAGCATTTTCTTTGAAAACCGGCACAAGTCAGGGATGCCCTCTCTCACCACTCCTATTCAACATAGTGTTGGAAGTTCTGGCTAGGGCAATCAGGCAAGAAAAAGAAAGAAAGGGTATTCAGTTAGGAAAAGAAGAAGTCAAATTGTCCCTGTTTGCAGATGACATGACTGTATAGTTAGGAAACCCCATCGTCTCAGCCCAAAATCTCCTTAAGCTGATAAGCAACTTCAGCAAAGTCTCAGGATACAAAATCAATGTGCAAAAATCACAAGCATTCTTACACACCAACAACAGACAAACAGAGAGCCAAATCATGAATGAACTCCCATTCACGGTCGCTTCAAAGAGAATAAAATACCTAGGAATCCAACTTTCAAGGGACGTAAAGGACCTCTTCAAGGAAACTACAAACCACCAACAGTGTTCAAAATAAAGGGACACAAACAAATGGGAAGAATTTATATACCATGCTCATGGAGGAAGAGTAATGTCTTAGAAAATGGCCATACTGCCCAAGGTAATTTATATATTCAATGCCATCCCCCATTAAGCTGTGACTTTCTTCACCCAGAGTTGGACAAAGAGCACTGCTAGGTTCATATGGGAACCAAAAAGAACCTACTTGCCAGAAAAATTCTAAACAAAAGAACAAAGCTGGAAGCATCACACTACCTGACTTCAAACTATACTATATGGCTACAGTAACCAGAACAGCATGGTACTGGTACCAAAACAAAGATATAGACCAATGGAACAGAGCAGAGCCCTCAGAAATAATATCACACATCTACAGCCATCTGATCTTTGACAAACCTGACAAAAACAAGAAATGGGGAAAGGATTCCCTATTTAATAAATGGTGCTGGGAAAATTGGCTAGCCATAAGTAGAAAACTGAAACTGGATCCTTTCCTTACTCCTTATATGAAACTTAATTCAGGATGGATTGGAGACTTAAATGTTAGACCTAAAACCATAAAATCCCTAGAAGAAAACCTAGGTAATACCATTTGGGACATAGGCATGGGCAAGGACTTCATGTCTAAAACACCAAAAGCAATGGCAACAAAAGCCAAAATTGACAAATGGGATCTAATTAAACTAAAGAGCTCTGCACAGCAAAAGAAATTACCATCAGAGTGAACAGGCAACCTATAGAATGGGAGAAAATTTTTGCAGTCTACTCATGTTACAAAGGGCTAATATCCAGAACCTACAAAGAACTCAAACAAATTTACAAGAAAAAAATGAACAACCCCATGAAAAAGTGGGCAAAGGACATAAACAGACACTTCTGAAATGAAGACATTCATACAGCCATCAGACACATGAAAAAATGCTCATCATCACTTGCCATCAGAGAAATGCAAATCAAAACCACAATGAGATACCATCTCACACCAGTTAGAATGGCAATTATTAAAAAATCAGGAAACAGCAGGTGCCGGAGAGGATGTGGAGAAATAGGAACACTTTTACACTGTTGGTGGGATTGTAAACTAGTTCAACCATTGTGGAAAACCGTGTGGTGATTCCTCAAGGATCTAGAACTAGAAATACCATTTGACCAAGCCATCCCATTACTGGGGATATACCCAAAGGATTATAAGTCATACTGCTGTAAAACACGTGCACACGTATATTTATTGCGGCATTATTCACAATAGCAGACTTGGAATCAACCCAAATGTCCATCAGTGACAGACTGGATTAAGAACATGTGGCACATATACACCATGGAATACTATGCAGCCATAAAAAAGGATGAGTACCTGTCCTTCGTAGGCACATGGATGCAGCTGGAAACCATCATTCTCAGCAAACTATCACAAGAACAGAAAACCAAACACCACATGTTCTCACTCATAGGTGGGAACTGAACAATGAGATCACTTGGACACACGAAGGGGAACATCACACACCAGGTCCTATTCTGGGGAGGTGGTAGAGGGGAGGGATAGCATTAGGAGATATGCTTAGTATAAGTGATCAGTTAATGGGTGCAGCACACCAACATGGCACATGTATACATATGTAACAATCCTGCACGTTGTGCATATGTACCCTAGAACTTAAAGTATAATTAAAAAAAAGAAATCTTTTACTAAAAGGATCCTACTACTTAAATTAAATAATTAGTGTGTTCTTTTAGACTTTCGATGTTATTTTGCTTTTATGTTGTTACCTAGTTACAAAGTTAATGTTATTATTTCCCCAAGACATTTTTGTAAATAGGATGAAAGTCTCAAAGGTTTTAATTACCTTAGTTCAACAGGAGTTACTAGTATTTCTAACACTAGCACTTCAATTCTAATTATCATCCGAAACTGGGCTTTGGATTTCTTTCATTTGAATCTCTCTTATATTTACTGTTTTAAGTGATGCTCTGGAAATTTCACCTTTATGAGGCTGTGTTCTGGGATTTAGTATTTATCCAACAAAGAAGAAATGATTAAAGAAGCAGATAGATAATTAAACTATTCAGGTTAGGTGTTCTAAAACCTAATAGATGTCATTAAAAATTAAATTAGAAAGCCAGATTTGTCATTATTATTTCTTTTCTCAAATTCACAGAATGCTCATTTGGCTATATGCATGGTTTCTTTTAAATGATAATACAAAGTCTCTTATTACAAACTCAACAATTGCTAAAACATAAACCCGGCAGTTTTCTCATTAGTAATTCTTTCCTCAAATTCACACAATGTTCATGTTATTACATGCCCAATAGCTTTTAAATGTTCATGAGAAAGATCTTATTGCTAAGTTTTAGGATTACTGAAATCACATCTGCCATTAAAATTTACTAAAAAACTCAGGAAAGTTCTTACAATATACCATTTCAGCTAAGTAGGTAGGTTATTTTAAATATTCAAATCTTCCGGCATATATTCCGACTTATAAAGAGTAATTATGCTAAATAAAATTACAATGTACATTGTATTTTCAATACAGATGTTCAAAGTGAACCATGGGCAAAATATTCACATTTTGTTAATAAAATGGCAGAGTAGCCCATGAAAGAAACAATTACTGAAATGTTTAATCTGGAAAAGAAATGTACAGCTTTCCACAAAATGCTGTTTTGTTTTGTTTTGTTTTGTTTCTTTTTACTTTCCTCTTTTTTGGTCTTTATTTTTTGAGACAGAGACTTATTCTGTCACCCAGGCTGGAGTGCTGTGGTGTGATCTCAGCTCATCGCAACCTCTGCCTCCTGGGTTCAAGCGATTATTTTGCCTCAGTCACCTGAGTAGATGGGATTACAGGCATACATCACCATGCTTGGCTAATTTTTGTATTTTTAGTAGAGATAGAGTTTTGCCATTGTCAGCCATGCTGGTCTTGAACTCCTGGCCTCAAGTGATCCACCTGCCTTGAACTCCCAAAGTACGGAGTTTACAGGCGTGAGTTACCATGTCCAACCACAAAATTCGTTAAATACATAATCTATGTGGGAGCAAAAGCAAATATAGAAAGGAAAACCAAATGCCCTGAAGGAGAAGCACAGTGTGGGCTGGGACAAATCCTTCGAGGTCAAACAAACCTAAAATACACTGTGGCAATGCCTCTGCAGTTGCTTCTTTAGGGGTAGAAAGTGCTTTTCACCTCCTCAGTGAGTTCACAGATACCCTGTGTGGTCCAGATACCAGAAGATTTAGACAAATCCCATGTCATACTTAGTCCAAGATGCTTGGGAGACTCACTGAAGTGCAGCCTTTCCTTCTATCCAGCCTGTTACAGTACAGCTTGATCTGGTCTGAGATCCCAGTCTCAGATTTTGTTTTATCCAATCCCACAATACTTCTAGGTGCCCTCAAGACAGTTGCAAAACCTCTAAACCTCCCTTAAATTACATAAATTAAACAGTCTCTTATTGTCTCTCCTTGCCATGCCATGGTTTGCTGCCACCAAGTTAGAGTAATTCTGTCATTACTCAGACCTCTGACGTGAAATGGCTCTTTCCTGATGGTAAAACCTGAATCATCCTGTGCCTGCCCAACATCCTCCCTTCTACAGGCCACCAGAGCTTGGTGGTAGAGAAAAATCCTTGAGAAAAGCCGTGACTCTTTCTTTCCCCTCATTTCCAATACAGAGGGTAAAAAAGAAACAGCATTTTCCTACTTATCTAAAAACTAGCAAACTCACTTTTTTTTCCACTTCAAGCTGTGAAAGAAATCATGAGTTGCATATTTATAGCATCCTGAAAAATTGTCCAGAAGTCATAAATTACGTTTATTTTTTACTATATTCAAAGATCCCCACCCACAACAGAAAGACCAACAGAAAATACGTTTGGGGACTACTTTACTTCTACACTGACTGAATAGTCACAATGCAATATATTACCTTTATTAATCTTTTTTTGTTATGAACATAATTTTTAAGTAGGGGATAAGGTGGACTTGTCACAAGGAAATGAAACAGTCCGTTTTTCAAGCTATTACTTTTGTACTTGCTTTGGAATTACAATATAGACATTTTGTCAAATGTCCTCAGACTCTCCAGTTTGACAAATGTTATTTCACTCCCTGTCCTTTTCTAAGACATGTTTACCTTTTCCTTTGTTCTAAAATATGTTGTTCATATAATACAAAAATAAAACTCTAATAGAAAAAAGTGTCACATGAAATAATAACAAATCCTCCAATTCTAATCTAGTTTAAACACATAAAGCTTCATGACAACTTGTCAGCTACATTATCATTGATAGTTTTGTTAAAAATCCTATAAGTTTTTATGGTAAATTTTATGGTAAATCTGAAGATACTTAGACTTTCTTTCTCTACCCCCTTCTCCCTCTCACTCACACGAAAAACTGAGGCAATTAAGCAAAGTTATAATTCTAATTATCAAGTCGTTAGAAATGGCCTTTATTTCACTCTGGAAATTTGATGGAATAAGCACATATTCCTAATAAACATCACAAACAAAAAATAATTTTCACAAACAGATAACAATAATAAATGAAACTAAGGAAAACATACACTGAGCTTAGAAGTGTCCACATGAAAATAACAATTTCTAGATTGACACCACATGTTCCCTTTTTGGTGACATTTTGGTTTGTCTAACTTCTTAATCTCAAAGCATGAGACAGATGATTTGACTTTCATTTTACTTTATGTTATGCAGGTCTGAATAAAGAAGGAATTCATTTCTTAGGGGTTCTTTCTAATTGCTCTCTCCATATGCTTGTAACAGCTTTAAAATGAGCCCATCACAATGGCTACCTTGTAATGAATAAGCTGTTTTCCATTGACATTATCTGGATTTTTTTTGACCTAGGCAAAGTAATTTGTCCACATTTTGGCACAGCAGAGGTTGCTTCTTCCCTTCCTATTGACCAGTAGTAATTCACTCTTATTCAATCAACATTCAAACTTATACCAAAGCATGAATCCTCTTATCCTTCATTAGCTCTTCAGCTTACATTACGATTAACTTCATGGAAAGATCAACTTACCTGGCACAAACTGTCTCCTGAATCTGCCATTCTGAATAGGCATTCCTTTGCCTTTGCTGTTGGGTAGTACTTAATTTTGGTTGTGGCTTTAATGATTCCATCACAGTAGACATTGACATGGACTGAACCAGCAGGAAACTCTTATGAAAATAATAAACAAGAATTAGGGGCAGAGTATTTAATGCATATTCATACTATTACATCTTTTAGAGAATATAAAAGAAGTCTTTAAAAATTCATAACACTTTTACTAATCTCTAGCACTTAAAATCGTTTTTAAAATTCTTGGTAGTTGGAAACCACAAAATGAAATGTACAATTTTAGACTTAATTGCTTAAAAAAAACTTAAAATACAAAACGTATGTTAAAATAACAATAAAAGTAAAGCACTAAATTATTTGTCCCTACTTACTTACTAATATAACTTTTCTTCGTAACATTCTATAATCTTGACAAAATTCTTTAGAATTTGGAAAAGTATAGCCATTTATCAAAAGTTAGGTATTTATTATTTATCTTATGAAAACAATTTAATTAATTACAGGCAAGTTTCTCAAAATTGTAATTTGAAAGAGTAGAGCTGATTTAAATTATACAACTCGTATTCAGTTGACTACAATGAAAAACCCTGGGAAAGGCAAGGTTTAATGCCCAGATACTAAAGTAGTATTTACATCATACATTCATCTAAAACCTTTTTGAGAACAAATTGTTCAAAATGAATGATACACTACATTGTGAACTGTGCTGTAGTATATGAGCAGCATTAAAGTTATATAAGAATTTAGGACTGTCTATGAAAGAATACCAAAAAGCAATCAATAAAAAGTTATTATGTTTTAGTGTAAGAAAAGTAAACAAAATGTAATTCTTTAAATTCATTTATGGAACAAATTTTAAGAGTTTTTAATCTGTCATTGAGATACTTCCCAAGTTCTCCCAGAAAACTGTCACTCAAATATCTAGGGTTAGGAATAAGTCATTAAATATAACAGCTTTGAATATTTAAAATTTTTAAGCTTTAAGTATTAATTTCACTTTATCTCATGAAGCTGTTAAAGGACTTCTTATAATATTGCTGAAGGAAATTTAAATGCAACGAAAGCAATCTTAAGCTTAACTAGGTCAAGGAGCTGAAATTTCTTCCTCTCATATTTCTTGACTAGATGCCTTGCCTGTATTATAATGATATATGTAGAAAAATAGGAGCTCTCTCTTCCCAAAGAAGCATTCATCCAATAGAGAATGTAAGGGAAACTACAACAAACAAAAATGAAAGTTTTAAAGCACATCTCATCAGCTAAAGCAGTATGCATATGGTAAAGGGGGTTCTAGAGTTATTGGAGTCAAATGAAATCAATTTCAGCAGATTTAATAAAGATAAATTTCAATGTAAATGTTATGATAAGTCATAAAAATTATTTTGAAAGAAGATATTAATTTTGTTTATCACAAAAGAGATTTGGAGTTTTACCATGGAGAGTTAACCTTTTGAAAGAAAATCAGGTAATGAATCATGAGAGGTATATGGTGAGATTTGCTTGGTAGTTTTTTGATACAGAGTAGATAAATATTCTATATTTTTAAAATCTAACATGAAACTGAACTGATTTATTCTTGAGTCCTTAGTTAACTCAAAATTTTACCAGTGCATCTACTGATAATGATGTCGATTTTAGAGTAATCCTCCAAGGAGATGCCTTTTAAAGTGTTGTGTTTGCTGTATACATTCTCATATTTGTTAAATGGCAGTTATTAAATCAATACCTAATTACTGGTCCCAACTATATGTCACAGAGAATGCCTTATAGATTCTCCTCAGTAATATATTATTGAACTGACCTTTACATGAGCAGTACCCTGTACTGCTTGAACATCATTTTACTTTAATTTTGGTTCATTATGATGACTGTATTTTACAGTTTCTCAGTAAAACTAAAAACCAATTAATGTAAGGACTCAAATAGAAGAGAGTAAAATTAAATGTTGTTTACCGTCTGGACGAAAGTAGTCAAGCAACACCTAACCCTGTAAGTGCACACAAATACAGGTCAAGATCTCCAAACCAAGCCAGGATATTACTGAGTCAGCCATGAAGAGGAAAACAGGCACAGAATGGAAGGGGAAAATGAACTCCTTGCTCCCATCATTTCAAATCTCAAATTCTGTTACATTCAAATGTCTTTGTCAATCTTCCCCTTCTCTATACTTAAGTGGTCTGTCCTTGATGAGGTACAAATTGAAGTAATTTATGAGAACTATAATCCAAAGGTATTTCTGAGTAGTTAAAATATTTCACTAATTCGATAAAAGTGGATATTTCACAAATCTATTAATTTCAGAGCTCTTTTGTCTGCGTATGTCTATTGCCTGAAAAGCTGTGTTCCTTTATGATCCCATTTTAGACTTTTCCCATATGGTAAACATTAAATGAACCCACTACTGTTTCCATGAAAATGAAATAAACATGGCTCTATTTGGATTCTAATATTATCATTAAATAAATATAGGTGGCTTCAAAACCTGGGTCATGCCTAAAAATTAATATCAATTTAAAATATGTTAAAATTGTTTCCCTGAATTACGATATTTATAAAAATATATTATCAATGGTTATTTTCTTAAGCAGGTTGAGCATTATATTTGGCATATCCTGAAGTATTTTTCATGCTCTTCTAATGAAATATAAAGTTATAATTTACATTATCCAGAGCATAGTTTCTTAATAAAGAGATTCTAAATCTTTGTGGATACATTATGCATTCCTTTCAAATTTTAATTGGTTATCTTCCTGCTGCATTAAATTTTTTTCTCACGGTACTATAAGTACCAGAAGAATACTCTCTACATTCTTTGTAAAAATTAAAAATTAGTTAGTATTTACAGTTTAATGGTTTCACATATATTTATTATAAGTTTTGACATAAGCTGAGATTTTAGTAACTCAAATTGCTTTAGTACAAAACAGTCCCTGTCAGTGACAAACCTATGGTTACCATTAGGAGGGTGTGGTTTCTAGAAAATAAATTAATTATAGGTGTGGCAAGTTATTGAGCTGAAAGGAAAGGGGAGATGGCAAAATTAGAAGACATTTTCTCAAATAAAAACATCAGGTTAAGATGTTTCCATGTGTCAAAAGGGAAAGATGCTACTTAGTAAAAGAACATCTTAAGATTTCACCACCTATCAGCATAATTGTACTTTAAAATGATTTTTGTTTATCTCTACATTGTTACCAACTGAAAATATCTGGCACTGCTGCTGTTTTTTATGGAAGACCAATAATTAATGATTCAATTTTTTAGAGACATAGACCTCTTCAGATTATCCATTTCTCCTTGTGTGACTTTTGGTGGTTTATGTCTTTCAAGAAATTTGTCCATTTGTCTAAATTATCAAATTTGTATCCATACTCACTATTATCCTTTTAATGTTCCTGGGTCAGTAGTAATTACCCCTATCTTATTCTTGATATTAGTAATTTGTGTCTTCTCTCTTTCTTTTTTGGTTAGCCAAGCTAAAAGTGTATCAATTTGGTTGATCCTTTCAAAGAACCAGCTTTGGATTTTGTTGAATTTCTCTCTTATTTTCCATTTCATTGTTTTCTGCTCTAATTTTTATGATTTATGTTATTCTGCTTGCTTTACACTTAAATTGCTCATCTTTCTATAGTTTCTTAAGTGGAAGCATGGTTATTTATTATATATGTTTCTTCTTTTCTATTATAAGTTTTTAATGATAAAAATTTCCCTGTCCATACTTTTTATCTGCATTCCACAAACTTTGTTAAGTTGCATTTTAATTTATTTCAAATTATTTGAATTTTACCTTAGAAGTGTGTTACTCTATCTCTGAATTTGGGGGATTTTCCAACTATCTTTCTGCTGTTGATTTCTATTTCAATTCTATTGTGGTCTGATAACACAATTTGTATGATTTCTATTCTTTTATATTGAATAGAGTTTATTTTTTAAAGATGCAGCCGATGGCTTATCTTGGTGAATGTTCCAAATGAGTTTCAGAAAAATGTGCATTCTACTGTTGTTGGATGGAGTATTCTATAAATGTCAATTAAATCAAGTTGATTAACAATAGTGTTCAGTTCATTTATATACTTATTGATATTCTGTCTGCTGAGTCTATTAATTACTGAAAGACAGTGTTCAAATCTTATATAATAGTGTCTATTGCTCTTTTCAATTCTAGCAGCTTTTGCTTTACATATTTTGACACTGTTGTTAAGTGCATACATGTTTAAGAGTTTTCTGTTTTCTTGGAGAATATGTCTTTATCATTATATAATGCTTCTGTTTATTCATGATAATTTTTCTTTTTCTAAAGTCTTCTTTGTCTGAAATCAGTACAACTTTCCAGATCTACTTTGATTAGCATTATCACGGTATTAGGTTGGTGTATCTGTGTTTTGATCTCTGCTTCATTTTCTCATTCTTCTTATATTCCAATTTCATTACATTACTTTCAATGTCATTTGCAAAACTGCAATTACTTTTGCACCAACCTCCAACCTACCTTGCTCCAACCCTTTCACTTTTCACTTTTGATTTACCCATGTCTTAATATTTAAATTGAGTTTCTTATAGACAACATATTATTGGGTCTTGTTTGTTATCCATTCTGGCAATCTCTGTCTTTTAACTGACGTTCTTAGACTATTCACTAAACTTAAGTAGTGATTACTTGGCTTCAGTAACGTGGTTGGGTTATATCTACCATACTTGTAATTTTTTTTTCCCCTACATTTTTCTTTGTTCTCCCTCTCTACCCCAACCTTTTCTTCTCTCTCTCAAAATTATTCGAGAATTTTGTAGGATTCCATTTTCTCTCTTCTTAGCCTACTATTTATAGTTTTTAAAAAATTTTTAGTAACTGTCCTAGAGTCTGAAATATACATTTTTAACAAACTTAAGTCCCTCCTGTCCCTTATGATATTGCTGTCATTACTTTCACTTATCCTTATGCTGTAATCACGCAACACATTGATAGTGTTTACTTCAGACACACATTTATCTTTTAGATCAATTAAAAATAAGAAAAATGAAGGATTTTGTTTTATGCTCATTCATTTATTCTCTGATGCTCTTTCTTCATGTAGATCTAAGTTTCTCACCTATATTATTTCCTTTCTTTCCCAAATAATTTCTTTTAAAATTTCTTGCTGCGCAGGTCTGCTGGTAATGAACTCCTTCATTTTTCTGTCTGAAAAAGTCCTTATTTCTCCTTTGTTCCATATTCAGGATAATTTCACTGAATACAGAATTTTAGATTGGTGGGTTCCTTTTTTTCACAATACTTAAAATATTTTACTTCACTATTTTCTTGCTTGTGTGGTTTCTGAAGAGAAATTCAACATAATTCTTATACTCGTTTCTCTACAGGTAAGTTATTTGTTTTCTCTGACTTCTGACAAGATTTTCTCTTTTGTTTTCAGTTTTCTACAGTTCAAATGTAATATGAATAGGTGTCAATATTTTATATTTATCTTTCTTTGTGTTACTTGAGCTTCCTATATCTGTTTTGATCGCTGCCATTAATATGTAAACATTTATTGTTCTTCATTTTCTCATTCTTCTTGTATTCCAATTACATGTATGTTAGACCTTTTGAAATTGTCTCACATTTCTTAGATGTTTTGTCCTTTCTTTAAAAGACAAACAAACAAACAAAAACTTTTTTCTCTTTACCGTTTATGCTTGGGAAGTTTTCATTGACCTGTCTTCAAGTTCAATGATTCTTTTCTGACCTTTGTCAAGTCTACTAATGAACCTATTAAAGTTACTTTTTAATTTCTGATACAGTGGTTCTGATTTCTAGCATTTCCTGTTGATTCTCAAAATTTATCTCAGTTTACATAATCAATATGTTCTTTCATGTTGTCTACATTTTCCATAAGATTCTTTCATATCTTAATCACTTTTAAAATCCCTCTCCGAAAATTTCATCAACTGTGTCGTATCTAATTCTAGTCTAATGCATGCTTTGTCTCTTTAAATTGTGTTTATCTTGCTTTAGGAATGCTTTGCAATGTTTGGTTTTGGTTTATGACTAGATATAAGGTAAATAGTCCTGTAGTGAAAGAATTTATAGGAATCTGTTTAGGAGTTGGACTGTATTTAATGTTTGTTGTAGCTATCGGTGCTAGTGGCTTTAAATTCCTCTACCATTTTTGTTTCTGTCTCTCTTTTTGATTATGTACTTTTCTAAGTACTTTACCTAGAGAGAGTCTGGATCTTGCTGGGATTTTTCGGCTGGTTGGTTGCGTTTTTTAAACAGTAATCCACTGTCATTATGCTGGAATCCTGCTGTGGTAACCATAAGGTGGTAAGGAAGGAAAGCATTCTATATTCTTATGATTAAGTCTTAGTCTTTTAGTGACTCTTCACTGTGACTTTACAAGTGTTTTTGCTGTGGCATAGCTTCACCTAATCCCCCTTAAGTGAGACAGGAAGGCCAGAGGGAGCCACAGTGTAATGATGTCCTCTCCCAGCTGGAATGAGGCTCTGGTAAAGTGTTTTCTTCTGGAGAGTAGGCCTGTGCTATGGAGAACATGCTGGAAGTATTTCACCATGATTATTCTTCCTCTGACCCCACCAGTGTTCTATGGGATCTTTCTCAGATATTCATTGTACAAACCTGGTGGGATTCATGGAGGTAAATCCCACAAAAGTGTGGGGACCTCCTAAAACTACTGCCTCCAGGAGTTTCTCACTCTCAAACTAATCCATTCTCAGCTTTCAGACTTCCGTCAAAATTAACACTTAAGTGCTCCTACTAGTTTGTGGCTCCAGTGGCTTCTGCTCTAGGTAAGCAGATTTCAAGTGACACTCTCTTAATTCATCGTTTTCTCCAGCTTTTGGAATAGTGGATTGCCCTTGTCAGAGCTCAGAAGACAATACCCCAAAGTATGACGTCTTGGTGTGCTGCATACTTTGAACTAAAGAAGACAAAAGGGCCTCAGAAGCAAGGTCTTTCTGACCTTCCATCTTCATGTCTCCCACCCTTCTTCCTGCCCCCGATCCAGTCATAGAAGCAAGAATTCCTCTTCCCCAAGGCAGAGCATAGAAACTAGAACTCCTCTTTCCCAAAGAAAACCACAAAACCAAAAAAGGTCTCCCTTCTCTCTTCTCCCTTAAAGATCCTTATTTCAGAGAAAGCCTGCTCCATACATAGGAGGAAAGAATGTCACATAGAGAAGCCAACAAAAATCTGTACAGACAGGCCTTACTGGATCCTCCTCCCCTCAAGCTTGTTACCACTAGTTCATACTCTTTTGTTCAATCACTGTTCTACATGGCTGTTTATTCTTTGTTGAACCTAACCATAAAAATAGACAGTTTCCCCTGGGTCCTTGGGTCTTCATTTCTGAAGGCTCCTATAAATCTTTGATTAAATAAATTTGTTACGCTTTTCTCTTGTTAATCTGTCTTTTATTATAGGAGTGACACCTGTGACCCTTATGATGGTGAGAAACTAACACCTGCAACTAACACCTTCCAACTTTAGTTCTCTAATGGGCTCAAGAAACGTGGTCAATTTGTAGTTGTTCAGCTTTTTCTTGTAAAAATGGGCTCTTTACTGTTGGGGCTAAAACGATTAGTCTAAATATTACTCGTAAAACTTTTGTTTTCCTTATATATCTGTGCACATGTACTGGGTCATGATGTAAAATGTAGTTCTTACTAGTTGTTCTTAGTAGGATTCAAAACATTTCAAAATACAGTGACATGAAGCAGAGAAAATAAGGCTCTGGGCCTATTTCTGCTGAGGCATTTTCCATCCATACTCCCAAACAGGTTCAGGTAACCATCTTGAATATTGATAGAAAGCAGTCAACATTTTGGGAGAAAATTTCTCATTAATTTACAGAATACAACAGTTGAAACAAATACTTAAATAAGTTTAATTATGATAGTTGGTAAATAGTGGTTTATTTATCTATTTATTACAGATTTGTTGTTTAACCATGGAGACAATATTATGTCTTGGTATATCTTGGAAAGCATGACATATTCATTTTCTGCTTTTCTTATAATTAATTTGAACTTTGACATGTTTTATTCTTTATACTGTCCTAGCCAGTAGGTAAACTGAGCAAAAATTTTTAAGTAATGTGAGTAATTATATTTGACAACTTGATCTGCTATTTGGGAAATATTATTTAAGTGCTTCTGAATCTGCAATATTGATGTTTCTATAGTGACTTTAGTCTAACTAAATTTAAATTCTGAAACTAATTAGTTAGAAAATCTTATTCATTAAACCACTTAAGAATGTGACATAATGAAGTAGGCGGCATTGAGACAAGAAAGAAAGAAAAGGAAAGAGACAGAGTTTTTCTCATTTCACTTCTACATATGCTTATCCATGACAGAAAGCAGTGTCTGAAATGTTTATAAATGTTTAGTATGGAGTTTTTCCTTCTTATAATCCAACTTCAGTCTAAGCTGTGCAAGGAAATCCATACACACGCTTTCCACACAAAGAGAAGTCTGTAAATGCTTTGTAAATAGACTGCATAATCACTATATTTTAAAAGGAATACATGTTCAAAATGTGTTTGACATGATCTTTAATTTAAAATATTTTTGCCATTTCCAAATTCATAACAAGATTGAGCATATTTTTATTTCCAAATATTTTATAAAGTTCACATTTATGAGGTTTTGTAAGATGATTTTATTCTCTGATCATGAAAAGACATCATAAATGTACAAACCAAGTAGTCTTACATTTATATTAAGATATCTGGATATTAGTATTAGATTAATATTAGAGTTTGATTTTAGCACAATTATTGTTGCAAGTATGGTTATTCCATCTGGAATTTTAAATCTGATACAATTTATCATGCTATAAGCAAAGCTGGATAATCAAATGATTAGCTTTGTAAGTGAGATAAGGAAAAGATGAGAAGATTATATGTACAAATTGCACCATACTGATAAAATAAAGGGGAAAAAATGCTTTTCAGAGCCACAAAAATATACCAGAGACTTGAGGGGAAAAAACACAGAAAGGGAAGAAAATAGAGTTTATTAATAAAACTCAAAATAAATTGCTAATCCAAATGTCACAACAAAGCACAAAATTTTAGTTATATGTTTAGTAATTGCCATATATTTAAATGCTGTCTGCTGACATATTTAAAAATGTATGATGTTACTGGATGTCATTTCATTACACAGTATACAAACTAATTTCTCATAATTTACATGTTCTTACTTTTGCAAATCCAGATTAATAATAACCACCTTGGGTATGTGAAAACTAAACACAGGAAACACCTGCAGAACAATATTAGTTTTTGTAGGGAAGTGAAACCATTTATCATAAATTTATTGGAAGGAACTCAGGATGATGTTTCATACTTATTAAATCATAAACATTCTTACCTAAAGCTTTCATGCACCAGACTTTCTTACTCCAAAGGGCTGGCCGTGTTCTAATACGCTTATTATTTGATGTAAATTCAACCTCCACAGTATCACCAATTACTTCATCTCTCAAAATTATGAATATTTCACCAGGATTCTGTAAGTTGAAAATGTAACCCATTTAAGCATTTGAAAAAGTTTACATTAGTCAAAGAACTCATTACATTTCTTTATAATTAAGGTAATACACTATCATTGAATAAGTCTTCTATGGTGTTTGTATTTTCAACTGTATCTGGAAATAAAATACATAAATGTGATTCTCACTACATTTTAAATATTATCAAATTTCTTTTTATTGGATGTTCTTTTTTTCCCTCTAATGCCATGTTTTGCAACTTAAAGAAACAGTGTGAATATGGCCTCTTCCTTTTCCTCTTGCCTCTTCCTAAATATGGCTCTCTGTACCAGGGTATACGCATCATTTCACAGACCAGCAGAAGACTATAATTCAGTTGTTAACGAAATCATTTTTCCAAATCCCTTTTTTACTCCTTTGTATAACTTGGTTTTTTTTATCTATAAATGATCGAATTGAAAAAGTTTAAGATCTCTTACAATTTAAATATAATGACTTTTCTTTTAAGAAGTCTAATAGTTTTATGTTTTATGTAGTAGAAGTTCAGTGGCTACTCTTTATTTATGACAAGTGTCTGCGATGGTTTTTGAGTTGACTAAAGGTTATAGATCTAAAGTTTCTAGATTTAATTAACATGGAAGAGCCAAATCTATAAGGTGAAAAAGGTTATTGAATAACTCTTTGTGAAAAAATATTGAGAAACAATACTAGGAATGAAAGATTGGGGTTAACACAGAGAAAAGAAAGGCATAAACATTTATTATCTATTTTATACTAGAAATTATACTCAGCACTTTTTATATATTTTCTCTAATCCTAACTGAAACAGATAAACACAAAGGCATACATATAGAAAGACAAACACACACACACACACACACACACACACACCCCAAAATAAACAGATAAGGCTATTTCTTTTTCTCTTTTAAGAAAAGGACAACTAATATATAGAATTACATTCTGAAGTCTAATCAGAAATATTTAATTTCCAAATCCACACTACTCCTTATATCATGCTGTCAAACCCCATGAAAAAGCTAAAATAAAACATTCTTTTTATGATTATCTTAGATATCACCTTTCAAAAGCTTTCTTCAAGTCATACTAAGTTTCAATTCCATGCTAAAAAAAACAAGGATCGCACTTATATGCTCTTATAAAATCATGTTTATCAAAAAGTTACTAATTTCAAAATTCTCTTAAATGCCCCTAAGTATAAATTACTCACCAATAAAACTTACATCTTTATGCTTTATCCCAAAGAGCTTCTAACTACGTTGACGTTACAGAATCATTTCAGCTCACACAAAAATCTACTTCAGGCATTTTCCACCAGAGTCTAATACTCCCAGATATTTGTCCGCAGGGTATTTTGAACTAAATTTCTCCTCAGAATTTACAGTGCTCATTGGGAAAGTATCCTATTTCAAAGGAACTCCCTCTATTCCACCTGTTGCTCTTGCCCCACACATGCAACATGCCAGAAAAGTGGGAGTGTAAGCCCTCCTGTTCCTCACATCTGCAACCTCCTCCTCACAGGCCTCGCTTCTGGCAGTTCTTTTGTTCCTGTTGTTTCTTATATCTTTAAGAGCCAACTAATGTCTTTCCATTTCACTTGGGCTCAGTTACTCAAGATCCTCTGCTTTAAAGTTCAGAGATATTTCCTGTGTGTGCATCATTCCTTGTTTAACTTTGACTTATGCCTTTCCACATCTGGCCAGTGCACATGTACTCTCCCAGTGTTTTATCCACCCAACCGACTCCCCACTCATGACTGCTTCTGACACATCAGATTCCCCATTCAGGGTCAGGCACAGTGGCTCATGCCTGTAATCCCAGTACTTCGGGAGGCCGAGGCAGGTGGATCACCTGAGGTCAGGAGTTCAAGACCAGCTTGGCCAACATGGTGAAACCCCGTTTCTACTAAACATATGAAAATTACCTGGGCATGGTGGTGCATGCCTGTAATCCCAGCTACTCAGGAGGCTGAGGCAAGAAAATTGCTTGAGTTCGGGAGGCAGAAGTTGCAGTGAGCCGAGATCACACCACAGCACTCCAGAGCGACAGAGCAAGACTCTGTCTCAAAAAAAAAAAAAAAAAAAAAAAAAGGCAGGACTCCACCTTTCAACCATTTCCAGAGAAAAGCTCTAAACAAAAGACAAGCACACTGACCACCCCAAATGAGGCACTCACATCTTCATTTGTACCTAAGGCCAGCTTCATGGGCCCATGACCTTACAGTCACACAGGGCCCCACACTTAGAAGGCCCTGTATTTGGTTTAGTATTCTGCTGTAATTACTTTGACATTATAATAATTTGAACATGGTACTTTGTATTTTCATTTTGCACTGTAAACTAGGCAGCTGGGCCTGCTTGAACATAATGTTGGCATGATATTTAATTCCTTTTCTCCTTCTATACCCCCATATTTATCCTCTCCAACAATGTCCAACTCAGATCTCACCAGCTCCACAAAGTCCTCCTGCAACTTCAGCTCACAAGATTTAGAACTTTCAAAGGAACACTAGAGCACTGAATATCCATAGCCATCATTTGACTGTTACTAAGAGTCATGCTCTCTACTCCTGATTAGTTTTTCATGTCTGTATCTTGCCTTTCTAGCTAGATTTTAAACATCCTAAGGGTGTTTCTGTTTTCTTATATTATTGTAGTACCTTTCAAAAATTATGCACATAAAAACATTCTGTATATAAATTTTTAAATTAAGATGGAGTCAGTCTGTAAAAAGATGACATTTTTAAATTGAGTATGCTTAGCTCTGTGCCATACTTCTCTCAGTACTCAAAGCTTCCTCTACTCCTGGGAGTAAGCACTGGCTCTTAATTATATGAGTACATTTAATTCAGTGGAGAAAATATTAGGAACCCCAAATGGTCATAAATTAGTTTTACCACTTATGAAGCTATTGTTTTGCTCCCAATCTTTCTGACTCCTCTGTGAATCCCTTATTTGGGTCAGAGCATTCAGGGAAACAATGGGTTATGACAATTATCACTTCCAAACTTTAAAGCTTGGCTACATTGGTCATAAGCCTTGAGACCTAACACAAGAGGTAAAATTTGGTCTGCAATGTTGCATTTATATCCGAGTCTCTGAGGTAGGACACAGGCATTATTTTGTGTGTGTGAAAACTTCCCTAGTAGTCCCTGTATGTAGTTTAGTTTTTGATAACCACTTACTTAAAAGAAAGAGACATCTTTTGGTCATTGTAAAACTCCACCTCTGAGAAGGCATCACTTCACAATACAGACATTTCAGGCATTAATGCACACAATCATCTTTTGCTGTCTTTACTGTATTCAGTTAAATCACAGGATTGGGCTTTAAGTTAAGGTTGGTTACCAAGGACTAGTTTGTGATGTGGTATCAGAAGTAAGTGGGTAGTGCTATTAACTTTTGTACACTGTTTTAAATTGTATTCAGAGTCAATGGATGAACTGGTAAAAAGGTAATCTCTGAGATTCTTCTAGCCCTTAAGACTCACATTCTTTCATGGCATCTCAATTTATCTCTATATTTGTTTATTACATAATCCATAGTCTGTCCTATGGGCTTGAAGACTCATATTAGGGTTTTAGCCTTAAGAGTGTGTCAATGAACAGGTCATATAAAATAAAGACCTTTATTAGGGAATATGGTGTGTGGTAGGATTCTGATTTTAAAAACATTCAATAAAATTAATATAGATCCAAATGCTGATAAAGCCACTTTAAAGGTCTTTTGTGGTTGCACGATGACTTTCAGAATTAAATTTTCTCAAGAAATCAATAAGTGACTCAACTGGTTTTTTAAATGTCTCTATCTTAACATCAGAATAGCAGCAGTGGGAAAATAAAATAAAAATAAAAGAATTAAGGTTGATTACACTAAAGGAAGTAAGAGATTTGGGGAGAAGGAAAGTTGAGATTACAGCAGGCAGATTCTACCAAAAGGAAGGGAAAATGATACATTTAAAGATCTGGGTTTAAAGAAAATAAGCTCACTCTTAATTGTTCTTTAGGATGGAGCTACTGCTGAGAAAATATAGAAGTCATTTCTGAATCTGTGGCTAGGGATCACAAAAATAAGATTTAACCTGGACACTGTTGATATTTTTTGACCAAATGTGTAATTGTTGTGGGAGTTGTTGTGTGCATTACAGGAAGTTGAGCAGCTTTCAGAGTTCTACCCACTGAATGCTAGTAGCAATCCCCCAGTTATGACAATCAAAAATGTCTGCAAGCTTTGCCAAATATCCCCTGGGTAGAGAGGGTCAAAATCACCTGCATTGGAGAGCCACTGCGTTGGGGGTGTTTGCCAGAGTAAAGGACTGCACAGGGAAGAGAAGTTACTAAAAAATAGACCAGGTCTAGTTCTGGTTTTGGTGTAATTTCAATGGAAGAGTACCTTACACGTGGATTTTTCATCAGGGAGATAAAATTGGGTGAGATTCATTTGAACAGTGGATGCATTTGGGAGACCTAGAACTCACATCTCTCATGGTCAATTAACCCACACAAAAAAATCAAGAGGCATATGCCAGAAAAACAAATGTCTTGGCCCATAAACAAAGAAAAGTTAAAAAAAAAATACTAAAACAAGAAAAGTGTGCCAGTCATACAGAAAGTAAAAGAAGAGGTCAAATTAAGAAGCAGATTGGAACTGCTAAAATTCGCCTAGGTATTTCTCAAAGACACAGATAATTAACTTACATCAATAGGACAATGGAGGGATATCTTCATTAGTGCATGGGGAAAAAAAAATTAAAGAAATAAAGTAAAATATTTTTCTGCTGTTTGAGAAGTGGCACAAAATTTTCAAGGTCTAGGAAATCCAAATTTGTGAAAAAGAGCGGTGCTAGGAAGAGTGACAAGGCAGAGGAATCAATATTCTCAAGCTCCAAGGGTCACAGGCAGTAGCAACAGCACCCATTGCCTTAATTAACGATAGACTAAAGTTAATGCTCCAGAGCAGATGAGGGCACAGAGAAGAGAATTTCTCTAGGAGGCAGGTCCATAGACCTCAGCAATTCCACAGCAAGAGCCAGCAGCAGGAATAATTTAAACTAACTCCCTTTTCATCAGGGAGAATGAAAAGTATGCAACTATAAAGAACTCATAGTCAACCCAGTGTTAGCATGCTGGAAACACAAAACTAAAAAGAGAAATTAACAGGGTTTGAATATACTGGATGTAAATCAGGTACATCTTAAAGAAGACCTGGTGACTGACTGAGTTAGTATTGTAAAATTTCTAGATTTTTTAGGATGATAGGGAAACGTCAACTATCATTTCCTTAAGGCAGTAGTCTTAAGTAGTCTCTATTCACGGATTACTTGGAATACTTCTCAGAAATGAATTGGAGTTTAAAGGTTGTGCTTTCAGACAGTTGCCATAGGCTGAAAGTTGTCGTGGCAAGTCTGAAACATGATTTTCACTCAGTGGGTAAAAGTGGTCTTTTCTATGGTGGTTGGCAATAGTCTTATGGATTCAGACTAGGTTCTGAAAATCTAGGTTCTGAAAACAACAAAATCTTGTCTGGGATAACTATTTTTGGTCCAATGATTAGCTTACTTTGATGAGAATGTGGGGCTGGCAATAAAATAACCTTGTATAGCCTTTTAAATGTTTAGGATTCTTTAAAAAGTGGGGAACCTAAAAGAAATTTTATATTGAAATAATTTAAATCCAAGAGTCTGAAAGAATTACATCAATGTCAATAAAAAAACAGTCCATGATTCTCCTACTGAAAAAACCCTTATCTAACTAGCTATCTACATAATATATCTTTGCTTAGATAGCAGTGAGGTTTGATTTTGTGACTGATTTCTTTGAAAATTTAGTAAGAGAAGGGTCTTATAGTGCTTGAATTTTACTGTTGCAGATATTTTTAAAAGCAGCTACTTAGACTCGTTGTATAACTCCTGTTGAGCTACTTTTAGTTTCAGAGGGTTTTCTTTTTTCTGCTTTGATTTCATCTACTTGAGAGTAGTTGCCATTTTTTAATTACACTTCTTTTCTGTCTTTTCCATTGTTTCTGACTCAGTAGGAGCCACGAGTTCTGACTGTTTAGCCTGATCTCCTTCCTCTAAGTTCTGAGTCCTTGTAATTTTTCTTTGCCTGATCATCTGTGTCAGTTTCTCACACCTGTATAGTTCAGTCTCCTGGGGTCTCTAAGGTAGTGTCAAAGCATTTTTTTGTTCCTCTGGAACTGAGAACAAATAGCTTAAAACAGCAATTCTTCTGCTCAGGCATGGGGTAAGGGTCTAGAGAGTGAGGGTGAGGAAACTAAACTTTACCCCTCTACACAGGATATTCCACTTCCATCAGGACCACTGATACCAGTAGGATCAGGAGACCCACCCAAAGGTCAGTGAGCCCCTGTTACTGGCTTCTATCAAAAAGACTCCTTCAGGCAACTCCCATAAGGCTCTCCTGTATATCTGCCTCTTTATACTCAAGGATGCCACAAACTGAGGCCCAGCATCTTTTTCTTGTCCTAAGATTATGTAGTCAGAGATTTGGAAAGGCTTATTTTAGTGGTTCATTCCAAGCAAGATTTAGGAGGAAGACATGCTGGGAACATACATTCCTACAGTCACCTGCCCAGAAATCATCCCCCTACATTATACTCTTACTTCCTGAAGGACCATCTCATCTAACTTTTATGGTATTTCCACTTCATGTCAGCCTTTAATACATGTTTCATCATTGAAAAACTGGTGTTTTAAAATTCTATCCAAGGGTATGTTTCCCTTTAGAAAAATAGATCCTTAACCTATTTAATGTGAATCTAAATTTATTTTAATTAGCTTGATAGCTATGGCAATTGTACATCTGTTTGCAAAATGTGAAGTAACAGTTGATAAAATTAAGCTTCCATATAACCTTCACTATTTAATTTTTCAACAATTATGTAACAAATACCTATTAATTCAATTATCATCCAGTGTGTATCAAATGCCTACTAATTGCCTAAGTTCAGAGGATAGCCATGAACAAAGTAGACAAAAATGACAGCTATGTTGGAGTTTGCATTCTTGTGAAATACAATATCTATTAAAAAATAACAGGTGGGCTGGATGCGGTGGCTCATGACTTGTAATCTCAACGTTTTGGGAGGCTGAGGCAGGAGGATTGCTCGAGGCCAGGAGTTAAAGACCAGCCTGGGCAACATAATGAGATCCTGTCTCTACAAACAACAACAACAACAACACAATGGGGTCACTAAAATAACAAGGTATCTTTACTGACCTCACATGGAATTTCAGCAGGAAGCACCACTGCTAGTGGTATGGTGTTTCTTGAAGCTTCTGGCAGTTCTTCAATTTCTTTTCTCTCACTTATTTCCCCAGAATGTTTTACTTGTAGGTCTGTTGGAATGTTGACCTCAAGGTAGTCTTCAGAATCTAGAGAAAATTTTATGAATGTAGATTATCATATAACTAAAGCCACAGTATTTCCTCCATTGTTATAAAGACTAATTGCTGAACAACCAATTTAATATATGGGAAAACCGAACTGAGTTTAAGATAGCTGAAATAATTGAACCAATGTTAATAATTAAAATAATGCTTCACAATTTAACTAGTTTTATAATCAGTATGACTAAACTAAATCAACTATGTAATACTATGTTCATCTACTAGTTAAGTGTTTTCCAAAAAATAGAATCCAGTCACCATTTATATTTTCTCTTAATATTAAAACAGTAGATCTGTAAAACATAAAACCATTTGTTTTCCATGATGGTTATTAAGGACATTTAAGTCGGAACAATTTAAATCAGAATAGTTATTTGCCCCTTACATATTTCTAATTTTAAAAAACAGAAAGCACAATTATGGGACAATCACTAAATAAATTAAACTAGTATTTATTTCTAGGATATACTAGTTTAATAGTGAAATACTAGTACTCATCAAAATGTTAATGCATTCTATGGAAATAAGTGTCTATATCAAATAAATTGGGTTTCCTTGTATCAGTATTACTAAGAACACTGAAATATGCTAATGTAAATTTCAAATCTCAAAGAAGGAGTATAGTGTCTGATTTTAAAAATTTTAACAGTAATTTAGCATTTAGTTTTAATCATTAAAACATTGTTCTCTATTCGGGAAAAAAATGTGTTAAGAGAAATAGATAATGTTTTATTATTATTCAGTGTCTCAAAGCCCAAAATGTTTCACTAGGGCACAGAACCAATGCGGCTAAAATTAAGACTCTTGAAATGAGAAGGTCACATCTATAAACTCATGTCCACCCAAAAGCAGCCCTCAAACCCCTCAAGAAGGGAACTGGAATAAAGAAAAGCAGCTCCTGACAGTTGGAAACTAACCTGGCACCATGAGAATGCCTTGGTTTTCTGGAAGCCATCCTGGCACTCAGAGGCAGAATCTGGTTTTCTACTGAGCACCAGCAACATCAAAATTAGACAAGGCCACTCTGTCACCATGATGAACCAAGAGAGGGACAAGACCACGTTGTAATCATGTCAGAATCTAGACACTGCCCAAACCACAAAAATGACCAAGTCCTGGCTAGTACGAATGACTGTTTCTTTAGCAATTCCCGCCTCATCTCATTTCTCCTGCCCTCTACATGGTGTGATCCACTCCTCCTAGTTTGTCTGGGAATTTCCTGGTTTGGGCTCTGAAAATGCCTTGCCCTAGGAAACCCCACACTCTCAAGCAGACCAGAAAAGTTGGTCCCTCACTTCCAAGTAGAGTCATTAATATTCCATTAATATGTCAAATCATAAAATTACACCTGCTTCTTGATAGCAGGCAAACTATATCCAAGCTCTGCTTCCTTGAACCCTCCCTCAAATCACTTAACACAAGTCTAAATCTTCCAAGTCCTTTCTAACGCCCTTTTCCTGAGATACCCCATGGTTCTCCCTGATGTGCCTTCTCTTTGTTGCAACAAGAAAAAACATCCAAACACTTCAAGTGCAGGTACCTTCCTGGTGGTCTTTGGCTAAGCAGCATTGACAGGGTAAAAAGATAGAGTCAAAGGCAGTAAGAGAAGTCACCAGCTTCACATAGGTAATTCTATCAGCAAAGCAGAGTAACAAAAGAGAGCCTCCCTTGAGAGGGAGGAGCTGTCCCCACGCTGTGTCTGAAAAGGAAAGTTTTCTTGTTTTCTTCTGTCTTATGAAAGTTGCAGAACTAAGGCACAAAAGCACCTAGGATTTCCAGCTTGCTCTCAATACTAGTCTTGTTTGAAATGAAAAACAGACCTTATTTCACTAACAATTTAAAACACTTTCATAAGCAATTTCTCTCTCTCCCCCTCTCTCTCTCTCTCTCTCTCTCCGCCCCCCCCCTCCTGTCTTATACCCACACACATAGACATACACAAATCAAAATAGTGAAAGGATGTATAAAACTGGCTCAATACTTTTGTGAGTTTGTAGAAAAACTAAGAAATGGATTTTATTTAATACACCTTAAAAGGAGAAGTCATTCCACCATGGCAGTATCCAGGATTTTCTGCTAATTCTTCTGATATTAGGTAAAAAAAAAAAAAGTTATTTTATTTACCCTGGGTACATAACAACAAATGTACAAAAAGACTTATCTCTATGAATATTCACAGAAG
The DNA here is from genome assembly GCF_008728515.1 of Papio anubis. NCBI lineage: Eukaryota > Metazoa > Chordata > Mammalia > Primates > Cercopithecidae > Papio > Papio anubis. Next base: position 87,224,418 of record NC_044978.1, read on the forward strand.
TAATGTTTGTAATGGAGAAAATTGGAAACAATCTAAGAAATAAGGAATAAAATAAAAACGTGATAAAAGTTGACACTAATCATTCTATTAAGGAGTATTTAACAACAAGCAACAAGTTTATGCTATAACTGAAAAAAATTCAAGTTAAAAAATTATCAATTTAGTAGGTTTCCATTCTAGTAAAATAAAAACTGTACATATACAGAGCTGTGTGGAGGGAATTAAAGACATAGACTTGAATGAATGAGAATAGACTAGCCATATATGTGTGTATATATATATATAACCCAAAAATATTGAGTGGTTATTTCTGGCTTGTGGGTCATGTGTAATTTACTAAATAGGTATAAATCTATAATATTAATACCATCTAATAATACCGCATATGTAATATACATTCTGATTTTTCTACACTGAAAATGTATTTATTTTACAGGTTTAAATTGTGTGTGTCCATTTAATTCAAGAGAGGAATGAAATGATGAAGATTGCAGACTGAACACATGTATCTATTTTCCTATTCTACAACATATAAATGCAATAATAGAAAAGATTGTTTTTAAGATAATGAATGTATTAAAGCACTAGAAATTCATAAATGGTGCAATTACATAAGAACAAATTTTGAGGAATTTCTCAAAGATAAAAGTTAATCTGGAACTAAATGAACAGAGACATCACAACAGAGAAAACGGAGCCCAAAACACGTTTGGAAAAGACAACTTAAGATAGAAAATTCGTTTTCCAAAACTAATTATTTTCCAAAACTAAATAAACCACAAACTTAAAATTCAAAAAGCAGAAGAAGGTCCTGGGACAAAGATAATGTTAATAAGTTAAAACCTAATTTGGAACAGAGATAACTGGGACTTTCCTAGCTGCTACTTCTACTGAGCAAAAGGAAGTTTTGCTTTTGCCCTAAGAATAAAACCAGACTATTTTAAAACAAAATTAGCTAGTACTGGGACTAGATAAGGGAACAGAATGGAACCTGATGTACTTACCACCCTTCCCAAAGACAACAGAGAAAGAAAAACTGATAAGAGAAGGGGTAACTGCAGCATTTTTTCCCAAGGGTTAAATTTGTAAGCTTGGCTCTCTACTTTACAGGTGTTTTGACCAGAAGATTCATAGGAGCAACAACTATTAACTGACAGTGATCCTCAACTAAAAATTTAAACCGCCACCCAAGATTATCCTTCTGCTCTCCTTCTACGTTATCGCTCACCCAAATTCACTCACTCTTTCTCTGAGGCACCTTTTCTTAGCAACTCCCTAGTCGAACTTCACACCTCTATATCTCTAGTGCATACAATTGTGCCTGGCACATAGTAGAGACTTAATAAATACTTGTTGCCTGCTTTAATAAGCAAATAAATCCATGCCTAGTTAGGTTTCCATAAATGACTTATGTTTCAAGGACAGTAACTTATTTTATCTACCACATGCCTTGCTCTGAAAAAGGCTTAAGGACATATTATGGCTGTTTCGATGTTCTATCCAGATCATTCAAACTTTCTCCACATTAGCAATAAAGTTATTTTGCTTTCTTATCATTTGTGTGTTCACTGGAGTAGCACTTTTAATTTTCTTCAAGAACTTTTCCTTTGCATTCACAACTTGGCTAACTGTTTGGAGAAACAATCCTAGCTTTCTGCCTATATTGGCTTTCAACATGCCTTTCTCACTAAGCTTAATCATTTCTAGCTTTTGATTTTAAGTGAGAGATGTGTGACTCCTCCTTTCACCTGAACACTTGGAGGCCATTGTAGGCTTATTAATTGGCCTAATTTCAATAGTGTTTTGTCTCAGGGAATAGGGAGGCCCAAGCAGAGGGAAAGAGATGGGAGAATACCCAGTCAGTGGAGCAGTCAGAATACACAAAACATCTATTGCTTAAGTTCACTGTCTTGTATGGGTGCAGTCCACGGCACCCAAAACAATTCCAATGGTAACACCAAAGACCATTTGTCACAGATCACTACAACAGACATAATGATAATGAAAAAACTTTGAAATAGTGCAAGAATCACCAAAATGTGACACAGAAACGTGAGGCAAGTGCATACTGTTGGAAAAATGGTGCCAATAGACTTGCTCAACAAAAGGCTGCCACAAACCTTCAATTTGTAAAAAATGCAGTGTCTGTGTAGCACAAAAAAGCAAAGCACAGGCCGGGTGCGGTGGCTCATGCCTGTAATACCAGCACTTTGGGAGGCCGAGGCAGGCAGATTTCTTGAGATCAGGAGTTCAAGACCAGCCTGGCCAACATGGTGAAACCCCGTCTCTACCAAAAAATACAAAAAAAGAAAAAAAAATTAGTTGAGTGTCATGGCACACACCCGTTATCCCAGCTACTCGCGAGGCTGAGACAGGAAAATTGCTTGGGCCCAGGAAGCAGAGGTTGCGGTGAGCCTATATCATACCATGCACTCCAGCCTGGGTGACAGAGCAAGATTCCCTCTCAAAAAAAAACCCAACCAAACAAACAAACCAAAAGACACCCAAACGCGAAAGCAAAGCAGAACAAATCAAGGTATACTCATATTAAGTGCAATAATAAAAATATTTTATATTCTAATGAGTTTTTACAGTTTATCAAGACTTTTACCAACACTGTATTTCATTCTGAACACACACTTAAAAATATAATCCCTGTCCAGTGATGGATTACTGAATTTCTGTCAAACATTTAAAACTATTTGTAGACAGTTCTTAAACTCTGTAGCTCAGAAACTGTTTCTCCCCAGTAAAATGTGAAGTCAAATAGAATCTTTCTCTCCTCTTCTAACACTTTTCTAAAATGTGCAGAGAATACAGTGTTTTGCATTAAACAGACATAGAAAACTAAAAAGCAGATAGAATTAACCTAGGAATAAAGTGACAGAGCCATAAGTAGTAAATTCAATAGAAAAATCCAAATTTCCCAAAGTAAATAAATGACAACGTTTTCTGGCCAGAAAATGAAACTTCACTGTTGTTTAGATAACAATTTGAGTTAATTTTCTTTTCTGTAAGTTTTAAATAGCTTAGAAGGTAATTAGATAGACATAATCATATATATACACACACACAAATTTTATTGTGTATATATACACACACACATTTTTAATATATAGTATGTTAATACATACATTATCTATATCTCCATGTCCTAAGAATATGAGTGTTTGTATACATATGCTTATATATTTGTGTGTGTGTGTGTGTGTGTGTGTGTGTATCTTCATGTCCTAACTAAAAACACCACCACCACTGTATGTTCATTGTTAAGCTGGTGGCGGGCGCCTGTAGTCCCAGCTACTCGGAGGCTGAGGCAGGAGAATGGCGTGAACCTGGGAGGCGGAGCTTGCAGTGAGCCGAGATCGCGCCACTGCACTCCAGCCTGGGTGACACAGCGCGAGACCCCGTCTAAAAAAAAAAAAAAAAAAAAAAGACATGTATTAGGCATTCAGGTGGTTGGCCTCCTCAGAAGTGGGTCTTAAACTTAAAATGGTGAAGAGAAGAGAGAGAACATTCTAGCCATTGGACCTATATTCTCATAACTCCTTTCTCCAGTCTCCATGAGATCGAGGAAGTGACTAGCACTTAATAACTATTGGTAAAATAAATGCATTATTGTATCTCAACTGGACATACTTCAAGGAGATGAGGTTGAAAGAAGCGGATTAAGAGTACAAAAGTACCAAACCTCTCTTTGAGAAAGGCCTACCTGCAGTTGTCATGAGACTCAGGGAAGTAATAACAACTTTAATGTTTCCATTTCTGGTATTGCCTTCAGTATACTACAGGTTTTTACATGTAGCTGTGGAACCTAGTGTGATAAGCTTAAGTAAAGTACAAGGGGCTAAGTGCAGGGAAGTAAGAGCAAGGCATGTATATCCAGCCCCAGTTGTCTTCGTGGCTCAGCAAATAAGGGGATAAGCCTATGAAGCAGCTAGAACTTGGGGAGTGATTGTATGGCTGAAAGGGAGAGGTGGGAGGATGCTAGAAGGGCCTGAACAAGATCCTGGAAAGAGAGACTAGGAAGAGAATGAAGGGACATCCATCTCTAATGCCTAAAAGTTAGAGACACTTGCCTTTGCAAAGAGTATGAAAAAGAGGCTGTACATTAAAATTACCTATGTTTAAGTAACAATGGAATTGTTTTGTTCTGTTTTGTTTTTACTATCACGATTGAATAGCTACATTAAATAATAAAGCATGAAGCAATTAATAAAAGAATATTACTCTTCACTTTAAACTGCATGCCTTTGACGCTGGATTGTATTTCTCTTATATCTCAAGTGCATGACTGTATTATCTAAGAAAATGGATCTAGTGCCTAATCTTTCCTTTCCCAATGTAGCAAGGTAAACCTTAAGTTACTGTGTAGAAACTGGAGTGTTTTTAGTGATGACTTCTACCTAGAAAGTGAAATGGAAGCCATAATTAATTTAATGCCTAAAAGAAAAAAAAATTAAAATATGGATTTGATCTAAAATGAATACCGGAGACCATGGCGGACAGGAGGCAGGACTAGAGTGCAACTCCAAACAGAGCAGCAAGCGGGGGCTCACATTGTGAATTTTAGCTCCAGATTAACTGCAAGAACAAACCAGCAATCCCGAGAGGACCCACAGACCCTCTGAAGGAAGCGGACTGCTCCTGCAGGACCCAGGAGACCGCCCCTCCCAAAACTGTGAGTGCCCCAACTGCGGAAGTGGGAAAGGGAGACCCTCCTCTCCCTGACACACACCCCCACTGGAGAAGCTGAAGATCTGTTTGCGGGAGAAATGTCCAACTTTCCCTGACTGAGTCAATTTGGAGAGCAGAGCGAAACACAAAGGTAGAGGAGGCAGCAGAAAGGCCCTGGGAGCTCACTGGGTCCCCAAGCAGCCATTCCTCGCTGGCGCCAAAGGGATCCATCAGGAAGATGGCCAGAGGATCAGGGGGTAAAACTCCATTGGGAGAAGGAATTCTCTAGCTGAACTTTGTAACAATTTGAACGGGGCAAGAAGCCTCCTGGCCAGAACTCAGGGGAGGGAGCAAATACGGCAAAATCGTGGAACCAACCCAAATGCCCATCAATCAACAAGGGGCTAAAGAAACTGTGTGAGATATATATGATGGAATACTACACAGCCATAAAAAGGAATGAATTAACAGGATTTGCAGTGACCTGGATGAGACTGGAGACTTTTATTCTAAGTGAAGTAAATCAGGAATGGAAAACCAAATATCATATGTTCTCAATGATACTGGGAGCTAAGCTGTGAGGAGACAAAATATAGGAATGATGCAATGGATTTGGGGGACTTGTGGGGGTGAGGGATACAAGACTACAAATACAGTGCAGTGTATATTGCTTGGGTGATGGGTGCACCAAAATCTCACAGATCACCACTGAAGAACTTACACATGTAACCAAATACCACCTGTACCCCAATAACTTATGGAAAAATTAAAAATAACAATAGTAAAAAAAAAGACAATATAAAAAATTAAAATAAATACCCCAAACTTCTTGTGAATATGAATAAAAACTAACAACTATTGAACATTGACTATGTGCCAGTACTAGTCTTAGTGCCCTGCATATAATAACTCACTATATATATATATACACACACACACACACATACACACACACACACACACACACACTCTGCCAACCCAAGAGTCAGGCAACAATATTATCCTCATTTTATGGATTTCTTTGAACAAATATTTACTAGCCAACTATGTACCAGGTGCTATTCAGGATGCAGAGGACATGGTGGTAAACCTTCCTTCATAGGACTTGCAATCTGATAGGGGGAGGCAAACAATATACGAGTAAAATCTGGAGCGCAGCAGATGCTGACAAGGAGTGTGAGGAAAAGGGACAGGGGTTGCCATTTTTAATAAGGAAAATAAGGTTCTGAGCAATAAATGAACTCTTTCAAGGCCACATGGCTAGTTATTGCTGAAGTCAGGAGAATACTTAGCTAGTCAGACTTCAGAGAACCTTGATCACTACTAGGTATGGTTTGGCTCTGTGTTCCTACACAACTCTCATCACGAATTGTAATCCCCAGGTGTTGAGGGAGGAATCTGGTGGGAGGTGATCAGATCATGGGGGTGGTTCCCCCATGCTATTCTCATGAAAGTGAGTCAGTTCTCATAAGATCCGCTTGTTTAAAAGCGTAGCACTTTCCATGCCCTCTTTATCTCCTGCTGCCATGTAAGATATTCCTTGCTTCCCCTTCATCTTCCACCATGATTTTAAGTTTTCTGAAGCCTTTTTGGCCATGCAGAACTGTGAGTCACTTAACCTCTTTTCTTAAAAATTACCTCATCTTGAGTGTTCTTTATAGCAGTGTGAAAACAGACTAATACACTACCCTATACTGTTTCCCAACCCACGGTTTTATCCATGCATACAGCAGCCATTTTATCACAGGAATTATCTGATGGAATCAAAAATGCAAAATTTTCACAGCTGTTAAAAACAACATATGGCCCAAATCTCTAGCAAAAATGTCTAAGGCATTAATTCTTACCATAGCATAAGATTATACCTATTTGATATGCATTGATGTTTTAGTTAGGACTGCTAATTTACATAGAAGTGGCAATAATGAGTAAGTCAGTATGTTTATCAGTTCTTGTTTCTCACTGAATTATCTCACAAGGATGATTTACTTTACAAAGAATTCCCAGAGGCAGTTATATGTTGTCAATTGGTTTTCACTGCTAGAGAAAATAATTATTTTTATTGTGTCAAATGTGTAATCCTTACCAATAGGTAATAAGGATTCTTCTTGGTCTAAAATGAGTTTGAAAAAGACAGGTAAATATCTCAGTTGTTTTCCCTCAAGTAGCTTCAAATTCTTTACAATTATCTAAGAGGTAGCTGAATTTTGACAGCAGGCTTTTTTTTTGGCATGTTTTTCAGAATATTAATCAACATGTTAATCTGACATATTTAGGAATATTTTCATAAAAGTTCAGGGATGCTATACCTGAGGATTTTATTTTAACTTGTAAATTTAAAATATCTCACTGCTATATGTACATAAAGAACTTGGTGATGTGGTATCTTTTTTAATTTTTTAATTTTTAACTTTTGTTGTTACATAGTAGGTACATATATTGACGGGGTATGTGAGCCGTTTTGGTACAAGCATGCAGTGCATAATAATCACATCAAGGAATGGAATAGTATTTAGTTTCATATTTTCATGTGACTAGGTAAAAGGATTTTGAAACTGCTTGCTTCCATATAAAGCAACCTTCTAAAAAATATTTTAATTTCCTTTCACTTTCTCAGAAATATCATATATATAAGTATGTCTGATCCTCAGCTTTAAAAAATTGTAGAAACTGAGTTTACTCACCTTTGAGACAGATATAAGTTTTGTTTATCCCCTCATTTATTCAGTAGGATATGTTAAATTTAAAAAGGACCTGTTCCAGTTAGGTCTAGGAACATTTTCCTTCAGTATCACTGTATTGATAGATAAAGCCCTAAAAGAAGCTTGTTTGGGGTTGGTGTAAAAGTAAGGTAATAAGTACTGAGTGTTGACTATGTCTCAAATGCCCTATGTAGAAATTTATATCCATAATCATATTTAATCCTCACACTCATCCCAAGGGACGCAACCATTATATTCTGAGAAGAATTACGATTTTACTGAGAATTGAGTTTTTAAAAAGTTAATAAATTGTCATAAGTCACAAAGCTTCACTTAAACCCAGGTCTGTCTGACTCCAAACCGTCTGCTCTTGGTCACAAAGTCATACTTTGCACTGAGGGTAAAAGACTTTTGGTAGATCCACCTACATCTTGTCCTTCCTCAGCCTCACACAAGAGAAGTTCTAGCAAGTGGGCCTTGTCAGCAGACTTGCTTGTGCTCTGAGATAGGAAGGGCCCTCATGACCCACCTGGTTTGCTTCATGTGTGACCATGCTCTCCCATTCCAGCCATTCCAAACTTCTCACCAGTTCCGGAATATAACCACAATCTTTCTTGTATTCTTCCATGTATGCTCTTCTGTTTTGCCTGTTGTGCCTAACCCCATTTTTCCCTCTAATTACTTTTCAACACTCATATCAATGTTGCTTCTAGTGGAAGATCCTTTTTCACATGGCAATAGCTCTTTGGATGCACTGCACCTCATTAGAACTATTGTCACATTGCATTACATTATTTACATATTATTTACTTTCCTGTCCCTTTCATTAGATAGTAATATCTGGATGTCCATAATCAATCATCTTTGGATCCACCTAAACGTCACAGGATTAAAGGCCTGCCACATAGTAGAAGCTCAATAAAAGTCCACCGATTTGGCTAAAACCATTATTTAGTGGATAAGCAGCCAAGCCAATGGGAAATACATGTATTCCAAAAGAACGCAATTTCTCTTGTAGCCATATATTTATTTATTTATTTTTATTATCATTGTTATTTTTTGAGACTGAGTCTTGCCCTGTCACCCAGGCCGGAGTGCAATGGCGCGATCTCAGCTCCCTTCAACCTTTGCCTCCCAGATTCTAGCGATTCTCCTGCTTTAGCCTCCTGAGTAACTGGGATTACAGGTGTGAGCCACCATGCCCAGCTAATCTTTTTTTGTATGTGTGTCTCTAGTAGAGACAGGGTTTCCCCTTGTCGGCCAGGCTGGTCTCGAACTCCTGACCTTGTGAACTCCTGACCTTTGGGAACTCGGCCTCCCACAGTGCTGGGATTACAGGCATGAGCCACCATGGCCTGCCGTAGTCATACATTTAAAAGAAAATTATGCAAAGACAATATACTAGACACAGAAAATATGAATTTTCTGGTTTATGGAAAAAGCATCACAAATACCTAAGTGGTTTCCAGGGTTATGGGAAAGCATTCCTAACATTTGAATATAATAATAAAGGAAAAAAAGATAAAATATGTAATACTAATGTTTCAATTAACAATGTGAAAATACAGCCCAGAGATCAAAAGGATAATATAAAGTGTCTGAATGCATTATGATCAGAGTAATCTGGTATGATTAATATGCTCTTGAAGAAGGCACTATGGGGCACCATTTTACATCATTGAATCAAGATTAATATAGTAGAATATTTAGCAAAAAAGTACAAAATAGGGAAGTAATATTGATAAGGAAAAATAATACTAAACCTTACTATAATAAGACCAAAGAGGAAAGTTGGTGTACTAAGAAGATGGTACATTTAAAAAGTGGACACTATTTTTTGTTTGAAATTTTGAAATGTAAAGCCTAAAATGAAAGGAAATACATTTTTGTATGAAAAAGAAAATATTTCCAATAAAAAATTCAGAAAATCATTTACTTCAAAAGTTTTAAATTTTCTAAGTATTACTATACTGTTCCAGACAGAAAAACTTTCTAAAGCTCATTTAGCATGGGAAGATAACTGAAATTGGATTCAAATAAAATAAATTGCAACTTTATATGTGTAAATCAAGAAATGATGTCTAAGATATTAAATATGTTAAATTGTGACACACTTGTTAAACCTAGAATGCAGAGGTGCCAAATAAAAGCTGAGAATCTCTCATGACTGAAAATAAAGGTGATGAAGAAAGGGAAAATTCACCACCTGTGACAGCATTAGCTTAGCTGTCCATGTGTCCAGGTTTTTATATTTCAAGATGACAATATTGTCACCTCAGATGTCATCCTAGACTCTGAAATATAAAAACTCGAACACATAGATTAGACTTGAGTACGTATATATCTAAGAAATTAGAAGTGATCTAGTTCTCTCCGAGTAGCCTAAAAATTATTTTTTCAAAGTCAAACCAGAATTTGTTCAAGAGTGTAGTTGTTTGAAATGGGGATGCTGGAAGTATTTGGTCCACATTCCAGCTCTGTTATTTTCTCCTCTGTTTGTGTATTTACTTAAAAAGGAGAATAGTACTATTGACTGCACCTAATGTTTTTGTGACAATTAAACTTTAAAATGTGTAGGAAGTTCTTACATTGGTGCTTGGCTCATAGAAATTTATTAATGAATGTTGTAAATTAATTTTTAAATGGAAGGAATAAAGGAATTGATCAATCATGAACAAATAAGAGAAGAGAAATCACATACTCTCTTGTCTAAGTGCTACTGCCATTTGGCTTAGAACTTTGGAAAGGAGAAACCAGTGTTCTGACTCAACATGGGTTCTACCAGATTCTTCCCCACTTCTAGACCATGGGTCTTGCAAAAAGAATGCAAGGTGTCAGAATTTCAATTTCACAATCTGTCAAATGGCAATGTTTGAGGAGATATTATCTGAGACCATGTTTAATGCTAGAACTGGTTTAATATTTATAAGAAAGGTTTTTTAAAAATCTTTCTTTTTTTTTAAATTTATTTATTATTATTATACTTTAAGTTGTAGGGTACATGTGCATAACGTGCAGGTTTGTTACATATGTATACTTGTGCCATGTTGGTGTGCTGCACCCATCAACTCGTCATTTACATCAGGTATAACTCCCAATGCAATCCCTCCCCCCTCCCCCCTCCCCGTGATAGGCCCCGGTGTGTGATGTTCCCCTTCCTGAGTCCAAGTGATCTCATTGTTCAGTTCCCACCTATGAGTGAGAACATGCGGTGTTTGGTTTTCTGTTCTTGTGATAGTTTGCTAAGAATGATGGTTTCCAGCTGCATCCATGTCCCTACAAAGGACACAAACTCATCCTTTTTTATGGCTGCATAGTATTCCATGGTGTATATGTGCCACATTTTCTTAATCCAGTCTGTCACAGATGGACATTTGGGCTGATTCCAAGTCTTTGCTATTGTGAATAGTGCTGCAATAAACATACGTGTGCATGTGTCTTTATAGCAGCATGATTTCTAATCCTTTGGGTATATACCCAGTAATGGGATGGCTGGGTCATATTTAAAAATCTTTCATATGAAGTACCAGAAAATTCTTCATATACATTTATAACTTCTATTTTTCATAATAATTCATCTGTGAGTTGCTTATCTATAAAATTTTTGCTCCTCCCTACATCAACATATTGAACAACTCTGTGTAATTAAGATTATTACCATTTGAATCTATGCTTTCATTATTTTGAATTATTCATTCCAAACTGGAATCTTTCATTGGAGTTCAACTTTGATTTCAGTGAGATTTTCATTTCTCGTGGAACAGTTGTCAATACATCATTTCTGAGCTAAAGGCAAAATTTGAAATCCTGGCCTATCATTTCAGATTTTGTTTAATTTAAAAAAAGATTATTCACATATTCATTTAAGTTTAGTCTTATAATTTATACCTTGCTTTTTCCTCTAACATATTATGATTTTGTTTTAAAACGTTTGTATGTACATATTTGGCAAGTACTCTCTCAACTTTTAAACAGTTTATATTCTGCACAATCAGAATTATATATGGAATGAAATATGCCAAAATGTTAACAGTGATTGCCTCTGGGTATTGTCATTCTAAGTGACATTTTCTTCCTGCTTCTTTTATGTTCTCTGTACTATTCAGATTTTTTTTACAATGAATATGTATTATTCTTATAATTAGAAAAATAAAAAGCTTTTAAATATACACATAATTTAATTTTAGGCTGGGCATGGTGGCTCATGACTGTAATCCCAGCACTTTGGGAGGTTGAGGCAGGTGGATCACGTAGGCAGGAGTTTGAGGCCAGCCTGGCCAATATAGTGAAACCCTTTCTTTACTGAAAATACAAACATTAGCTGGGCATGGTGGTGCATGCTTGTAGCCCTAGCTACTTGGGAGGCTGAGATATAAGAACTGCTTGAACCTGCAAGGTAGAAGTTGGAGTGAGCTGAGATCGCACCACTGCACTCTAGAGTGAAACCTTCTCTCAAAATACATATTTTTTCTTTAAATTTAAAAATTATTGTCCATAATTCAAAGTCAGGTGTCATATATTTATTGAGATTAAATATGCTATAAAATTAAATATTTGAAATTATATAGTAGCTATCTTGGAACGAATATGGGAAGAAAGCAATTGTGTATCTCCTTTGTCCTAGTTTCTAAAAAGTTATGAAAACCTAAGAAACAATTACACATTAGATATAAATCACACTTTCTCATATTCCAAAATAAGTTCAATGAGTTGTAATGAACTTGGCCAGTTGAACAAAAAAATAATTATTGCATATGGTGCTGGTCATTGTGAATAATGAAGCAATGATTCAGACAAATCCTCCCTGCTTAAGAATTGAAGGGATGATAGAGCATTTATTAGGGGATAGGGTAGCATAATGGGGCTGAAAATACAGGTTCTCAATTTCCATAATGTTAGTCAAATTGAATTCCTACAAAAGTACTTGAATAGAAAGTAATGTTGAATAACAGTTAAGCTTCCTTTTATGGGAAGCTATTAAATGGATTGACGAGCATTACTCACCTCTCTAGAAATACATTTTGTAGCATTATGATACTATTAATAGTCAAAAAATTCAGATATGAGATGAGCTTTAGAGGCGCACTTGTGATGATTTCCATATATCTTAATATTTCTCTTACAATCAAAAGGAAATCATAATTGCCTCATAAAGAGCACAACCATAAACATTTAATGAATATAGTTCCTGAAGAAAACCATGTAATTTCAACCCTTCTATTATGCAGCTTATAATATGGGATATTAAAATTTTCAACTCTCTCAATATATGAGAATATTAAGACACTAGTAAAAGTAATTTGAAATCACTCGTGGAAACTTAAGGTTAAAAATACATATCCTCGATAAATGAGTGTAAGTGAATTCTCATTTGGTGATATCATAAAATGTCTGACTTTTAAATTCTTAATTTCTTAATTTAGTTTAAACTACCTATTGCGTTTCTCAGTCAAGAATAAAGTTAAAATGTACGAGTTTCTCACTCTATTCCCTGTGTGAAATACAAAAATATGGCAAAACAGTGTCAGATACATCATCTTGTATCAAGCTGTTAACTAATCTCATATGATCCTATACCTTAATTTCCAGCATAAATGTGTGTGAACAAGAAAATGTTACTGATGTTAAGAAAATAAAGTTTAAAGTGTCTGTCTTGAAAAATAATTATTGAGGTTACCAAGTGGCTGGTCACCAGCTAAGGGAGGGCATGTTCAAGTCAAACACAGCTCAAAGGTGTACTCTCCCTCCAATGGATGGCTCAATTATCACATAAGTGTAGATATTTTTGGGCCTTGGATTAAAGGTAGACTTCAGGATACCAACTGTCTTGGCATAGATTTCAGAACAAGATAATTTATAATAAGAGACAGTAAAATTTTGTTTTTTTCATGGACTCTGTACATAGTTTCTTCCCTTTAACACTAGAGTTAATTTTCAGAAAAGCCTTGGAATCGTGCTGTTTATGCAGCAGACGATCATTTCCCATGTGGCATTGAAATGTGAAAAAAAAATCAGCTTTTAGCAAAGATAAAGAGGAAATCATCTAAAGAAAGGTAAGATTTTTGGAAAGCAAAGAATACCATAAGCTAACTTCTAAGTTGTTAATAACACAATGATCCTGAGTAATATGTAATAGTGTACCTTAGTTTTTGGTTCAAAAAGGGAGGCAGTAGAACTCAGAAATAGGGTGCATACATTCATAATATGAATATGGTTAAAAGCTACCCAGAGGCCAGGCATGTTGGTTCCTGCCTGTAATCCCACCATTTTGGGAGGCCAAGGTGGGTGGATCTCTTGAAGCCAGGAGTTGGAAACCAGCCTGTCCAACATGGTGAAACCCCATCTCTACTAAAATTACAAAAAAAAAAAAAAAAAAAAAAATTAGCTGGGCATGGTAGTGCACACCTGTAATCCTAGCTACTCAGGAGGCTGAGGCACGAGAATCACTTGAAATCTGGAGGTGGACGCTGCAGTGAGCCCGGGTCCCACCACTGCACTCCAGTCTGGGTGACACAGCAAGACCCTATCTCAAAAAAGAAAAGAAAAAGAAGAGAGAGGAGAGGGAGAGGGGGAGAGAGGAGAAGGAGAGAGGATAGGTAAAGGGGAGAGGGAGAGGGAGAGGAGAAAAGCTCCCCAGAGTCGTATACAAAATGCCATTACCAACACGCTAAAAATATCCTGATCAAATGCCTTTATCTTTTATTAGCAATAAACAAATCGTAATTACATTCTGGTGTCTAGGACTAATAAATTTTTACTAATCATTTTGTTGTTTGAGTTTCATTCTTCATATATATAAGAATGACCAAACATGACATTTAAAAAAAAATTAAAAATAGAATTTAAAAAGATGAATTTATTAATATATAAAAAATTTCTTCAAAGAGAAATTGAATATGTACCATACATTGAGGGAAAAATCCTTGAAACCTTAGTCCTTACAGTCTTATAAATAATTTGAACGACTTTATTAAATCATGCAAGCCAGAGAAACTCTTTGGGACACAATAAAACCCTTGTGTAAAGTATCAGATACCTGAACTCAATTTATAATTCAGACTTTTTGAATAATATTCTTTTCAAACAATCCATCACTTTAATTGGAATTCTGAAGTTATAATGAACTATTAGTTTCTTAGAGAAAGAAAAAAAAGTGAGTATTCAATCCCTGAGTCTTAAAGTTGGCAGTTAATAATTTTTCAAACCTTAATAAATTCTAGAAGCACAAAAACAGTTGTACCAGTCTTAGTCCTAAATATACTAAATTATCATTACACATTTACTGATAGAATTGATTATTGTCTAAATTTGTGAACAATCAAAGTAAGTGTTTTAAATCCTGCTAATTAAAAAAATGTTTTTACATAATATTTTATTATGAGAGGTCTTGTCTGCCACTTTAAGGTATTTTGACTTTATTCCATAGGTGACACAGAGCCCATAATATAGTGTGTGTTTTAGAAAAATAGGGAGGAAAAAGGCCACCAGCTGGGAGGTTCTAGTAGTAGACTGTGAAATGGAAAATGAAGATCTAGGCCAATGGATGAGAAATGGGAACGAAGATACAGTTCCCACAGAAATTAATTGAATGTAGAAGACGGGGAAAGCTCTGGGATAGTGCTGAGCTGATGGCTTTGGATTACTTTATTTTGAAATAATAATTCACCCTTTCTTTTAGCCTCTTGATTTTAATTAATAGTGTTGAAGAGTACAGAGCAATTATTTTACAGAATCTTCCTTGATTCCACAAAAATTTCCCAGTTTGATTTGTCTGATATTTCCTCATGATTAGATTGAGGTTATATATTCTTGACAAGAATCCTACAGTAAACCTTTCATCAAGAGGTTTCAACAAAGAGAAAAACTAAACTATACCATAAACATTTATAAATTTGCACTTAGAAACACAACTTGTGCTTTCTGGGTTTGTGGGTTTTTTTTGATGTTGAGAATGCTGACATTTTTTTAAATGAAGTTTTTTTGTTTTTGTTTGTTTATTTGTTTGTTTTATTTGAGCCGGAGTCTCGCTCTGTCGCCCAGGCTGGAGTGCAGTGGCACCATCTGGGCTCACTGCAGCCTCCACCTCCCAGATTCAAGTGATTCACCTACCTCAGCCTCCCAAGTAGCTGGGATTACAGGTGTGCACCACCACGCCCAGCTAATTTTTGTATTTTCAGTAGAGACTGGGTTTCACCATGTTGGTGAGGCTGGTCTCAACTCCTGGCTTCAAGCGATCTGCCTGCTTCAGCCTTCCAAAGTGCTTGGATTACAGGCGTCAGCCACCGCAACAGGCGTAAAAGAAAGTTAACAACATTCCATTTTTAAAGCAGCAAAAAGGAGAAGAAAAAAATGGTAAAAAATAGTTACAGAGAATATAGAATGTAACGAAAGTCATAAGTAAGCAATAATCAAAATTAATAAAATTAGATAAGGAAAATATTTTTCAAGCAGAAATGATCTGAGATGAATTTATTAATAAAGCAACTCTTCAGCTGACTTTGAAGGATGGTTGAGATTTCAACTGAAAATATGTGGAAGGATACTCCAGATGAAGAGAAAAATGAAAGAACAATGGAGTGAAGGCAAAAATGGAAAGGCTGTGTTTGTTCAATGGTGAATGATGCAATTACCCTACTATACAGTCTGTGTCTACACCAATGCTGGTGACAGAAATGTCCTGGACACCCATGCTGGAGCCATATCTTCAAAGAGCTGAAAGACCATGCAAAAAGGGAGGACTTCATTTGAAAGGCTACAACATCTCATTGACCAGTTGTAGGAAGGTCCAGTGAGTCAGAGTTCTTAAGCAATACACAGCACAGACAGAAAGAAAGGAGAACAATGCTTCTGCATAGTTTGTTTCTGTTGTGTTGTTTGTTTTGTTTTGTCTTTCCAATAATTCTACTGTTACATTACTACTCTTCATTTTATCCTTCTTTAAAAGAGTGTAATAAAGCTAAAAATTTGAAATCTTTGGTTTGGTAATAGAAAAACAAAATGGAAATGCTAAGGTTCTTCAAGAAAGAGTTAGAAGTTTTTTTCCTGTTAATGGACAATAAGAAAATATGAGAAAATAAGCCATGGAGAGAGCTGTTGGTAAAGGGTAGCTCAGGGGTTGCAAGCAAACCAGGGTACCTGGTCCAGAAGTGATAGGGGCAGAGTCAAGAATAAAAAACAAGGGAGGTCAGAGGTCTTGGAGAGGTGCCAGGATCCTGAAAACCCGAAGGATTCAAGTACATGTTCGTGATACTCAGAAATGGTCGTTGATTTTATAACAATTTCAGATCAGATTATTTATATCACCTATAAATGTGGAAAGACTAGAGAAGCAAATTAGGTAACAAACCAAAACTAACAAATAGAGGACAGAAAAAGGAAGAAATGTCACACAAACGGTTATAAAACACACAGAAAAGAGGAAATACATCTGGATTTGTGTTATTCCCAATTTGGGAATTAAGAAGATAGGAAATTTGGTTTCCTTAATTCCTTTAAAGGAAATAAAATACTTGGAGAAAACAGAAATTATTGTATCTTTTAAAAAAACTTTTTTAATGTTAAAAAATTTTCTCTGGAGCCTTGATTAATTATAAAATAGCTTTCTCTTTCTTAAAATTTCCTCTGATTTTTCTTTGTCTTATATTAATATATTAGAACATTTAATTATTTACATGACTTTCTTGGCATTGTTATTATTCTCTTTTTCATAGCATGTTTCTGAATAATAAGTTCCCCTTATTCTTTGTATAATTTATTTATGGAATGAGGGAAAGTAGAAAAGGAACAGTAAAAACTGCATTCCACATTCTTTGTCCTATTTCACCAATTTTTTTTTTTGACTGATCTCAATTTAAATACGAGACTTTATGTCTTATGGCAACATAAACATAAAATAATTTAGCAGAGCACTTAAGCAAATTTATCACTGCATAGACTACAGCAAATAGAACCAATTTTTTCAAAGGACACAACCCACATATAAAAGTTATTTTATGCAGTTTGGAAATTGCTACCATTTTGTAGACTTAGAAATACAACTATATGCTTCTGGTTGCATTCTTGTACCTCAGACAAAAATACACTATATTTGAACATCCTTTTCCAAATAAGATGGTTATATTTTCCAACTGGCATATCTAAGTTACTCTAAGAAATCAGAGACCAAAATCAATGTGGGCAGATGAGAAATAATAGTGTCTCCAAAATAGTACTGTGTTGTCTACAAGGTGTGAGTTTTTCTCTCATCAAGTATGAATAGAAATATAATTTGAAGACATAGCAGAATACCACTTTCATATCCACTCAAAAATACTCATTATAAAACAAAACAACTGAAGCAATAAAAAGGTATATATCAAATATTTTTACATAATAGTGACATTATAGCTCAAGTGGCCAAAATAACATGAGTTTTTTGAATAAACAGAAATTATGGGTGTGAGGAGCCATCTAAAATTTTACTAACAATCTTCAGGGAGAAAAGTAGCATATGCTTACTTGTGCTTTATTGTGATTTAAAAAAATAATTTTCCTATTGTAACACTTTTTTCTTTTCACTCAAAAAAGTTTAATGTACTTGAGGAATACTAACAAGAGAGCAAAAGAGATCGTAAGAAACTTGAAAACTTCCAGTTTAAACATTATAGTGTATTGTGAATATTTCCCCTTTTTATTCTTGGAAATCATCCCAACACACAGACAATGAGGAAATATTATGCAAATATCCTATTTAGAGGAAATAGGAAACAGTGAAATTCTAGACCCAAATTCAATGAACTGTTTCCTAAAACAGTGATAATAGAGCGTAAGGGTGTACAGGAGGAAACAGAGAAAAGACACTTTGAAGAAACAGTCCAGAAGCTGCAGATTTGAGCCAGCAAACATACTTCCTATAAGGCTAAGGGCACATTATAGATATGAGGCAACAATTTGAGGGAGAAGCATCTATGGAAGCAGTTTGGTTCTAAAAAGTAGACAAAGTGAGGTTAAATGAAGAACTATACAGAAAAATCATATTACAGAAAGCAGTCTACATCTGTGGAAGCAGAGAAGTACAGTCTTTCATGGTAAAATAACAACAACAATAGCAAAACAGAACAAACAACAAAACCCACTCTGTCTATTTCCACTGGCTGGACTGAAAAAACTCTCTTTTCTCAGCGACACATAAGAAAACCTGAGGCCGGGCGTGGTGTCTCATGCCTGTAGTCCCAGCATTTTGGGAGGCTGAGGCAGGCGGATCACCTGAGGTCGGGAGTTCGAGACCAGCCTGACCAACGTGGAGAAACCCCATCTCTACTAAAAATACAAAATTAGCTGGGTGTGGTAGCACACGCTTGTAATCCCAGCTACTCAGGAGGCTGAGGCAGGAGAATTGCTTGAACCTGGGAGGCGGAGGTTGCAGTGAGCGGAGATCACACCATTGCACTCCAGCCTGGGCAACAAGAGTGAAACTCTGTCTTGAAAGGAGAGGACAGGTGAGGAGAGGAGAGGAGAGGAGAGGAGAGGAGAGGAGAGGAGAGGAGAGGAGAGGAGAGGAGGAAAACCTGAACAAGCATAGAATCTATATAAAGATACTAAAAGGGAAAAGGGAGAAAGGGAAGGAGAGAGGGAGGGAAGGAAGGGAGGAAGGGAGGGAGGAAGAAAGCAAGGAAGGGAGGCAGGAAAAGAGGAAAGGAGAAAACCAAAGGAGATGGGGAGCAAAAACTAAAAACATATTACCATAAACAAAGTTGAAAATTGTAACCAAACATTTCACCGTGAATTTTTAATGTAATGAATAGAAATCACCTTTTGAAAGCAATTATATAGTGCAGATATGCAAGAAGTTAGAGAGAGGTGAGTGAATTAAGAACAGGAGATGAATTTTAAATTACAAGTGCTCAACCAAATGGTACAATGAGAAAAAGTAAAAGTGCTATAAAAATGAAAGAGATTGGAAGTAATACAGAGGAAGAGAGACTCCTGGAAGCACAAAATGGTAGCAAAAGTTAAAGTGAAAATGCAAACTAAGTTAATTAGATATTAATAGACTCAAAAGGGATTAGAGAGAAATTGTAGAGTGCACTTCGGACTAAAGATATCCAAAATACATAAAAAAGGAATCCCTGAAAAATAAACCGTAAACTTACATATAAGTTAAGAAATTCTTCATGAAACAAAAGAAGAGTTGAATCTACATTTTGGGAAAAAGATAAAAACAAAAATAAGAAAGCATGTCCCTGGGAAAAATAATCCAGAATAGTCAGCACTAAAATAGTCTAGTAAAGTCACTAAACTTCAACTATAAATAAGAATCCTTTAGTCAGCTAGGCAAATACAAATTCTGTAAATTCTGCAATGCTAGAGACAGAAGGGCAATAGCAATACTCTCCTCAGACAAACTCTACCTTCAGTGTAAGACAAGAGACAAACTCTTTTAAACATGCAGGAATTCAGAAACATTGCTTCCAAGGAACCTTCCTCAGGAATGATTAGAAATGACCTTCCGCCAACCAAGGGATTATTAAAATCACAACAACAAAGGAAACTGTCAACAATGTAAGCCCTGTTAGTAGATCCTCATCCAGTGGAGCCTTCAGAGGATCTTAGTTCCGGACAGCTTGACTGCATCCTCATGACAAAGCCTGCTCCAGAACCTCCCAGCTAAACCTCTCCTAGATTCCTAAATCATAGAAACTGATAATACCATTATTTATTAAGTTACCAAAAGTTAGAGAAACTTGCTGTGCAACAATAGACAACTAAGACAATGCTTTTAAAAACTATTGAATTTGGGCCGGGTGTGGTGGCTCACGCCTGTAATCCCAGCACTTTGGGAGGCCAAAGTGGGCTGATCACTTGAGGTTATCGAGCCCAGCCTGGCCAACATGGTAAAACCCCGTCTCCATTAAAAGTACAAAAATTAGCCGGGCATGATGGTGCATGTCTGTAATACCAGCTGCTCCAGAGGCTGAGGCACAAGAATTGCTTTGGCCTGGGAGGCGGAGGTTGCCATGAGCCAAGTTCATGCCACTGCACTCCAGCCTGGGTGATAGAGTGAGACTCTGTCTCAAAGCAATACAAAACAGGCTGGGCGCGGTGGCTCAAGCCTGTAATCCCAGCACTTTGGGAGGCCAAGACAGGCGGATCACGATGTCAGGAGATCGAGACCATCCTGGCTAACAAGGTGAAATACAAAACAAACAAACAAACAAAAAACTAGCTGGATGAGGTGGCGGATGCCTGTAGTCCCAGCTGCTCGGGAGGCTGAGGCAGGAGAATGGCATAAACCCGAGAGACGGAGCTTGCAGTGAGCCGAGATCCAGCCACTGCACTCCAGCCTGGGCGACAGAGGGAGAAGAAAGTTGTTTTCCACCAGGAAAGAAGCATAGTGAGAAGAGCTTCCAGCGAACCATTTGCGGTTGATATAGGTTCCCTGGATTTCCAGAACTCCCAACACTTGTGCTGGACCCAGGTTTGGAAATTACTAAACGCAAGAGACTGTTGCTGTACTGCTGCTCTGAGGGCAGGATGGTGATAGATACTCTGGGAATGGCTTGTATGCCCAGAGTTTGTCCGGAAAAAGATAAATGGAGATAAAGGAAGGTTTATCGTCAGATAGATGTGGACAAGGTAGGAGAAACACCCAGCCAGGAGATATCTCAGTGCCATTTTCATCATGAGAGACATATGAATGAGCCATAGAACTCAACAGTAAGAATCTACATGCATTAGATAACCACAGCTATGATCTTAGAGAAGAGAGAACATTTGACTCATTAAGAAACTGCAGGAGAGACATTCCCAGCAAATAAGGGATTTCCAAAAACTCAGAAATTTACTCCAAGAAAAAGAGGCAACTTTTAATCTGATGTGGCCAAGATAAAATAATAGCTTCACTCCTTCCCTTTAAGCCATGAAACCATAGTTGGAAGACTGGGAGTTGAGAGCAAAGTACAGACTAAGAAAACCAGGGAAGCAGCTGACCACAGCACTCCTTTCACACCAAGCAGAATAAAACTATGGAAGGGAGAAGCTTTAACATTAGTAAGTTGCAGCATTTTGATTATTACATGGAAACGTAATTAATTAATTAATGGGACCTTGTATTTTATCTAAAGGTTACAAGCTGAAAATTTTAAAAGCTCTGTAATTGTAACCCAGACCTTCAAACCTTGAACTGTTACTGACTGGTAACACTACTACAGTATATTAACTCATGCCTCACCAGTTATATAAGAAACCAGTTTCCAGAACCAAACTGTCATATGGCTGAGCATACCATACTTGTTCTGCCATGGTCTCATCCAGGCTGCCCTGAAGAATATATTTATAAGCCATTTTTAGAACAACGAATGAGCCTTGATTGGAATGGAGCTAAAAATTAAGAACCTTAATGTATTTTGTGGACAGTACAATATACTGTTGAATAAAAGCAGCTCTCATTTTTCTTATTTTTATCCTAACATCAGTTATTGGTTCTAAAAACTTGCAATTCTTTAATTACAAAAAACAAATAAAAATAAAACAAAGAAGATTTGGCAACATTACCTTTGAATATGATACTCTGGATTACAGAGATGTAGTCTTCAGGTTCCTGCTCAGTTGAGATCTCCCATCTGCTTTGAGAGATATTTAATAATTCATAAAGCTGATGTGAACTCATCACTCCACAAAGCAAAGTAACTACACTTTCTGGTGAATGAAGTATCTTTTCCAGAAACTGACATTTCTTTGGAGTTAGGTCTTTAAGCAGGCTATTTGATAATATCAAAAGTTTACATTTGTAAGAGGTTAAGTTCAGCAACTCCAAATGCCGAAAAGAGAAATTCTCCAAGCGATATAACAGGATCGCTTCCCTTTGCACAACATGTAAAAATACTTCTGTCAAGTACAGAGCCCATTCCTCAGCATCCTCTTCATATATCATTATGATGTCTTTTGTATTTCCTGAAAAAGAAAAAATATTTTCTTATATTTGCAATGCTATCAGCAGGTTATTATTTTTCAAAAATTTTAATATGCTTACTAGGCAATATATTAAGTTGCTGATACCAGAGAAAAATTATATGAAAGTCCTTCATAGTATTAAAAAACCATAGATTAAAGAAAACTAGAATTCAAAGATAAGTTGATTTAAATTTTAAAAAGAATGATAAGAAAAAGTATAATAAATAAGAAAAGAAGTTGAGAGCCAAAACAATACCATTACCCAGATAATAAATAAATTAGAAAAAGAAATGAGTAGATTAGACATAGATAATGTTATAGATAATATTTTAACTTCTGGCCCAAAAGAAAAGCTTGATATTTTCATAGTAATTCAAAAAAATAAATAAATAAAGGAGGAGAACAAGGCTAACACAACTGTAGAAAATACGATACATTTAGTTGAGAGTTAAAAACAGAAAAGATTCAGTATAAGGATGATCCAAAAACCTGAAGTAGAAGAGAATAATATACACATTAAAATGTTGCAAAACATATAATTTTTAATAATTTAGAAAATCCTTGTAATAAGAAAGATAAAGGAGCCAGTTTTATGGATCAGTGTGAAACAATCAGGCTCCAACTAAAACTGTTAAAGAAAACAGATCTTGCTGGGCGCGGTGGCTCACAACTGTAATCCCAGCATTTTGGGAGGCTGAGGCGGGCGGATCACGAGGTCAGGATATCGAGACTATCCTGGCTAACACAGTGAAACCCCTTCTCTACTAAAAAGACAAAAAATTAGCCGAGCGTGGTGGTGGGCACCTGTAGTCCCAACTACTTGGGAGGCTGAGACAGGAGAATGGCTTGAACCCAGGAGGTAGAGCTTGCAGTGAGCGGCGATCGTGACACTGCACTCCAGCCTAGGCAACAGAGCTAGACTCTGTCTCAAAAAAAAAAAAAAAAAAGAAAAGAAAAGAAAAGAAAAGAAAAGAAAAGAAATCTTGATTACATTGTCCTTGACTTAATGATAATTATAAAATTTCTTCACATATCCAGGAAGGAAAACCAAGTCACCACGATAAGAAAAATGTGAGGTTGGTGTTGATTTCTTCAGAGCAATTTCCAGATGAATTATAGGAAAATTTTTATAAAACTAATTTTTACAGTATATTCATACTATAAAATATTGCATAACAATGAAAAAGAATGTAACAATGCCACATGCAACATGGATGAATCTAGAGACATAACATTGAGTGAAATAAGAAAGGGTATATATTGCATAATTGTATTTATATAAAGTTCCAAAGCAGAAAACTTGATTCACGGTGATACAGATCCGAATATTTTAGGGCAGAATTAACAAATTAAAGTAGGCATGAGAGAGCCTGCTGGAGTTCTGGATATGGTCTGTATTTTGATCTAGGTGGTAGAGATTTATGGAGATATACATACATGTAACATATATATATGTAAATTCACTCATCTACATATCTTAGATATAAGTTATACTGCAATAAACCTGTAAAAGCTAGATGACTTGGGGAGGGAAAGCTATAGGAAATAAGTAAAGCATTTGTAACATTATCACATGTATTTGAAAAATTAGAGAAAATATGCTAATAATGGAGGTTTGACAGGTCTTATAGGGCATTTACAAAAAGAATTAAAGAGAGGTACATTTCAATATTTTGCACAAAAAACAAAAAAATGAAGTAAATATTAACTCCAGAAAAAAGCCCCAAAATTTACAAAAGTAAGCAGGATAATTATAGACTATTTGGATCAATAGTGTGCATGTGTTTATAGTTATAATAATGTAAAAACTAATTAATTAATGACAAGTTGAGATTTAAATATTATGGAGAATAAGGGAAGAGTAAGACAAACAAAAGTATAAAAATATCTATCTTATGTATTACAGGAAGACAATAGATAATAGCTAAAATTAGTAAATCAAGAAATCATAATATATGTGTATCTTTTGAAATATGCAAAAGAATAAAAAAAGAAACTTTGAAAAAATTATGGCTTTTAAGGTTCTTAGAAGGGTGGAATGGTATTTGGGGAAAGGGAAAGTAAAGCACTGTCGATTTTCACTATGTTTTATCATTGTTTTACATGAAAGTGTAACTGTAATCGAAATTTAAATAATAGAGGAAAATCCAGCCAAAAAATAGCAGAACCAAAGTAAAGTAAAAGGAAATGAAAGCAAGTTTGGAAAAAGAATAGGGTGAGTTGAATACATGTACATATAGAACAACAACTAAATGCTGAGGGCATTATGATTGCACTGCAAAATGCACATGTTAACTTCATGAAATAAAAGTGATTACACAGCAGGAAAAACTGAGCATTTGGGGAGGAGAAAGTAAAACATACCTCATCTTCAATAGAATGTAATCCTTTAACACTGCCTAAATTTGAAACATTAATTTAAAATAATGACTTCATTCAATATTTCTGTATCATCATTTTTCCCTAGACAATAATAAACAATCTAAAAAGCACTCAAAGAAATTTTTATCTTAAAATTAATATATCATTAGTTTTACTTTAAATTAAATTTATATTTAAAGATAGCATGTAAAGTCTAATCTCATTTTTAATAAAATAGTACCTCCATGACTATTTACCTAAAATAATTCTATCATTAGCAACAATTGTTTATGAGAGAGAGGACTTTGAGAGATACATGACTTTCTTTTTCTTCACTCTTCCATATTGCTTATATTTTTATAATAACCTTATTTTACAAAATACAATCATTTTTAAATATCAGTTTTTACAGTATTATCATGAGTACAAAGAATGAAACACCAAACTCTTGTCATCTTCTTCCTCTGAAAGCAGAGCATGTATTTTCTATACCACTGATGTGGCAATGAAAACCATAATGATTCTGAGATCTTTTGTATTTTATTAAATTATTGAGTTTATGTATTTCTGTCTTTTCTCAATATAAATATTATCTCTGAGGGCAGATAAATAAAGCTATTTTGCAATCCAATTCCTACACAATGCCAAGCACAATTTCTTGAACAGATATTCAACAATTTTTTTACATATTTATGTATGCAAGTGAGAAAAAATCTGACAGAAAACATATGGGAATCACGTGTAAGTTGTATATGAATCATCAATATAGTTCTGTAATTCTGTGTGTAGTAGTGTAGTATCTCACCCAGCCTGCATGCTAAATAAATAAATAGTTTAACAGGAATAATATGCCATAATTCAGTATTTTAATGTTTGAGGAATGGTAGAAGGAGGGTTTTCTTCATATTGCATATAGCCAGAATAATTTGGTCTACAGTTATAAAAATAATAGGAGTATAAATAAAATTAATAATAATTAAAATTATCAAGCACTTAAAATAAATTAGGTCTCTATGTGTTTCACATATGCTGTTTCATTTAATTCTCACAATTACACTACTAAGTTAAGTATTAATGTTATCCTCATTTTACAGATGGGAAAACTGAAGTGGTATTAGAATCAGGACTCCAATGCGGGCAGTCTGCCCTGCCCTATACCCTATACTTTTAACTTCTAACAGCAAAGGACACAATAATATTATTTAAAAGATTACGGTAGATTTTTTGCAGGGATATGAGTTAGATTAGTCAATATCAAGCAGCCTGTGGGGTATTCTTAACTATGCACAGTATGTGAAGGCTTACTGGGAGTCTGGTTTCCTACCAAGGAGAAAGAGGAAACAGAACATATCATGCACTCCAAGAGTAGAGTAATCTATGAAGAATTTACAGAATTGACTTTTTGACTCTATAATTTAAATCAAGAAAATTGTAGAATGAGCTATGAGTATATGTTAAC
This sequence comes from Papio anubis, assembly GCF_008728515.1. NCBI lineage: Eukaryota > Metazoa > Chordata > Mammalia > Primates > Cercopithecidae > Papio > Papio anubis. The sequence goes on from NC_044978.1 coordinate 87,250,548, forward strand.
GTAAAGAATTAATACTCCCATGTTATTTGGCTGGGTATCACAATTGGCAGACAGCTATATGGAATCAAAACTAGAAGCAATCATAACCTGTCTTTCAAAGCCCAAGAAAATGGCACAGGTAGTCTTTCTCAATACTCTAGATGCATTTTTACTTATGTTGAAAATTGAGCCTTTTTATTTGACGTATATTTTCTCAATATCCTCATTTGACATCAAATATCATTCCTTTCTTCTCTACAGATGAAGTCATTTCAGTATTTCAATCTTTGGTTTTCTCAATTATTATTCACTGAGGCTTTCTATGTACCAGGCATGTTGCTAAGCAGTTGACATGTATAACCTCATTTAATCCTCACTGAACTGCACGGAGTTGGTCCTGTTAGTCTTATTTTACTGATGTTCTCATTGAGGCTCAGAGGGCTTAAGTTATTTATCAGAGCCACAAAGATAGTTGTTGATCTTTATGCTGACTTTCTTTCTTTTCATGCGAAACTAAGTTGTGTTGAAATATAAAAGTTAATAAAAACTCTTTTAATAAGCCATGGTTTTCTTTTCCCTTTTTCTAGAAAAAAAGTTTGTACCTGAATAATATCTAGGCCCACAGGCCCCAAAATAGTTCTTTATAAATTCTCAAAAGTAGCCCAGTGGCCTTGCACTGTACTTCATTTTATACACTTGAATTAAATCAACCCTAAGTAATTCTCCCCATTTAAGGAGGGTTACTGTCATTAATATTGGTCAACTTTTATAGGCTTTGCAATGAAACAATAGATGATAAACTTGAAACATAGAACTATATAATTTCCATTCCTGGAAAGCTTCATCATAATAAAAAGACAATACTATTGAAGATGGAATCAAGATCTTCAAATAAATTATTTTAAATGTACATCTTACAGTCTTGCATCATAAAGTGACAGCATTATATAATGGTTCAGTAGGAACAAAATACAGCCATATTAATTTTTATAAATTTACCATATTCTTTCAGATTCAATAATGCCTTATTTATTTATCTTAAATATTCTATAACAAATGTTCAAACCTGAAAGAAATATTTATCAATAATTTATATCAATAATTGCTTTTCCACCAAAACCAGGTTACATTACATATTACCAAAAGAATGCGACTAAACATATATTAAAATTCTTCTTATTCCATATGCACAGTTTCAAATGGCAGATTTTCTTCTTTTTGAATAAGAGCCAATCTCATACCCATGTTTCGATTGTGCATAATGGAAAAAGATTGCATAATGCATCCTTTCAATATTACATTTTTCTAACTGGTAACCAAACGGCAGAATAAAAGAAAGCAGAAAATTACAAAAACAAAAATGAGTTACAGCCATAATGGATTCAGCAGTAACAACAAGAACATTAATCTTAATATAATCACACACACACATATATCATTACTTAAATTACACAGTAAGTATAACTCAATTGAGTTTACATTCCAACTTTGTACTGTTATTTCTAGTACAACATGGGAACAAAACTGGGGATTTTTCAAAGGTTTGAATGTAGTGAAACACACCATAACTAATATTTCTCCTCTGGGAAAGTGGCTAATTCCACTTATTCATAGTGGGACATTCACATATGAAGCGTTTTCTGTATAATCTGCATAAATCTGTGTAGCGGGCGCTGTGAATGCACATCTCATATCTTCCTGGACCACCAGCTACTGCTTAGTGGTCAGTTATTAAGCATATTGACCACTTCTGACCTCTGCTTTATTGCCTGAGGACTTTCTCTGCTGCTAAGAGTACTTCTTCAGTTTGTGCACCTGCCTAGCAGCTCATTAGTTCCAGGGATTTAGTGCACCAAGATAGGGGGACAACCTCAGGCAGTGAGGATCAGAAGTAAATGTGTAAATAACTCAGCTTATCCAACCTGCAATGGGGCAATTCTGAGGTTTGTTTTACACAGTAATCAGAAAGTCCCCATGGTATTGAATTGTAACTCCTCACTGTGTTATTCTGCTTATTAATACACACATTGTCTTTTCTCCGTTTCTTATCTTTCTCCATTCTCTCACTAGAGCTTCATGGGCTCATCATCAAATACCTGTACTCAAGTCCATTTTTCCAAATCTTCTACAGGAGTCTTCTTCTATACACTTACATTATTTAACTTAGTTCTTTCTTTCAAATGCAGGAAGGTACTAACACATAATTTTAAGATCATGCTTTTCAGCTATGGTGAAGAACAACCAGCAAAAAATTTTATGCAAATTCAGAATTTTCCACTTTCTTCTTCTAAGATGCAAACAGATACTTTTATGTCTCATACAGCAACCATGGAAGGGGTTTTTTTTCTATATAAAAAAGCATGGCACTAATTGTTACAGTATTATTTTGTGAAGTCTTCCTAACCCTGGATATATAAACTGAAAATGTTCTAATCCCATCTCTAATCACTTTTTATATCTAGTTGGGCCATTCATAAAATTGAATAAAACACAAGTACCTAATAGGGTTGTTGAAAGTACTAACTGAAAAAAATCATACAATGTGCTTATCACATGGCAAGGACAATAGAAGTCAGGAAATATTAGATCTTACCAGTAAGACTGTCTACATCTGAAAGCAGGAAGACCATACTCAAAAGTTTCCCAAAAACCACAATAATAAGGTTTACAAAGGTAAAAATATATATATATATGCATAAAATAAGTGATTATTTCCTAAGTTTCTATATTGTCTATATTATTTATATACATTGGAATGGGAATTAAAAGAAATTTTTTTGAAAATATATTTTTTATCAAGATATAGATATCATGGTTGAGAACATCTTGCACCTTTTAATAATTTGTATTAAAAGAAGAGAAAATGTGAGTGACGATTTGGGAAAGTTATTGTGTTAGAAATGGCTGTTAGGAAGCAATTGCAGCAAATACAAAAAATGACAAGTAGGGTCTAATTAAACTAAACAGCTTCTGCACCACAAAAGAAACTAACAACAGAGTACAAAGACAACCATAAAGACACATGCACATAAATGTTCCCTGCAGCACAATTTATAATAGCAAAGACATGGAATCAACCTAAATACCATCAATGATAGACTGGATAAAGAAAATGTGGTGGCCAGATGCGGTGGCTCATGTCTGAAATCCCAGAACTTTGGGAGGCCGAGGTGGGCAGATCACGAGGTCAGGAGATTGAGACCAGCCTGGCTAACACGGTGAAACCCCGCCTCTACTAAAAAAACAAAAAATTAGCGGGGCGTGGTGGTGGGCGCCTGTAGTCCCATCTACTCAGGAGGCTGAGGCAGGAGAATGACATGAACCTGGGAGGCAGAGCTTGAAGTGAGGGGAGACTGCGCCACTGCACTCCAGCCTGGGTGACAGAGTGGGACTCTGTCTCAAAAAAAAAAAAAAAAAAAAGTATTCATTCCAAGACGTAAGACCACCCATTATTTTGTTTCTTTAAGAAGAGAATGCTGTGATCAAAAACTATAATATACTACAAATTTAAAGATAAATTTTAACTTTAGAGCATTTGAATAACAAATTGTCAGAATCAATAAAATATGGTAACTTTAGAGAATTTGAATAATAAAATAAATTGTTAGAATCAGTGAATTATGGTAACATTACTATCTCATACAGTCTCTTAAGTGCCCTTTTTTTTTTTTTTTTTTTTTGACGAGGTCTCACTAAGGCTAGAGTGCAGTGGCATGATCTTGGGGCTCACTGCAACTTCCACCTCCCAGGCTCAAGCGATCCTCCCACCTCAGCCTCCTGAGTAGCTGGGACCTATTCACCATCATGCCAGGTTAAATTTTTTTGTATTTTTTTTAATGGTAGAGACAAGGTTTCACCATGTTGATCAGACTGGTCTCGAACTTCTGGGCTCAAGTGAACAACCCACCTAGGCCTCCCAAAGTGCTGGGATTACAGGCATGAGCCACCACGCCTTGCCAAGTGCTTCTCATTTCTCCAATTCAACATCAAGAATGATCTCCTCAGAATCTTATTATTTTCTATGATTCCCCCAGACTGATTTCTTTCCTGGAGGCTGGCCCTTATGGATTACATCACCCAGGCTTCCATGCCTACCTTGATTGAAAGCACCATCAGAATATCAGATGAGAAGGAAGAATAATAGGGTTTTTTATTGGCCTTCCACCCACTCCTCCATTTTAGTTTGGACAGTGGCTGCTTTCTTGTGTGGCCATTTTTCTATGACTTTTTTTTCATGGATCCAGTTTTCATGCAATTCCAATAACCATCTTCCTTTCCCTTATGTCATTAGTGTAGTAAACAATTTTTGCTGTTAGTTTGAATGCTTCACTAATCCCTCCTCAATTCAAAAAATCAAGCAAACAAACAAACAAACAAAAAACCCCAAACCAGACATATACCATATACAAAAATCAGCTCGTGATGGATTAAAGACTTAAATGTAAAACCCAAAACTAAAAAAAAACCCTGGAAGACAACCTAGGCAATTCCATCCTAGACATAGAAATGGGCAAAGACTTCATGACAAAGACAGCAAAAGCAATCACAACAAAAGTGAAAATTGACAAATGGAATCTAATTAAACAAGAGCTTCTGAACAGCAAAAGAAAGTATCAACAGTGAACAGACAACCTACAGAATGGGAGAAAAATTTTGCCAACTACGCATCTGACAAAGGTCAAATATCGAGCACCTATAAGGAACTTACACACATTTCCAAGAGAAAAAAGCAAACAACCCCATTAAAAAGTGGGCAAAGGACATGAACAGACACTTTTCAAAAGAAGGCATACATGTGGCCAACACTCACATGAAAAAAAGCTCAATATCACTGATCATTAGAGAAATGCAAATCAAAAGCCCAATGAGATACTATCTCATGTCAGTTAGAAGGGCTATTAATAAAAAGCCAAAAAATAACAGATGCTGGTGAGGTTATGGAGAAAATGGAAAACTTATGCACTGTTGGTGGGAGTGTAAATTAGTTCAACCATTGTGGAACGCAGTATGGCAATTCCTCAAAGACCTAAAGACAGAAATACCATTTGACCCACCCAGAGGAATATAAATCACTTTACCATAAAGACACATGCACATGAATGTTCACTGCAGCACAATTCACAATACCAAAGAGATGGAGTCAACCTAAGTGCCCATCAATGACGGATTGGATAAAGAGAATGTGGTACATATACACCATGGAATACCATGCAACCATAAAAAGAATGAGATAATGTCTTATGGGAACATGAATGAAGCTGGAAGCTATTATTCTCAGCAAACTAATGCAGGAACAGAAAACCAAATACCACATGTTCTCACTTATAAGTGGGAGCTAAATGATAAGAATTTATGAACACAAAAAAGGAAACAACAGTCACTGGGGTATGCTTGAAGGTGGAGGGTGGGAGGAGGGAGAGAAGCAGAAAAGGTAACTATTGGGTACGGGGCTTAATTTCTGCGTGATGAAATAATCTGTACAACAGACCCCCGTGACATGAGTTTACCTATGTAACAAACCATTATATGTAGCCTCTAACCTAAAATAAAAGTTTTAAAAAAGAACATTTTTTAAAACTTCACTTGAGACAATTGCCTTACAAGTAATGTCAACTTTTCCTAGTACAGACGCCAACATCCCTCACTGCTTGCCTCTTGAATCAGTAACTAGAGTTAGAGCCCACAAAAGGGAAGGGGAGAAAATTCCACAAAAAACGATTTAATATTCAGAAATTGTTCGTGGATATTGCCAATATGTATCAGCATGAGTTTGCAAAGTATGTACGGAATGAATTTTAAGGGTTATTAGACTGAGAAAGATGAATCAGAAGATTGGATCTGACTGAATTTATCAATATGGTTGTATTTTAACAGCATTCAGGACTTAATGTATTATCTCAAGTACCTGTGATAGTATTAACAGCCTATTAGAATGATTAATTAAAGCTTAGATTCCATGGTGGCCTACAGTCAATAAGGCTGCAATGCCAGAATTTCCCTGCTATGACATAGAGGAGGGGTCAGTAGACAAACTTTCTGTAAACAGCTAGATAGTAAATACTTTAGCTTTTGCGGCACACTTGGAATCTCCTTCTCCTTCTTCTCCTCCTTATCCTTCTCCTCTTCTTTTCTATAACTTTATTTTTTTTAAATTATTTTTTATTATTATACTTTAAGTTCTAGGGTACATGTGCATAACATGCAGGTTTGTTACATATGTATACTTGTGCCATGTTGGTGTGCTGCACCCATCAACTCGTCAGCACCCATCAACTCGTCATTTACATCAGGTATAACTCCCAATGCAATCCCTCCCCCCTCCCCCCTCCCCATGATAGGCCCCGGTGTGTGATGTTCCCCTTCCCGAGTCCAAGTGATCTCATTGTTCAGTTCCCACCTATGAGTGAGAACATGCGGTGTTTGGTTTTCTGTTCTTGTGATAGTTTGCTAAGAATGATGGTTTCCAGCTGCATCCATGTCCCTACAAAGGACACAAACTCATCCTTTTTTATGGCTGTATAGTATTCCATGGTGTATATGTGCCACATGTTCTTAATCCAGTCTGTCACTGATGGACATTTGGGTTGATTCCAAGTCTTTGCTATTGTGAATAGTGCCGCAATAAACATACGTGTGCATGTGTCTTTATAGCAGTATGATTTCTAATCCTTTGGGTATATACCCAGTAATGGGATGGCTGGGTCATATGGTACATCTAGTTCTAGATCCTTGAGGAATCGCCATACTGTTTTCCACAATGGTTGAACTAGTTTACAATCCCACCAACAGTGTAAAAGTGTTCCTATTTCTCCACATCCTCTCCAGCACCTGTTGTTTCCTGACTTTTTAATGATTGCCATTCTAACTGGTGTGAGATGGTATCTCATTGTGGTTTTGATTTGCATTTCTCTGATGGCAAGTGATGATGAGCATTTTTTCATGTGTCTGTTGGCTGTATGAATGTCTTCTTTTGAGAAATGTCTGTTCATATCCTTTGCCCACTTTTTGATGGGGTTGTTTGTTTGTTTCTTGTAAATTTGTTTGAGTTCTTTGTAGGTTCTGGATATTAGCCCTTTGTCAGATGAGTAGATTGCAAAAATTTTTTCCCATTCTGTAGGTTGCCTGTTCACTCTGATGATAGTTTCTTTTGCTGTGCAGAAGCTCTTTAGTTTAACGAGATCCCATTTGTCAATTTTGGCTTTTGCTGCCGTTGCTTTTGGTGTTTTAGACATGAAGTCTTTGCCCATGCCTATGTCCTGAATGGTATACCTAGATTTTCCTCTAGGGTTTTTATGGTATTAGGTCTACCATTTAAGTCTCTAATCCATCTTGAATTAATTTTCGTATAAGGAGTAAGGAAAGGATCCAGTTTCAGCTTTCTACTTATGGCTAGCCAATTTTCCCAGCACCATTTATTAAATAGGCAATCCTTTCCCCATTTCTTGTTTCTCTCAGGTTTGTCAAAGATCAGATGGCTGTAGATGTGTGGTATTATTTCTGAGGACTCTGTTCCGTTCCATTGGTCTATATCTCTGTTTTGGTACCAGTACCATGCTGTTTTGGTTCCTGTAGCCTTGTAGTATAGTTTGAAGTCAGGTAGCGTGATGCCTCCAGCTTTGTTCTTTTGACTTAGGATTGTCTTGGAGATGCGGGCTCTTTTTTGGTTCCATATGAACTTTAAAGCAGTTTTTTCCAATTCTGTGAAGAAACTCATTGGTAGCTTGATGGGGATGGCATTGAATCTATAAATAACCTTGGGCAGTATGGCCATTTTCACGATATTGATTCTTCCTATCCATGAGCATGGTATGTTCTTCCATTTGTTTGTGTCCTCTTTTATTTCACTGAGTAGTGGTTTGTAGTTCTCCTTGAAGAGGTCCTTTACCTCCCTTGTAAGTTGGATTCCTAGGTATTTTATTCTCTTTGAAGCAATTGTGAATGGAAGTTCATTCCTGATTTGGCTCTCTGTTTGTCTGTTACTGGTGTATAAGAATGCTTGTGATTTTTGCACATTAATTTTGTATCCTGAGACTTTGCTGAAGTTGCTTATCAGCTTAAGGAGATTTTGGGCTGAGACAATGGGGTTTTCTAAATATACAATCATGTCATCTGCAAAGAGGGACAATTTGACTTCTTCTTTTCCTAACTGAATACACTTGATTTCTTTCTCTTGCCTGATTGCCCTAGCCAGAAATTCCAACACTATGTTGAATAGGAGTGGTGAGAGAGGGCATCCCTGTCTTGTGCCAGTTTTCAAAGGGAATTTTTCCAGTTTTTGCCCATTCAGTATGATATTGGCTGTGGGTTTGTCATAAATAGCTCTTATGATTTTGAAGTACGTTCCATCAATACCGAATTTATTGAGCGTTTTTAGCATGAAGGGCTGTTGAATTTTGTCAAAAGCCTTTTCTGCATCTATTGAGATAATCATGTGGTTCTTGTCTTTGGTTCTGTTTATATGCTGGATTATGTTTATTGATTTGCGAATGTTGAACCAGCCTTGCATCCCAGGGATGAAGCCCACTTGATCATGGTGGATAAGCTTTTTGATGTGCTGCTGAATCCGGATTCTATAACTTTAAATGTGTAAAAACCATTCTTAGCTCACAGGTGATACACAAACAGGACACCAGCTGGATTTCGTCTACTGACTATCATTTGCTGACCTCTACTCTAGAGTGTTCTGATGTTCCCTTTGCTAGCATTAAGAAATATATTCATCAAAAGTGCTGTGATGTCTGTCTTCTGTAGCATAGACACAATGATTAGGTTTAGACCTTTGAACTGAACTTTTGATGTCAATGGAGAATAATGAAGTCTGAGTTGGTAGAGAACAAACGGTAACACTCAATCATTAGAGACAATATAAATAATAGAAGTGTTTTTCACTGCAGGTATTGTGGTGGTATCTAATTCATCTGATGGTCCTTAGGAATGAAATATATAGTGTACATATTTGTAATACAGATTACAAATGTAATGTAAACCTAAAATGTATAGCCTATGAAGGTTCTATATCATCTTTATAAACAAAACAATTCTCGTTTGGGGTGCAAAAACATACTTACGTTGCTATAATGGAAATTCACAGACTGCTCCCTAGTTTATAGACTTAGATGACTTTGACTGAAGGGAACTCAGGTCCCTCTGAAAAAGAGATTTTCTATGATGCTAAACATGGATATCATAAATCTTCCTCCAAGCCTTCGTCAGAGTGACCTGAAGGCACGTGTACTAGGGAAAAAATAATACTCAGAATACTCAGGAATATCTTCTAGCAATTATTAGTTACTGGTCTTAACTGATAAAAAATTCCCAAAGACTGAAAATAGCACCATGGCATTTTTTGGGAATTTATAGAAGTCAGGTGTAATAGTAAATGACATTTTGCCTTGAGTATATATGATAATGATTCCAATGGGCCCATGTGAGTACCACAGAGGTATCCTGTGGGTATTTTTTAAGCCAGAAATGTTTGGTGAAAATGCGTATACATAGCAAATGTCAGAATCCTAACAGAGAATGAGGACTATTATGGTAGGAAAGGCAAAATATATATATCTGAAACTGTCAAATCCCATCCTCACAGTAAACTAAAAAAACCCCAAAATACAGTAATCTTTCTTTATCCATGGAGAATACCTTCCAAGACCCCCAGCAGATCCCAAAACTACAGATAGCATAGAACTCTATATATACTAAGCTTTTTTGCTATACATGTATGTCTATGATAAAATTTAATTTATAAATTAGGCATGGTAAGAGCATAGCAACAAAAATTATTTAAAAAATAGAACAACTGTAACGGTATATTATAGTAAAAGTTATGTGAATGTGGTTTCTCTTTATCTTCCTTTCAAAATATGTTACTATTTTTGGACCATGGTTGACCATGGATAACTAAAACCACAGGAAGCAAAACCACAGAGAAGGGGGACTATTGTACTACATTCCTGAAGGAATTACAGATTATTGCCACCCACAAAGACTTGGGAGATGAAGATACAATGCTGGTTATTTCTTCACAACTCTGCTTTACTCTCTAGTTTGCCAGTACAAAAGCCAAAGGGTCTTGTAAAATAACTGCTGATTTTCATAAACATAACCAAGTATTGATGTTAACTGCTATTCCACAGATGATATATTTACTGGAGCAAATCAACTAGCCTATGTGAACTATAAACAGATATTTATCAAGTCATTTTCTTTATAATTGCAATGAATAAAGATAACAGTTTGCAGTCACTTGGTAGAAACAGCAGCAACCTTTCACTGACTTACTTCAAGGTTATGCCCCATGTCATAATAACATCTGTATAAATACTGACCATATATATGCCATACAGTATATAATTTTATATGTAAAATATAAAATTGATGAAATAAACTTGCTCATAGCAAAGGAGCAAATGCTCTAGTTGTCATAATATGATACATTTGTGTCAGAGTGTGAAGGATAAACCACGTTGAAGTTCAGGAACCTAAAATGTCATCCATCCTTCTAGACAGCCAATGGTGTAGCAGGGGTGTCCAATCTTTTGGCTTTCCTGGGCCACACTGGAAGAATTGTCTTGGGCCACACATAAAATACACTAACACTAATGACAGCGGATGAGCTAAAAAAAATTGCAAGAAAAAAATCTCATAATGTTTTAGGAAAGTTTACAAATCTGTATTGGGCTACATTCAAAGCCATCCTGGTCAGGTTGGACAAGCTTCCTTTAAGGCGTATCAGGATAGCCCTATATACTGAAAGACAATTTCGTGTGTGTGTGTGGTGGGGGACGGAGTCTGGCTCTGTCACCCAGACTGGAGTGCAGTGGCGCAATCTCGGCTCACTGCAAGCTCCGCCTCCTGGGTTCACGCCATTCTCCTGCCTCAGCCTCCCGAGTAGCTGGGACTACAGGCGCCACCACCACGCCCGGCTAATTTTTTGTATTTTTAGTAGAGACGGGGTTTCACCGTGTTAGCCAGGGTGGTCTCGATCTCCTGACCTCGTGATCCGCCCGCCTCGGCCTCCCAAAGTGCTGGTATTACAGGCGTGAGCCACAGCGCCCGGCCTTGAAAGACAATTTTTTTTATTTCCAACTTTTAAGTTCAGGGGTACATGTGCAGGATGTGCAGCTTTGTTATACAGGTAAATGTTTGCCATGGTGGTTTGCTGCATAGATCATCCAATCACCCAGGTATTAATCACCCAGCATTCATTAGTTATTCTTCCTGATCCTCTCCCTCCTCCCACCCCTCACCCTCCAACAGGCCTGATGTGTGTTGCTCCCCTCTATGTGTCCATGTTTTCTCATCATTTACCTCCCACTTATAAGTGAGAACATTCGGTATTTGATTTTCTGTTCATGCATTAGTTTGCTAAGGATGATGGCCTTCAGTGCCATTCACATCCCTGCAAAGGACATAGTCTCATTACTTTTTATGGCTGCACAGAATTCCATGGTGTATATGGAATTTTCTTTATCCAATCTATCATTGATGGGCATTTGGGTTTATTTCATAAATTTACTATTGTGAACAGTGCTGCAATGAACATAAAATATGCATGTGCCTTTATAATAGAACAATTGACACTCCTTTGGGTATATAAATTATTGAATCTCACCATTTGATGGGCCTCTTTGCGTTTTGAAGGAAACAAACATATTTGGGCCCATTTACCGGGTAGCCAGCAACAATACCAGTTTTGAGTAGGAGCAAAAAAGGGCTCTAATATACAGTCAGGCTGCAGTGCACACTACACTGTCCTTTGAGCTTTATAACAAAGCTTTATTGAGTTTCTGGCAACTCTCAATAGGAGATCCACAACACATACCCCTGAGATTTTGGAGGAATACCATTCCTTATTCTTCCAATGACTCCTTTCTATTTGAAAATTAACTTGTGAGTTATTATTGGATCCTAATTGAGAATAATGTCTGCTTATATGATATCAAGTGTTTATGTAGTCTAACTGACCATTCATAAACTGGGTGTTATGTGATCTACCAAATTATAATTTGCTTGTGAGAAATAATATTCTATTTGAAAATGAGTATGATATATACAAAACCAGACTCAGGCAATTCTGGATGGGAGAAGTAAATGCCATGAGCCTGTAGCTTAAGCTTCTATGACACCAAATCTTACCACTTTACCACTCCTCCCTCAACATACATCTGTAGCCTCATGAAGAATGACTAAACCTGTTAACCGAAAAAAAAAAAAAAAAAGAAGCATGGCATTAGTTTCCAGATCATTCTGAAAAATATGCCAGCAGCAGTCCAAAGTGAATATTACATCCATTTCTACATTACAGCCCCACTCATAGTGAAAAGAAATTCTTCCAGTTGATGGAAGTTCATGTAATATATTTGAGAGTCCACTTTGATTTAGAGAAAAGATGGTTTGAGCTATGGATGAATCTACATTGAACAAAATAAGAAGAAATGGGAAAGGATATGTTCATTTCATTTCAGAATTAAACATACAAACTAAATTACTAAACAAGAAAAAATAGCTAGGAAATATGAGCCTATGTCTTCTGTTACACACAAAGGAAAATTAGACTTCAATTCATGTTTCTCAGTTTTCTTTTGTGAGTAATTATACCTGCATAACAAGCCTTTGACCACATCAGTGATCAATGAATGCCCATTGAAAACTTTTAGAGATACAAATGAGGCTGCAATAGGATCAAAGTTTTGTAGGTTTTATATGTTGTAGGAAAACTCATCTTCGAAATTCTTTGTCTTGTGGCAAAGCACTTTCCACAAACACATAAAGTTCATTTCAAAGAAAAACATATAATTACATAAAAGTTAGGGTAGTTAGGGTAGATACTTTGAATGCATGGAACAGAGACATTATTATTGTGCTAATGGACTAAATTTAAATACTTGTAATGGTTTGTAAAGTGTATAAATTTCTTTTTTTTTTTTTTTTTTTTTTTTTTTTTTTTGAGACGGAGTCTCGCGCTGTGTCACCCAGGCTGGAGTGTGCAGTGGCGCGATCTCGGCTCACTGCAAGCTCCGCCTCCCAGGTTCAGGCCATTCTCCTGCCTCAGCCTCCGAGTAGCTGGGACTACAGGCGCCCGCCACCACGCCCGGCTAGTTTTTTGTATTTTTAGTAGAGACGGGGTTTCACCATGTTAGCCAGGATGGTCTCGATCTCCTGACCTCGTGATCCGCCCGCCTCGGCCTCCCAAAGTGCTGGGATTACAGGCTTGAGCCACCGCGCCCGGCCCAAGTGTATAAATTTCTAAAAATCCTTCAGAAGTACACTTTTAAAAGTGAATTTTATTTATGTAGATTATACCTTAATACTCTTGACTATAAAAAACAAAAGTGTGACAAAAATTAGTAAAAATCATAAAATTTGATTAAAAAAACCATGTCTAGAGTAGCAACTCCTTAACAGAGTATTTAAAATATTTAAAATATATTTTAAACTCCAATAATTTTTAAATATCTTTTTTTAACCCTAAAAATGTATAAAGTCAGAACTTGATCCATACCTATTACATCTATCAATAATAATTTCAGTACATCTCTGATTTGAAAATAGAATCTTGTTTAAATTACTTAGTAAATGTTGGTGCAATTTAAAAATGAAAATTATTTCTTGAAGAAATAATTGACATTTTAACCAATAATAAATGCAGATTATAGTACTCAGACCTCAAAACGACATATGTTTAAAAATCCCAGGTGTAATACTTACAATTTTATTTTGTGATAAATTAGTCGTAGTTTCTACTTACTCCTCAATTTTTATATTTCCAGTTTTATTACATCCATATAAAAGACGGCAAATATCCTGGAGGGCCAGGATTCAGAATATGTGTGTAGTCAGTGTCCCAATTTCTACCTGTAATTGTTTTGTTAAGCTTCTGTAGCATGAGGGCATATGTTCTGACAGCTCCTGACCTATGGTCCAGGGTCTCCTGTGGCTGGGTGAGTATATCTCTCTAATTCTAGGATTTCTCATTATAAACTCCACTTTTTCACAGATATAAGCCATGTGAGCCAATTATCAACTTCATCAGTAATAAAGGCAATATTTGATTTCCCCTTTCCCTTATTCTTTGTCATATTTCTTAATACTGCTTAACAACTCAAACACTGAAGAGGGTTATTTATTGCTCAATCCTCATCCCTACACCCAATACATGTCCCTAAACTCTTATGCTGAAAAGTGGCTTTACATTCTATTATATAATAAATGTGCCACATTTCAAAGTACACTGAATTCCATTCAATAGTAATAATATACAAAGTACATTCACATGAATATTATGGTTTGTTTTTATTATGGTGTGTTTTTATACCATTCTTAGTATTACAGTTTTAAGGAAAGAATTTTAACTCAAGTTAATGAAAAAACAAAAATGTTAAACTTGAAAAGCCACAGCTAGAAAGTTTAGGAGACTTCCCCAAGGTCACACCAATAGTAAGTCATTAAGCTGAACTTAAATTCACATCATCTATTGCCAGCTCTACTTCAAGTATCAAACCATACCACAGGCAATATTATTGACAAAATGAAATAAAACTCCAGTCCGTTTCTTGAGGTTCCCAATGGATAAAAGCATACGACCAGCCGATCAGATTACAAAGAGAATAACTTTAGTTTCACCAGCAAATCTAATTTTGCTGTCCTAGTTCCGAGAAAAAGAAAACTGTGTTGGCATTTCCCTTGTTTCCTTGTTCTTTCTCTCTCCTTAATTCACCCTCTTCTTTCCAGAACACAAGATGGTGGCAGTGGTGGAAAAAAGACAGTATGCATAATCATGCTTTGACAGCAATGACCCAAACAGAGTATTTAAAATATTTAAAATTTGTTTTACCTGCCTGAATTCTTTTCATGGGCTTTAGGCAGATCTAACTGTACAATGAATGCTTTTTAGCCTGTATTACTAAAGTATATAAGTTAGGGATGTAATAAGTACACTCCTAACTAACTGCAATGAGATCTTGCAATTAATTATATTGGCAAGTATTTGTGTACAGTGACACTAATATCTTTTAAGGGCTTTGTTATGTACAGAATTACATAGGACGTCACACTTTGGAAACATAACTGATTGAAACATAAGCAAACCCCTCTAAATAAATTTCATCTCAAAATTTGTATCATACGTAGTAATTGTAAAATATCTTAGAAATAGCTATATACTAGAAGATATGTACATACCAAAACAAAGAATAGGTTGAATTTCTACTCATTGGATGCAAGCAAAACCAACAAGCAAGGAGACCCCCACCCTCTTCCTGATGTGTGCATCCTCTGCAGCCATTCTTGGCCAGAAGGGAAATCGCAGACCTAGCAAAGTGTGTCTCCTATCACCCGCAGAAGCTCCCCAAGGCCTCCTGTGGTCTATGTTCACAGTAAACGTAACTTCTGCATGGAGTTTACAAGATAGCAAGTACTAAAAATTCTAGGTAACTCTAAAACAATCCTCAGTTATGCTGCAGCACTTGGTCACAAGTACATTTCTCCTAGAGTGACAATGTCTTTTCATAATGTGGTCAAGGACGCACACCCATCAGAGCCACTTTCGGACACTTGGTCAAATCAGAATTTCCAGAATTGGGGTTCAGGAAAGGATTATCAAGTAACTAAGCATTTTGGTAATTCTTAAGTCCACTCAAGTTTGAGAATCACCATAATGTCTTTTTTATACTGACAATATTTCCAGTACCACAGTAGATGATTACAGTCACAATTTTTTTCTCTCTCACGTTTTGCTAATGTGAAAAAAGAAAATAAAGATTTTAGGTTTTTTTTCTTTGAGGAAAATACATTGAAATAGCTCAAATGTTATTTATTAAGGAACCAAACACATGTGATTTATTAAATTCACTAAAATCATTAACTTGCCCCAAATCTACCTTAATTCACCAAAGTGATTT
Organism: Papio anubis; assembly: GCF_008728515.1. NCBI lineage: Eukaryota > Metazoa > Chordata > Mammalia > Primates > Cercopithecidae > Papio > Papio anubis. The sequence goes on from NC_044978.1 coordinate 87,266,429, forward strand.
TTGTTAGATGAGGGCCAAATCATATATGTATGGACAAAGAACACGATATTTAACATTATGTATCTAAAACTTAGATTGTAATTCTGAAGTGAATATTGTATATAAATACAAATATGATGTTTATCTAAAACAAAAAATAATATAGATGGCGATTTGGGGGAGTGTTTATAATACAATATGTGATTAAATAAAAGCAATTTTTAAACAGTATTTAAATTCATACTAACTTTAACCAAGATTACTTTTTTACTATTATTAATTTCCACATTCCAGGTGTCATATTAGGAAAATTCACAGTTCAGAATTTAGGCAATAACCTGTTTACAAAAGTCAAAGTTAAAAAAAAATAATGCTCAATTATTTTTGTCCCTGGCTGACATTTTGTACAAGATTGAACACTAAACTCTTTTCTGAACTGAAACAATGAAGCATTGGAAATTCCTGGTGGGGTTGCTTTGATTAATATTTGACACTTAGAAGTATGCAATATAATAATATCTAGGCATAATTTTAATAAAAAATGTGAACCTCTAAAAATGATTTTAGAATATGAAGAACGGGAAGAAATACTCCAATTGTTTATATTTTCTTCTCTCCTATTAAAATGTATAGAACAGTATCATCAAAAACTGAAGCTCTACATCATATAAATGTTTTAAAGATAGAGCTATGTCAAGAATATATAAAAATGAATGTTTTACATTTATCCTTAAATTTTAGTAATTTATTTTATTTAATGAATCTCATTGCTTAATTATTTACCTTTAAATATAGTGTAGAGAAACAGCAATCCAAATATTAAATGTTACCCTAGATATACACTTTTTAATCTGAGTTTGTAAAAAATAAGATATTATTATGATTTTAACATTTTACCACTTGAACTTGAAGATATTCCTTTATGTTAATGTACTTTATAATTGTAATCAAAGTTGAAAATCAGCAAGAGACACTTAAAAATATATATAATTAAAGATACAGTTTATTCTTTGGAAGTTCTTACTAATTCCAGTCATATTTCACAGAATAATCTTCTTTGCCATTCTATGACTCTAATATTCATTACCTTAACATTTTTTAGTTCTCACTCATCACTGGAATTTCCAGACCAGGTATTTTAAAATTTAACAAGATAATTTACCATAATCATTCATAAGTATTATAATGTTGATAAAAATACCTCAATATTAATTCTCTAATCACTTAAACCTTTGTTTATATGTTTATGTAATAGTTATTTAATGATTATTATAAAGAACAAATTTTCAGACTTTAAGAGACAAAAGATTATAAAGCCCAGTTCCTGCCCTTAAAAAAACTTGCATATTATAAAAAGGAAATGGACTTCTATAAATTACTTTAACACAAAGTAGTTTATTCTAATATCTCATTAAGACCTGTGGTGAAGGAATCTTCTAATCTTATTTATCCTAGGGTTAGTGTAAAAGTATTGTCTTGCAAGGGAAGTGTCAATAAATCTTTAAGTATCACAAAGTGCAGAACTGAAAAATTTAGAAATCAAAAAGATCTGAATTTTATAAAATGTCCCTGTCTGACAAATGGCCCTGATTTTTCATGGTTTGGCTTTTTAAAAATGTATCATCATAAATGAATGGGTTACACAATGTTGAGAATTACAAAACCATAAACACAATATGAGCTTCTTTATGTATATACACAAAAACTCATATAATTCAAGACAAATATTATCAATATTTATTTCTGAGGGCTGCAGTATATTATAACATTATTCTTACATTTTTTATTCCTCAAATATTCTAGAATGTATATATATTATTTTTATAAGAGAGTAGCTTTTAAATTATGCCATATAGTTCCATATGATCCTATTCCAACTGAAATTTTATCACTAGGAGAAAACGGTCTCAAAAAAATTCCCTACCAGTGTTAAAAATGGTTCATGTTCTAAGATATTAAAGTAAAATGGACCATAAAATAATATTACTGGCCTTTTAAAAAGATTAGAATAATACTTGTACATCTAACAAGTTGTCTCTCTTAGAATATTTTGTTTGGGGGCTTGGGCTGGAATGGGGCCTTATTTAATGGAAGCACACAGCACCTAGCACAAAGACTCACAGTTTCACAAAACATTTCAGGAACAGTCCTGACCCTGTCATTTAAAAGTTCTTCAACTTTAGTTAGGTGACTTCCTATACTCTGAGCTTCAGTTGCTTGACCTGAAGAAATGGAGATTCTGATCCCTCATTCCTAGAGATAAAATATGAAGCCCACATGCCTGGTTTAAGACCTGGTGACCAGCAATCATTGAGATGTACAGCAGTAATAATGAAGATAATGATGATGATACCTATAATAAAGGCTACCAAAATGCAGTAAATGCCTAATATATGCGAATGAATGTTCTGATGCTTTATAAGCATTAATGTACTTTAACTTCATAACAATCCTGTGCTCTCTGTATCCTCTTTGGCACTTGTGGAAAATGAACCACTGATAAAATAAATACGTATTTGTACTAGTAAGAATCATAATAGCAGCAGTAGCCAACAGTATTATTGACAAGAATAATTAAATTGATAAAATCACTCATTGTAAATAAACAATAATGGGACATTCTTTTTTATTTTGTTTGGCCAATAAAATATAACAGTGAATTCCCGAAAGATGTTCCAATAATGTATAAATATATATCTTGCCAAAGATGACTACCTAAGGGTAACAATGATATGTTCTTCATACTTTATAAAGGTCATTTCTTCATGGTTACACCTAGTTGGTTTTTTTTTTTAACTAGATGGATGGTGTATAAATGCCTGATGAGGGGGTCCTATCTGCAGTATTTATGGTACTCTTTGTCTTTGCATAGCCCACATGTGTTTAGATATCTGTATGTTTCCTAACGCTCCTATAAAAAAATTAATCACAAATTTAGTGGGTTTAAAGCAACACAAGCTATTATCTTACAGTTCTCAAATTTAGGAGTTTGAAATGGGTCTCAATTTGACAAAATCAGATATTTGCAGGGCTACATTCTTTCTATAGGCCTCAGGAAGAAATCTATTTACTTGCATTTTTCAGTTTCTGAAAGCTACCCACAGTTCTTGACCAATGGTCCCATTCCTCCAGCTTCAAACCAGTGATATTGGGCCAAGTCCTTCTCATGCTGCCATTTCTCTGGTGCTCACTCTTCTGCTTCCCTTTTCACTCATAAGGATCATTGTGATTAAATTGGGCCCAACTGGACAATCCACGATAATCTCCCTATCTCAAAGTCAGCTGATTAGCAATCTTAATTCTATCTGCAATCTTAATTCTTCTGTACCATATAACATAACATATTCACAGGCCTGGGGGCTTAGGACACATACACTTTTGAGGTACCATTGTTCTGCCTACCACACCATCTGAACACTGCTTTCAGCTATAGTTCCTTCTCTTCCTTTCCTAAAGCCTTTTGAAGTAAAATGGATATATGTACAGTATACTTTCTGCTTCTCTTCACACAGTATTTGTAGAACAGCCTTGATTAAGTAGCTTATATGATCATTGTTTAGATTTCTCCATGATTCAAAGCAAATGACACATTAGAAAAATTTTCTAGGAGGCAATTAGTGGGAGCTTGAAAGTTCCTTTGAGAATGCAAAGAATTAGGGAAATGCAAATTATAATCTTTCCATTTTTAAAGTACTCTTTATTATTGGCATTTTATAATATATATATTTTTTAACAGTATCTACTTTTTTATTTTTTAGATATTTTTATTTCAGTAGTTTTGGGGAAAACAGGTAGTTTTTTGTTACATGGAGAAGTTCTTTAGTGGTTTTGGTGCATCCACCACCTAAGTAGTGTACACTGTACCTAATATATAGTCTTTTATTCCTCATTCCCCTCTAACCCTTCTGCCTGAGTCCCAAAATTCCATCATATCATTCTTATGCCTTGCATCCTCATAGCTTAGCTCCCATTTATAAGTGAGAACATACAATATTTGTTGTTCCATTCCTGAGTTACTTCACTCAGAATAATGGCCTCCAGCTCCATCGAGGTTGCTGGAAAGGCCACTATTTCATTCCGTTTTATGAGCGAGTAGTATTCCATGGTGCATACATACCACGTTTTATTTACCCACTCATTGACTGACAGGCATTTACGTTGGTTACATATTTTTGCAATTGCAAATTGTGCTGCTATAAACATATGTGTCCATGTGTCTTTTTCATATAATGACTTCGTTTCCTTTGAGTAGATACCCAGTAGTGGGATTGCTGGATCAAATGGTAGATCTACTTTTACTTCTTTAAGGAATCTCCATACTGGTTTCCATAGTGGTTATACTAGTTTACATTCCCACTAGCAGTGTAAAAGTGTTCACTTTTCACATGGATACCGAAATCTATTTTTTTTAACTTTTTAATTATGGCCATTCTTGAAGGAGTAAGGTAGTATCTCATTGTGGTTTTAATTTGCATTTCCCTGATAATTAGTGATGTTGAGCATTTTTTCATATGTTTATTGGCTATTTGTGTATCTTCTTTTGAGAATTGTCTATTCATGTCATTTGCCCACTTTTTGATGGGATTTTTTTTTTCTTGCTGATTTGTTTGAGTTCCTTGTAGATTCTGGATATTAGTCCTTCGTCAGATGCACAGTTTGCAAATATTTTCTCCTACTCTGTGGCTTGTCTGTTTACTCTGCTGATTAATCACAACTGTATTACAACTTTGATGATTTTAAATACCCTAATGGTGATCATTAAAGACACAATTTTTCTAGCTTACATTGTAGATATTTTGCTTTCTTTTACTTTATTCACCTCCAAGGACCTTGAAAGTAGCAAAACTCTATAAATTTTTACTTTTATCAATTGGAAATTGTGCTTGTCTGTTCTATCCCTTGGAACGAATGTCTCCATGTTGATTTATTAGTAGGTGACAATATCATATTTTATGTTGTATATTTTTCTGTTAAAAAACTAGAACCTTATTTATTTAGAAAACGGAAATGTCTACATGGGAGGAAAACCTTTCTGGTATGGGCACAAATACATATTTGCAAAAGAATTAAATGAGTTTATTTTAGATAAACATATAGTGGTTAAGGGGCCAGGCTTTCAAGACAGGCTGTCTAGGATTTTATTTTTTATTTTTTAAAATTTTAATTTTTTTTTGAAAGTCTTGCTCTGTTACCCAGGCTGGAGTGCAGTGGCATGATCTCCACTCACTGCAACCTCCGCATTCCAGGTTCAAGCAATTTTCCTGCCTCACTCTCCCGAGTAGCTGGGACTACAGGTGTGCGCCACCACAGCCAGCTAATTTTTTTTTGGTGTGTGTATTTTTAGTAGAGACAGGGTTTCGCCATGTTGGCCAGGCTGGTCTTGAACTCCTGACCTCAGGTGATCCACCCACCTAAGCCTCCCAAGGTGCTGGGATTACAGGTGTGAGCTACCATGCCCAACCCTGAATTTTAAAAATCCATTTCTATCACTGACTAACTATATGGCCTGAAGCAAATAATGAACCTCGTTGTGCCTAGATTTCCCGCTTGTGACACATGGATAACATCACCTATGGAATCAGTGTTGTGAGAATTAAGTAAGATAAAGTATGTAGAGCATTTATCATAGTGCCTGACACCTGCTGCTAACAAAACTTTGTTTCAACTTTCTGGAAAATGAAATCTCATTTTGGAGAACAGTGGGAGGGATCTAATCTCCAGGAGACACAGTGGCAGGGAGTCACAGAGGGAGAAAGTCAGTTTCTTTTAGAATACTTATCCAATCCTGATGATTTCCAGGACAATGTCTTGGTTTGGAGCTCCTGGTTCCTCGTGAATTCCAACACTATCAAAGAGAGTAAACTTTATGCCCAGAGCCTGTCCTTAGCTATAATTTTTTTCAACACCATTTTATTTTCAATCTGTATGTTTGTATGTTTACCTTCTATTTATGGCAGTAATATCTTCTTATAGTAGTGATACAAAGTGCTCCTTTAAAATATATGACATTTAAGCTAAAAAAAGAGTCAGTCTAAGAAATATTTTTCCTGTACAAGAGGACAGGTAGAATAACCAAAAATTGAGGAAGGTCTTATGAGAATAACTGAAATTTGCAAAGCAGTGTCCCAGGGGACTGTACTCATGACTGCCTTCTGAAATGACTGGTGATTTTCTGGAACAGCAGTTATGCATCAGGAGTCACCCCCGGTAGCTAAAGAAAACACTCTTAACTGTTGCTTTTCCTTGCTAACTAGTTCTCATGGCTGAATTATTCAGACTTTTGTAAACTTAGGGTTTTTGAGTCATTTGATATTGGGTTAGGGTAAAGATAAAATGAAATAGAGCTGTTCAACTTGTTCGGTTCCTATTTCACTTAAATACAATCCCTGATGGGAGTAGCCACCTTTTGTGTATCCCCCGAATTGAGCACAGGAGTGCACGAATAAATGGTTGAAGAATAAATGAATGACGGATAATTATCCATCCATAAGATTATGGGGCCTTTACTCTTTCTCAACGAAGATCCTAAATTCCAAATGCTGAACAAAAGCTATTTTCATCTTTGCAGCGCTTTTGTTCAGATCAGAGATATTAATTGCATTACTATTATGCACCATGTATTATGAACCAACTAGTCTCATGGATAATTAATGTGAGTATCAATATACATAATATTGCCTCTCCTAGGCACCAGAGAGGTTGCATAGCTGGCAAAAGGTGAAGTTCTGTTAGTGACAGAGCCAAGGCTTCATCCTGTACTTATTCAACTTCAAATCCAGTGCAACATATTTCTATGTTATTAAGAACTACTCAGTGTTTCTGTAGATTAATTAATAGGCTTATATGGAGGATGATCTATCCTATTATTCAATAAATCACTGAGGATTTTTATTTTGTATTTTGTTTTTACACATTGTATAATAGATTTATATGGGGCAAGAGCAAAACTAAAATATTGAAAAATGACACCTCAACAAATAGCCATGAAAATGTAACATTTTTAAAGCATGTACAAATATTAAATATATTAAAGCTACAAAACTGAAGTAAAACTAATAAAAGTAATGTATAAAAAACCTAGAAATACATATATGACAGCTTTTTTCTAGTTTTTTTTGTCTTTATGACATATTTTCAATTATGTTCATGTATTATTTTAGAAAAAGAAAAATAAAACAAAATGTATTAATATTCTAGGCACACATAGAGGATATTAAATTTTATTTGCTTTTAGACCCTAATCACACTTTTTCTCTCTACTTGCCCTAGAAGATATTGAAGATATTATAGTTCACTAAATATTCAAAGTTATATTAAAAGGTTGTAGGAATCTTAGTCAAAATAACTATACTACTTGTTATCAGATTAAAAGTTAATTTCATATTGGAAAACACCTTAAGATTATCTTTAGGTGTAAAAGCCTTCATGAATTTTAAAGATCTTTTTCATAACCAAACGAAGCTCTTCTGCAAACCAAAGAGTTTGAAAAAGATTGCCAAAACCAGAGTGTTAGTTTAAGATTGGATATAAGAATTCTGAGGCTGTTCAGACATGTGGCATTCAGAAATGGCTACAACATTATTTGTCCTTTTTCATATACTTAATTAGCTACTCTAATGTCACTCTTGGTACTAACTAGTCAGCCAGCATCTATTAATGTGCTTATGTCTACTAAACTGATGCTAGAAGTTACCCTTTTCTTTAAAGAGCATTCCATCTGAGTACCAAAGCTACTATCATATTAATGTTGTTTTCTACATGTCCTGTTAAGTTAGTCAACCTAAAAGACATACAATTAATTCTTGTCTAAATTACTTGCATTTATATAAGTTAATGTCATTTTAGGTAGAAAAATATTTCAACAATAATTTACTTGGATGATTCTTAACAGCCCATATGCTTGCTTTAAACATGTTTCATTGACAAACATTTCTAACATGAAAAAAAAATCTGTTTGTAGCCACTGTAGTCAAATAGCTCTTGATCTTGGAACATTTTGATGTATGAAATTCCAATATTTAAATGAGATGTCACTTACATAGTTTACATGATTATTGGCATAGTGGCAGATTTATATAGTCTAACATGTGAAATACCTTCAAAATAATTTGATTAGTTGAGATGCACACGTGCTATTTAACTGCACAAACACACACATTCAAAATATTCTTATACAATTGACCCTTGAACAATGCAGGGGTTGGGGCAATGACCCCTGAGCAGTTGAAAATCCCCATATAACTTTGATTCCTCAAAAACTCAACTACTGCTGACTAGAAGCTTTACCAATAACATAAACAATCTATCAACACATATTTTGTACCTTATATGTATGATATACTATATTCTTACAGTAAAGTAAGCTAGAGAAAAGAAAGTGTATTAAGAAAATCATAAGGAAGATAAATACGTTTACAAAACTGTACTGTATTTATCAATACTGTAAGTTTACATCATCTGTTTATAGGATGAATTTGAAATGGTGGGCAACTGCAGCTGCAGACCTCATTCTACAATATGTATCAAGCAAATCACCTTTTGCTTGTAATGTCATGACTTTTCTCTTCTTCTTGGGAGTACTACCACCATCACTATTGGTACTTCCTATGAGTCCCATGGCATTATTCAAGGTTTACAAGATGAAAGACATACAAGAACCACGAGACATCTCTTTGTACTGTGATATGCAATTTATTAGACAAACTACTGACTCAGATTTGACTGTCATCACACACCATTTTAGCAGATACTCCCAACACTTGATCTCACTGCAATAGCAGCAGGAGGTGGCCATAAGATTATTACAGCAGGACGCTATGTACTACATTTAATTGTATGAAGTTATGATTTAATACTGCATCTTTATATTTGTTTACATTCTTCTTAAATGTGTATAACAACATGTATGGTCTGTAAGTGGGTAACTATGTTTTAATAAATTTTAAGGTTTAATAATAGATTTGTATATATTTTAAGGTAGCAAATAATAAAACAGACTAGTATCGACATAATTTTATGCATTCATGACATACCTAACTTCCTTATGTTTTTATATTTCTAGGCTACCCAGTTCATCAGCGAGTTTTTTCAAATTGTTGCAAATATCCAAAAAATTTCCAATATGTTTATTGAAAAAAATCCACACATAAGTAGACCCATGAAGTTCAAATCTGTGTTTTCAAGAGTCAACTGTATTTACAATTCTCTATGCACTTTCCTACTTCCATTTCATTCACACACACTTTACTTTCCCTAATAGATAACCACTTTCTCATTTTCCTCTCATTTTCACTAGCACAACCCTAACTCACCCCAACTGAATAGACGGAATTAATCTAAAGGAATTAAAGAAATAGGCAAACTGTGTGTGCTCTACTCAACCTACCAATGCCATTTTCCTCCTATAGCCCCTTAATTTTCTGTTCCTATTAATTCCCTCCCGCTCACTCAATGAAAATATGGCCACCAAGACTGGATCATAACTTTATTTACACTATGGTATGCATAATACTAAAGAAAATATAACTAAAAGCAGTACTACCTATTTCTGGCTGAAAGAATCATTCTCTCAAGAACTAGTTGCCATTTAACAGAGAAGACAAATTTGTTCAAAAGAACTTATTTCTCTATCAATGTTGAGACAACCATGCATCCCATAGTTAAATAAATATTTGTTAAACAATGTCTTAGAGGAAATTGAAGAGACAGTGTTGCAGAATCTCTCACACATTTAAATATCCTAATATGCATATTCAGAACATTTCACCACAGAATTTTTTTTTCCAAAGGACATATAGTATATGCTACAGAATACGGTTTGGGCAACAGAGTACTAAAGGAATAAAGCCCTGGAAGTCTGTGTCCATATATTTCAGGAATTGACTATCAGGTAAGAAAAGTATAAGTCAACTTTCATAATGTCCTACATGGCAACTCACCTACTCACCCAGCAACAGCCATAATTGTCAATCACAAAGCACCAATTTTGTTCCAAGTATACTATTTGTTTTTTTCATCTTTTCCAGAAGAAAAAACGTGAGGTATAGAGAGGTCTTATAATGAAGCTACATAGGGCCTTACAACCACTAAGTGAAGCAGCCATTAGATCATTTCTGCAACAGATCAGAATATGATTCTAAGAGGTCATTACTACATGCAAACACAAAATACATCCTTACTGAAAGCAGAAATGTAATGTGTGCTAACTGCTAACTTCTTAGCAGACTAGTCCTCATAAAAGATATAGATAAGCAGCCCCTGTTTTCTTTCCATAATTATAAATGCTTCCTAATTACCCATATGTTGCTCAGAAATAGAAATTTGCTTAATGGAAGCTTTCTATTATTCTGTTGACCTTCACAGATCTAGGTGAGACATTGTATATATTTATACCCTATAGGGACTAAATTACTTCAGAAATCATTTAGGCAATTCTAAATATGTCACTAAAGCTTTATTCATAGAACTATATCAACTATTACTCTTTTACCTGTATGATGATATTAGAAATGGCTTCATCACAAAAATCATTAAGACACTGATACAGAAGGGAAGTACTGGGAAGGGTGTGGTCCCTTTAAATGATACTGAAAGTGGGAAGGGAAGTACTGGGTAGAGGAGGGTGTGGTCCCTGGCTAGGGCTCTATTCCCAGGCCTGTGCCCACGGACCTACGTAAGGACAGGCATTTTTGTTTTCCTGCCCAAATACTGCATTTTCCAAGACCACCCTGGCTTGCCACGCCCCCATCCTGTGCCTATAAAAGATCCTTAGACCCTAGCAGGTAGGTGGCTGGACTTCGAGAGGAACGCACTGGTGTCTTCAGTCAAGACAAGAAACAGAAGCTATGAAAGAAAAGTATATTTGACACAATGAGTGTTAAAAAGTGTTCAACAGCAGCAAATATTACAATCAAAATTATTTAACAAATAAGTGATAAAAGAAAAATATTTGTGATGCGTAAGACAAAGTTTACATTTTAAATATGTAATGTGGTCTTACAAGTTTTTAAGACAAAAAGCACAAGAGAAATATGAATGAATGATATGAATATATAACACACAGAAGAAATCAAAATGCCAAAGAAATATATGAAAAGCACTCAATTTCAACAGAAAAATGCTAATTAAAATAATAGCAAAATATCACTATGAAAATGCTTTCTGTGATGAGCATGAACAGACAGAGGTTCCTCTAAACTGCTGGAGGAACTGTGAATTTTGCTCACATTTTTATGAGAGTAATCTCATAATACATATTCAACAATATCTCATGAGAGAGAAATAAAATTTCTAATTTATTTAATTGGAATTTTTTTTCTGAAAGCTGAGAGCATTGCTATCCAACAGAAAATTTAATTCAAATCACAAATGCATGGCACATATGTTATTTTAATGTTTTTAGCAACCATATTGCAACAAATAAAAAGTAAATTAATTACAATAATACTGATTTTATTTCATCAAATAAATTCAAAATGGTATAATCTTAACACGTAATTAATATAAAAATTATTGAGATTTTACATTCCATTTTTTGTACTCAGTCTTTGAAAACTGGTGTGTATTTTACATTTACAGCACATTACAATCTGAACCAGACATATTTTAAGTCCTCAACAGCCATGTGTCTAGAGGCTACAGTGTTAGGTAGCAGAGCATACAGTTTTCTGCCCATCAGAATATAGAAAACATGTAAGATCATAGCAATCTGACTTGACAGAAATATCTGCACCTTGGGAGGCCAAGGCGGGCAGATCAGCTGAAGTCAGGAGTTCAAGACCAGCCTGGTCAAAATGGTGAAACCCCGTCTCTACTAAAAATACAAAAGTTAGCCAGGTGTGTTGGCAAGTGCCTGTAATCCCAGCTATCTGAGAGGCTGAAGCAGGAGAATTGCTTGAACCCAGGAGGTGGAGGTTGCGGTGAGCTGAGATCACACCATTGTACTCCAGGCTGGGTGACAACAGCGAGAAACTATCTCAAATAAATTTAAAAATTTAAAAACAAATCTTATATGAAACAACTATGATGTAACAAGAATTGCCTGAAGTTATATTACCAACCTGTTTGAATGTGTTTTTATCTAGCAATAGTCAGTCTCTTGGATTCAGACAGGAAGAATAGAGCTAGAAAGACTTATTCAGGAGCAGAGCTTTATCAAGTAGTTGTGACAGTAAAATAGATGGATCAAGGAGTCAAAGCAAATGCAAAGACAGGATTTTAATGAGGATGAATGGATTCCAATATAGATAAAAAGGAAGGGATGATATATAGAAAGTAAAGCTAGGGAATAATTCAACACTGTACCAAGGTTTTCACAGAAAGAAGTATCAGCTATTTATTCTCCATTAAGATCAATACCAAAAAGAAAAGGAAAAAAGGAAAGAGGAGAGGAATGGGAAGAAGAGAAGGAGGAGCTCTAGAAACATAGAAGAAGGAATGAAAAAAAAAAAAAAACAAGACAGAAATTCTTTTCTGTTTTCCTTTTCTTTTCTTTTTTTTTTTAAATTATACTTTAAGTTCTAGGGTACATGTGCACAACGTGCAGGTTTGTTACATATGTATACATGTGTCATGTTGATGTGCTGCACCCATTAACTCATCATTTACATTAGGTATATCTCCTAATGCTATCCCTCCCTCCTCACCCACTCCATGATGTTCCCCATTCTGTGTCCAAGTGTTCTCATTGCTCAATTCCCGCATATAAGTGAGAACATGCAGTATTTGGTTTTCTTTGCTCAGAATGATGGTTTCCAGCTTCATCCATATCCCTACAAAGGACATGAACTCATCCTTTTTTATGGCTGCATAGTATTCCATGGTGTATATGTGCCACATTTTCTTTATTTTATTTTATTTTATTTTATTTATTTATTTTTTTGAGACACAGTCTTGCTCTGTCACCCAGGCTGGAGTGCAGTGGCACAATCTCGGCTCACTACAAGCTCTGCCTCCCAGGTTCATGCCATTCTCCTACCTCAGCCTCCCAAGCAGCTGGGACTACAGGTGCCCACCACCACAGCCGGCTAATTTTTTGTGTTTAGTAGAGATGGGGTTTCACCATGTTGGCCAGGATGGTCTCGATCTCCTGACCTCGTGATCCGCCCACCTTGGCCTCCCAAAGTGCTGGGATTACAGACATGAGTCACTGCACCCGGCCACCACATTTTCTTAATCTGCTCTATCATTAATGGACATTTGGGTTGGTTCCAAGTCTTTGCCATTGTGATAGTGCCGCAATAAACATATGTGTGCATGTGTCTTTATAGCAGCATAATTTATAATCTTTTGGGTATATACCCAGAGCCCGCATTGCCAAGAAAATCCTAAGCCAAAAGAACAAAGCTGGAGGCATCATGCTACCTGACTTCAAACTATACTACAAGGCTACAGGAACCAAAACAGCATGGTACTGGTACCAAAACAGAGACATCAGAATAGAAGAGAGCCCTCAGAAATAATACCACACATCTACAACCATCTGATCTTGGACAAACCTGACAAAAACAAGAAATGGGGAAAGGATTCCCTATTTAATAAATGGTGCTGGGAAAACTGGCTAGCCATATGTAGAAAGCTGAAACTGGGTCCCTTCCTTATATCTTATACAAAAATTAATTCAATATGGATTAAAGACTTAAAGGTTGACCTAAAACCATAAAAACCCTAGAAGAAAACCTAGGCAATACCATTCAGGACACAGGCATGGGCAAGGACTTCATGACTAAAACACCAAAAGCAATGGCAACAAAAGCCAAAATTGACAAATGGGATCTAATTAAACTAAAGAGCTTCTGCACAGCAAAAGAAACTACCATCAGAGTTAACAGGCAACCTACAGAATGGGAGAAAATGTTTGCAATCTACCCATCTGACAAAGGGCTAATATCCAGAATCTACAAAGAACTCAAACAAATTTACAAGAAAAAAGTCAAACAACCCCATCAAAAAATGGGCAAAGGATATGAACAGGCACTTCGCAAAAGAACACATTTGTGCAGCCAACAGACACATGAAAAAATGCTCATCATCACTGGCCATCAGAGAAATACAAATCAAAACTACAGTGAGATACCATCTCACACCAGTTAGAATGGTGATCATTAAAAAGTCAGGAAACAACAGGTGCTGGAGAGGATGTGGAGAAATAGAAACACTTTTACACTGTTGGTGGAACTGTAAACTAGTTCAACCATTGTGGAAAACAGTGTGGTGATTCCTCAAGGATCTAGAACTAGAAATACTATTTGAAGAGACAGAAATTCTTAAACACATAAGAAAATCTACACATTAAAGTGTATTACTAATGGAATTCATAGAGCTGTTCTCTAAAAGTTTTCATAGCAGAAAACCCCCCTTTGGTGTGATGCCATCAGCTTTTGAGAACAATTGTTGTAGTGACACTGATCTTAAAGCAACAATGAAAGTAAAATGCTTTCCTTGTTGGCACATCTTCACCTGCTTATCAGACAGCCATATTTCTAAAGGGCGTCTCCATGGCCTCCATCACCTTACCTTCCTCCACTCATTCCCATTCAGCTCTCATCCCCTTTACTAAAGCTACTTACTTCTCTCTCTAAGGTCATCTGTAAGTTTCATGATACTAAATCCATTGGCTAAATTTCAGGCTTCAATTTGCCTGACCTATCAAAAGAATTTAGGCCAGTTCACCATTGTACCTTCCTGAAACATTCATGTTTGAATTCTTATCACTATATTTTTCTTTTCCTTCTTTTTTTTTAGCCTCCCCTCAGTCATACTGAGCAACTCCTCCTTCTGTACGAACACTGAAATGTTTGCTTTCCACAGGTCTCTATCCTGGGTCATCTTATCTATGTTATCCTATTCATTGTTATAGTTTTAAATACAATGTTTTTCTTAATTTTATATCTCCAGTCTGAGCTGCCTTTCTGACATCCAGATCCTAAAATCAAACTGCTTACTTGACATCTTAACATGACTATTTCTCATGCTCCTCAAATGTAACGGGTTTGAAATTGAAATGACATTCTCTCATGTCCTCCCGGTGTCCTCTTGTTCCTTCATTCCTTTCCAATGGAGTAAATGACACATTCTGGATTCTCCTAGGTTTACAGACCACAACCCTAGGTGTCATTCTTCACATTTCTGTCCCCCTCAGACTCCAAATCTATTATATCACAAAAGGTATGTAAGTAATAGTTCTTAATACATCTGTCCACTTCTCCCTGTATTTTTACTCCTTGCAAACCCCTAATTGTTTTACAACTTCCATCGTTGCCCTTTTCCAATTAATTTTATCAACAGCAGCTCATGTGATCTTCTAACACAAAATCTAATCATGCCATCCCTCATTAAAAACTCTTCAAGAGCTCCTCATTATACTTGGAGAATTTTTTACACAAATTTATGCAATTAGGTTTTGGTTTACTTTTCAGATTCTTCTCCTCACTCATTATAATAACATTGTGAGTGTAACCTTGTCGCATCTTGAAAAAATTTTGTCTTTCTGTGTCTCATTTCTTCACTGACATCATTGGACTTAATTGATCACACCTGAACTTCATTAATTTGTTCCTGTCTCTGAAGTTTAGCAAGAACACACTGAATTCTTATTTTCTAAGGTGAACATTAATAACACACTATGTATAACTTAATGGAGATACTATACTTTCTACTCCATTGCAGACAAATGGGTTGGTAAAAGACTAATCTCTAAAACACAGTACTTGTATTGCTTCATACTGATATTAATCCACTGAGATTGTATATAAAGCTTTCACAATGGCCTGTTCATGGTGCTGTATTTTTTCATATACCGGGGGGGTTGAAGATAATCCCTAGTTTTATATCTCGTCTTCCTCTTTTACTAAGTAAACACACTTTGTGACATTTACTAAGATAAATGCCCCAACCATTCTCTCACTAATGTATGCCTCAATTTAAATATATTTTTAAAACTTGCCAGAAACAGTATGCTATAAAATTTTCAGATAAATAAAAATATCCTGTTAACAAAACATGGGAAAACGTTGTTATAAATTTATAGCTACATAATTCAAAGCTCTAAACCTTTTAATAGTGCTTAATTCTTATATTACTAACCTTTGAGTGAATTATTTTCTCTCCAGTTCTAAGGATTTAAGTTTGAAAACTTAAAAATAAATGCATGGACATTCTTCAAATTTCACTAATAAAGGCAGGACACCCGAAATATGCTCATCTGCAGGACCACCAGACTTACTCACACTCTATTCATAGTGCATGAAAGGAACAGACTTCATTACCAGATTGTTTAATTTTCAATGGAAGAGACATAGAAGACATCATTTTAACAATAACAACAACTTTTGAAAAGAGAAGCTGATAGCTGGCAGTTTTTGAGAAATAAAGGTATGCTAGCCCAAACTTTTTTTTCCTCCCAAAAAAGAAATTCACTCAAAGTAGTTCATGTAAGGAGAAGTTCATGTAAGGATACTATAAGCAATTTCATGGACAGATAAGATCAAAAAAACAAGTGCAGCTGCTCTGTCACTAGAAATCAGAAATCGAGACTACTCCCTTTGTCTTTCGGTCTCCTCAGTTCTCTCATCACAACTTCTTTCTGTTTAGCCATCTTAAACATGAGGTAACTAACTGTCATCTTATACTGTATACTGAATCTTCCACTGACAATAATCTCATCTTTTCTCAATCTTCTACTGACAAGAATCTTTACTCTTTTGTTTAATAAGACAAAAGGACTTTGTGGCTTATACAGATTATATATGTGGCTTATACTTACACAGATTCAACAAATCTATATAAGCCTGACAACACGCGGCACTGGCCATTAAGCAACCAGTTGGCTGGCTTGCATCATGTGCCTATTCTTGGCCCAAGTGACTGTTTCTGGGAATCTGAATAATTGTCCTCATTTTACTTTATTTAAACGGCTGTGGATCTATAGGACGTGATAAAGGAAAGGTCTCTGACCTACAAATAAGTACTTAAAGTAGTGAAAGTTCTAAGCTTTTACTAAGAAATTAGGAGAGAATTAAAGAAATTATCCCATTAATTGAAGCCAGGGTAGATTTTGCCTCAATTTTATCTCACTTACTTTTTTTACAATAGTGACCTAATAATTTACTAACTGTACTAAAAACCCATTCATCTCCCAATATTTTGAACTGTATCAATATATTAAATCTAAATAAAATGTAATCAATAGAAAATGTGTAATCTTAGAGATTCTTCAGACAGTAACAATAAATATTCTACAACTGCCATTTCAATGATTTTATAGAATCATGCCCTTGTGTGTTTCTCCACCCCCAATCCTAGAAAAAAAAACATAAAAATCATGGTGAATTAAAAGTTCACCTTTAACAGTTTAGAAAAGCTTCCATAGATGAAAGAACACAGTGAATTATTAAATATTTTCATATGACTATACTGAACAATACGACTTCTTGTCCAGAGTAGACACTACTCTTCTGACACCCTCACTTATCAACTAGTATGATTCCCATTTCATATGAATTCAAAGTAGAAACACAATAAACGGAAGCTATTACAAGATGGCTAAAATTTCAAGTGGTCTTGATACCACATTATTCCTCTGAAAATTAGACATGATCCTACAACTAAAAAGGAATGAGAATATTGCTCCCGACCAAAGGAGGAATTGTTCTCAGCATGTATCAGATAAAAAAAAATGAGGCATATAGTAAATGGAATTCCAAGTCAGAGACTGTTCTTATACTTTTCAGTGTGTCTCTATATAAAAACAAAGCAATGGGAATTAATAATATGGGAAAATGGCAGAGACACTTAGAAGAAACAAAGATATGACACATAGCATGATGAAACACAAGAACATATTTTAATGAACTAGATAGAAAGGAAATCTTGTAAAAGATCACAAAGCATTGATTAATTACTCTTCATGATTACAGAGGGAAGTCATCTTTCTGGATCATTTCAGTGCAGAACACTTAGAAACAACAAAGAGATTTCAATTCAGGGGTAAATGTCTAAAAGGCTCATTATTTTTCCCTGACTAAAAACTAATTACTGGAGGGGTATAATTCCATATGATATCTGATATTTTCACCACCAGTACTAATTTCAATGTCTACACTAAAGCTTAGATACCATTCTTTATATTTAAAACAGGAAAGAATTACAAGGCCAAATAATAACTTAATTTTTAAATAATAACTTATGAAATGTTTGCCCCTTCTATTCTTATTTCATAGCTGTCTCCAAAATTAATGCAAGATACTCTATATTCTATGAAGAAAGCAGTAAATTAGTAAGTGTAACTTAGGTGACAAAGCAACAACCATTTAAACTCTTAAAACGTGATTTATTTTTGTCAGGAATGATGTTCCTCATTTTAGTTTGGAATTTTGTTTTAACCCAGCAGTAAATATTTTGGTAAAATAGATTCTTCATCTTCCTATAAGTTGAAGTATTCCACAGTTTTTCTGTTTGATGCTTATTTTTTTCAAATATATTTATATATTATGTAAACTGAGTCACACAACTGGTACTCAGATATGAGAAAACAGAGCATGCTCTCATTTTGTCCTATTAAATTCCTTTATTCTTTCCTGCAACTGCTCTAGTTTAATGCCCTTTTAATCAGCCTATCCTTAGTTCTTCTCATTATGAATTTCTTTTTTTCTCCTCTCAGAACTATTAACCACAATATGTCCCCAAGGATACAGTAGTGTCTTTATATAAGAGGCCATATCTCCTAATATTTTTGGTATGGGAGCTTGATTGCTTCACCCATTAAGTTGACCCTCAAGTCAGTATGAGGCAATCAGTATGAGGCAGTTTTTCGATAAGAACTCTCACTCTTATACAAGCAAATATGACACTATTGATCAATGACCTAAGAATTAATATAACAACTAGCATGTATAAAGCAGTTACTATTTGTTACGAGACCCTGAAAAGGACTTCACCTGCATTTTCCCGTTTAATCCCCCAAACAACTTTCATATAAAGGTTTTCTTCTCTCGGATTTTGTTTTTAATAAACAAAATAAAACTGAGATAGTGACAGATTTCATTATTTATTCAAGGACGTAGGTAAGGCAGGCAATTAAACTGGGACTAGATCTGAGGCAGTATGAGTCAAAAGACCATCATAAATAGGGCAATAACCACCTACAATACGATAGATATTGCAGAAAAGGTTCCTCTACTGTCCCAGGTGTAACTTTGAATATGCTGATATTTAACCCTGAAATCTTCAGCAACTGCATTTTTCAGAATTATTCCTTATTATGGTGAAGATATTCTAAAAGCACTCCTTGTCTTTAAAATCCTAGCAAAAGTGACCTTATCAGAACATTTCCAGACTGGTCTGAAGAAAGCAAGTTTTTTCAGCCACCAGCATGGAACCAGGTTATTTCCTTCGTGGAACAAATGTAGGACGTTGGCTATGTTGGAAGATTGTAGTCAAAGCAAAAAGCTTCAATCTTTAAGAACTTCAAGCTAGAGGACAGAGACCTAGACAAACCATGTTTCTCACAAGTTATGTGTAAAGCATCCAGCATAAGATGAAACAGTCTAAATGCTAGTTCTACCCTTTCATGCTTTCTGTTCTTAAGCAAATCACTTATTAAAATTTCATCAGATGCATCAAATCATATCAATAAAAATTTAAAAAAAACTATGGGATGGAGAAAAATCTGTGATTTAATAAATAATCACTCCCTATTTAAAATAGCAGTTAATAAGTTTTTCAAATCATTAGTTTTGGAATAAAACAGGAAGAATCTCTCTTTTGGACACTGATAGCAATATCTAGTTAAATACAAACCAGAAAATACATCCTAAGTGGAATTTTCACCCATCGTGCATCATTTTTACCTTGTTTTAAAACTGGGTATTCTATTTTTCTTGCTTCCATTAAAGAACTAATTGGAAACTCAACAGTTAATAAATCTCTGATGGCAGGATACACTAATGTTGTCTAGCAGCACATTCTACCTCCTGCTAGAAATATATCTTCCTAGGCATGAAACTGTGTTTACCATTTTACACTCTTACTATTACTACATGACTCTTGT
This sequence comes from Papio anubis, assembly GCF_008728515.1. Classification (NCBI taxonomy): domain Eukaryota; kingdom Metazoa; phylum Chordata; class Mammalia; order Primates; family Cercopithecidae; genus Papio; species Papio anubis. The sequence continues at coordinate 87,286,455 of NC_044978.1, forward strand.
GGGGGAACAAAAGTTTATTGTTAAGTTAATGAATGGGTGACCTTCAAATAGTTACTAGTTATAAAACCATGAGCAACTCACACTCTGGATCTCAGTGCTCTCTTCTCTAAATGAAGCAGTTGGACCAACTGACCCCCAATGTGCCATATTAAGATAGTTATTGGAGAGAGAGGGAGCTCTCCATTAAAAACAAACAAAAAAACTATTGGATTTATAAAAGCTAGAAGATTAGAATATTACTCATATCAAGAATATGGACATGGGATAATGTCAAAAGACAATTCGTTGTTAGAAACATTTCCTTATGTTGGCCAGAAAAGGAAGCAACTGAAGCAAGTGATAAATACTGTATGGAGGACCCAAGGAGATGGGGAGGGGGGGAATGCATGGGAGGAACAAGAAAAACTGGAATGCTATAAATACTGATTCACATTACTCTTGCATTATTCACAATAGCAAGTGCCTCAAAGTGTTGCTTAGTATCAAGTGAAATAAAAGCCATTTTCTGTCTAAACTGCTTAATCTAGAAGTTTGAAACAAACTGTACCCCATTCTCTAACAGAATTGTTAAACTGAAATTACAAAAGAGGTAACCTGCTCAAAGTTCGAAACACATGGTTGGTTTTATCTGCAGATGCTAGCAAAGGCTGCTCTGCTGCAGACCATCAGAGTCACAGTTTTCAAGAATGTCAATATGCAATAGTTAAAATACTAATATATTAAGACATCATGGGCTCTAAGTCCTTTCTTGTCATTTTTCATTGACACAAATATACTTCTTATTTAACTTAAAGCAATCCCTAAAGTTTATTTATGTAAAAATGCACTAGCCAACAGAAATAGCTAAAACCAAAATTACATTACCTAAAAAATTCTAGAAAGGTATGAGAAATTTATTTCTATTCAGCAAATTAAGAGAATTTTACTCAGAATATACTTTCTTGTTGCATTTCTCACCAAGAACACTCCAGAAATATTAATACCTAAGTGAAGTTTTTTTAATTTAAAAAACATTTTCATATCAAATAATTTGCAAATGCATTTGAAATGCTTCAAAAAGAACTAAATAAAACTGCCTTAACGTCCATTTGAAAATGTAAATCTACTGCATTCAACCAAGTTGACTGTTTTCCTTTGACCAAGTTAGTAAAGCCAGTGGATTAGGGAGGTGGTGTTGGTAGAGCTTCTCTGCAAAGCTGCCTGCCCAAGAAGCAAGGCACTTACAGTCCGCGCTACCAATTCACCAGGCTGGGCTTTGTCAGGCCGGGCAGGTAAATGGGTGACGCTACAAATGAGCGGTTTTGCTGTGTTTACCGACTGTTGAAAATGATTACGTATAATTTTAAAACGCGCATTTCTTTAAAACAGGTTGCAAAGTGACTTTAGAAACTACAGGACCCTGACCCGGGTGCTGGGGAAAGTTCCAGCTCCTCAGAAGTTGCAGACACTGAGGGTGGCCCGCTGGCCAGAACTCCCAGCGCGCTCCCTCCTCGTGGCGTGCAGATGCCCCTCAGAGAAGTTAGGAACAGAAGAACTCTCTGGTCTGCCCGGCGGCAGGATAAAAGGGAAAGCCCTATCTCAGGGACGCCCTTGCCTCAGTGCCCGAGTGCAGTTGCTGTCTAACGATGGCCCGTGGTCTCCGCAGAGCCCCGTAGCCTGGCCTGCGCGTCAAGCCCCTCCGAATGCGCAACTACCCACCTGGGGGCGCTGGGCCGCAGGCGGCCGGGTCCGGGCTTCCAAGCCCCTTGCCCGGCGCTGCAGGCAGCATTGTGGCGGCTGAAGCCGAGGGGCCTGCGCACTGCTGCCCGCCGAGCGCTGCCTGAACTCTCCCGGCCAGAGACTCCTCGCGATTTTCTTTTCCTTTGGCCCTCGGCTCTCCCCAGCCCGCTTGCTACCCGGGGCGGCTGCGGCCAGGTCTCAGGAAACGTAGCCCCGGGGCTCATGCCCGCAAGGCCAGGGCTCCGCTCTGCTGGGCGCCCAGAGGAAGTGAAACTGCTCAGGGGCCTGCTCTTGCATCCCTTCTCAAAAGGCCGCTTTGGTTTCTTATAACACTTCTGCTCTTGTTTCCTTCCTCACCTTTTCACCTAGGATGTATTTAGGCCTCTGTTACTGTAGCTCTCCTTGTCCCTTTCTAGGTCTTCCACACTGCCATACTACCCCCACTTGCAGGCAGACGTAGGGAAACCAGAAGTGAACATTTGCTGGAAAGACAGAATGATTAGATAGATAGATGAGTAGATACATGGATGATAGATACATAGATAGATATGGAAATGAAGCTACAGATATTGTAATTTTTAAAATATTTCATTTTACACAGACTTTCTAGGCTAGGTTCATAAATTGAAAAGTGATTTAAAAATCCCATATAAAATGTATTTCTTACTCCTGCTCCAACTCAGAAATAGACCCAGTAAAAAATTATTTATGGCTCTAAATAGCCCCTCCAAACAAAAGTTTGTTTGCTTGTTTTAAAGATGGTGATACATCAAAGCAGTCGTCCCAGAACCTTAAAGTGAATGTCTCTTCCCTCAAGCACGTCTAAACTAGTCATTTGCCTTTTGAAGTTGAAGATATTTTTTGACTATCAATTTGGTAATAATACATAGTTTAAATGTTCCTCTCCTTTTCTTATGAAAGGAAGGCTTTCTTTGAAACTTTCTCTCGGATGAAGTGCTTTTTAGGAATAGTATAAATACCAAGTATCAAAGAAAACGTTAATTTTTTCACATAAATGAACTTATTAGAACTTTCTAACAATGTAGAAAACTTGGAGAAGTATGTGAAATGTCCAAAAACCTTGAAAACAATTATAGGTTGTATTGTATTTATCTGATTTCCAGTAGTTTCTTTAACATCATTATTAATATTATGTTGATTTTCTGAACTTTATCTAATGGAACAAAAGATTTATTCTGACTTATGAAATACTATTATGTTGAAAAAATGGTTGTCTTCTATATAGGCCTGTTAACAGAGAGACTTCAGCATAATGGGCAAAAACAGAAATTTGGATTGCAGGGTTTGGGTGGTGTTCAGTGTTTCAGAAACTCAATTCTTAGGAAAGTATGTCTTAAACAAACCCATTGGAGAAAAGAATATTCTAACTGATGCATCTGCTGGTATATGTATTCCTGACAAGAGCTACTTTAGCCAACATGAACACTCAGGATGATGCTCCCCAGTTAAGTGTCCAGATCTTCAAAGGCACCCATTTATTCACACAAAAACTTGTTAATAAAGACAGCGTTCAGATAGGAACTTACATCTGTCACATATACAGGACAGTCTTCTTGTATGAAGAGCCCTGGATTGGAAGTCAGAAGGTTGTGGCTGCCATCCTGACTCTGCTCCTCAACATCTGGGTGTTTGGAGAAATTCTTAATATTTCTGAGCCTTGCATATCTCATCTAATTTATTCATTATTAATGAATAAATTAAAATTACTGTATTCGAGTTTTTGCTAGATATAAAATGTTATACTGTCTCCTAACAAAACTATAGAAAATAAGATTTATAATATGAAAATTCAGTATATTTTCAGATGCTCATTTCCATTACTTATGTCAAATGATGCTAGTAAATAGAGAAAAGAAAGGAAAAACTGCTGAAAATTATGGGCTGTTTTTTTTCTTAAAGAAGACTTTTTTCTTTTTTTAAAAAAATAAGATTGTGTTAGAAAATATTTAAAATCTTCCGTTAAAATTATTCTAGCTTCATTTTTGTTTTGAATAAGAAAATAGCCATTGACTACCCGATTGACTGACTTATTTATTCTTTTGTTTTACTGTTTGCAGTCAACACTTTTTTTTTTTTTAAGTATTCTATATGCTATGTTCTACGTAAGAATTTCACAATATTCATGTCATTTAGTTCTCAAAACAAGGAATCTTTAACCATATTTTACAAATGAAGAATCTGGGAGTTGAAAACTGTAGGTGGCAGAACTGAAATTCAATCCTAGATCTGATTTCATAGCCTACCCTCTTAATTATAACTGTCCCCCTCCCCCCGTTCCCTTTTAAGGTCACATAAGGCCCTTGCTAAAGATTACATGAAATCATAGGATAGGTTATACATATGTAAGTGTTGAAAACATTTTTTTGTTTCCCTATCCACTTTTCCACAGAGCTATAAGCCCATACAATTAAATACTAATAGCCTTAAAAATAGGTGTGAACTGTACTTATAGTTTATTACAATTTTGGTGCTATTTGGTTGAGGATATATAGATGTTCACACATGCGCGCACACATACACATACACATACACACACACACATATACGTGATAACCTAAGTCTACATGTTTTCATACTTTGCTGGTGCATTTATAAAAATATATTTTAAAAGTTTTTTTACTCATTTTGGTCTTGTTTCTGTGTCAAACACATCTTTAATCACAGTTGACTTTATTTTTCCCCTGCTTTCTCCCTTAAGGAGATGATACCATCTGGAATGTTGGGTTATCTCTTGGTTCATACTTGTTCTCAGGGAAGAGGCACTTAGCAATTCTCACACCGAGAGGCTTTTTCAGGCAGAATGCCACCAGCAGTGTGTAATCACAGGTTTCTGATTTTACCTCTGTTACAGAGTATCAAAAAAATGCTAGCCACAGTAGGTTTCTTGTTTCTCAATATATCAAACTCTTGGATCCATTGACTTCTTCCCTTGCATTATTTTTTCTAGCAGCATATTGACAGCCTCAATATTATTACCCCACTCTGTGAAGATTATAAGAGCCTCACGCTGGCCATGTGTTTCAATAAATGGACATCTAAAGCTGTTTGGTGTGCCCTGCAGTTGCCATGGCTGATTTCTTGTGTCTTTTGCAGACTAGATGCTGTTGTGCATGCTATTGGCTTTATTTCTGCCTTTAGATTCTGGATATGTTTAAAGAACAAAACTGCTTCTTTTCTAAAGCAATAATCTATTGTAAAAGTGAAATAGTTGCTTCTTCATGGCTATTTGTTAATTGGGGAATTTTCCTCTTGACAGTCATGTCTGGATTTTTACACACTGAATTATATCATTCCCCCAGGGTGTTACTACACTTCTTATTTACTCCCTCAAAACTAAACCAAATACCAGGAATGTCTGAAGGAATTTTTAGCAATAATTCTTTTTGTCATTACTGGGAGGCTTTATTTTCTTTTGCTTCCTCACATTTAATTGAATTTTTTAATACTAATCTGTTTAGCAAACCCCCAAAGAGGTCCACATTCTCATCTGCAGAACCTGTGTATATATTTATTTACCTGGAAGGTGGAATTAAATTAAGGATCTTGAGATGGGAAGATTATTTTGGATTATCCAGGTGGGCCTAGTGTAATCATAAGAGTCCTTATAAGATGGGGGCAGAAAAGTGAAAGTTAGAGAGGAGGTGTGATGAGAAAACAGAGATTGGAGTAATGTGCTTAGAATATGGAGGAAGGGGCCACAAGCCAAGGAATACAGGTAGCCTAAGGGCAAAGAAATGAATTCTCCTGCAGAGCTCACAGAAGGAACCAGTCCTGTTGATATCTTGGCTTTTAGCCTAATGAGACTGATTTTGGACTTATTATCTCTGTAATTCTAAGATAATAAATTTAGGTTGTTTTAAGCCACTAAATTGTAGTAATGTGTTGCAGCAGCAGCTAGCTAACGCATCAATTTATGGTGATAGGAAGCTAACACACAATTCACAGCGATGAGTTTGGGGGAAGATTCATTAATAGGGTGAATCTTTGTGCATTCTTCTAACTAAACATATGTTAAAAAACATTTAATTCCCTTCACCACTAATGTGCTAAGTCCCCATGGAGCAGTATCTCATTGTTAATTGGTGATTGTGGTAGTTATTTGATATTCCTTCCTGCATGGTTGTTTGCATTATGTACTTGCTTTTGTTCTCTAGTGGTTGCATAAATGTGCTGATTCTTCTCTTTTCAATTATATTGAGTCTGACTTGTAGAAGTAAGCAGGTTTTCTGCTTATACCATAGCACACACCACCACCACTGCTCCTCCAGTCAGACCCCTGCCTGTACTAACAAGCAAAAGTGAGTTTGCTGGAAGGAACCTTGCTCTGTAGATATGACTTTTGTTTTGTTTTGTTTTGTTTTTTGTTTTTGTTTTTTTTGAGGCGGAGTCTTGCACTGTCGCCCAGGCTGGAGGGCAGTGGTGCAATCTCGGCTCACTGCAAGCTCCGCCTCCTGGGTTCAGGCCATTCTCCTGCTTCAGCCTCCCAAGCAGCTGGGACTACAGGTGCCCACCACCATGCCCGGCTAATTTTTTGTATATTTAGTAGAGACAGGGTTTCACCATGTTAGCCAAGATGGTCTCGATCTCCTGACCTTGTGCTCCGCCCGCCTCAGCCTCCCAAAGTGCTGGGATTACAGGCGTGAGCCACCATGCCTGGCCTAGATCTGACTTTTAACAGACAATACTATAAAACACTTGAATGTCAAGAAAGCTAAAATCTCCATTTCTCTTTTTAGTTGTTTTTTGTAAACTATGGTAAGTTGCTTCCATTTTTACCCTATAATTATTGATTTTATTAGCGTTTCAGCCCCACTCTTTACCTAACATATAATAACACAGGGCTCTCCCTTCCAAACTTATTAGCTTCATTTGTCAACAGGATTGATAAAACAGCATTGCTCTTTATATTTTTATTATTCATTAATTCATTCAAAAAGAGTTTAGTAAATACCTACTATATGTTGGGCACTGAGCATACAATGATAATAAGATATAGCCCATGCTTCCAAAAATATCTTCCTTCTAGAAATTCTGCTTCAGTTTTTGTGGAAAATTGTGTAGGGTAAAATAATGCTAAATAGTTCCATGATAAATGAAAAATACTTTTGGACCATTAGAAGGATCAAGAATATTCTTGTAAGTAATGTGATTGTTAGGGCAGGTTCCATTATAAATAATTCATACTGAAGAAACATTGAAATTGGGAGTGTTTGGAACCAGAAGATAGCAACAGGAAGTGGTTGGAGAAAAATTTCAACAGGAAGAGAAACAAAGATAATGTGTTTCAGTCAATGATGTAACTAGCTACTATTGTGCTTAGGGCAGGTTCCAAGAACTGTACCTCTTGACATGATCTAAGAATTGGAAGAGAATATAGAATATCTACCTCATAATTTCATAGGATAGTGAGTAGCCTGTCAATAGTTTAGAAGAAAAAAAATGCAGACATTTATTTGAGGCAAGTGAAGTTAGTTTCTTTTCAAATCATAGTGAAAAACAAAAGCTATTGCAGTCACTATCTGAAACACCCATTCAGAGAAGAAAACGCAGTTAGCATAATGAATGCTTTTCCAAAGCACTAAGAAAGGAACTACAAGCAGAAAGTGACATTTTTATGGTGAAAATTCTCACTGAAAACAAATTACTGAAATGTTTGAAACAAAAAACCAATGCCAAGAAAATAGCATCTCCTGCAGATCTTCTGAATGCTTCTCTTGCTCCTTTCTTGTGGCTAGTTTAGAGTGCATTCCCCACCCTCTGAGGGACCAGCTGTGTGGTAGCAATTAGTATTTTGAGAAGGACACCTATGGAAAACTCCTGCTGCCCTAGTAAGCCATCATAAGATTTCAGGATAGAGGGCTCTCAGTGGCTCAGGCTCTACACCCTGTTGCACAACATTACGTAGAGTTCATGGATGCTGAGCCACTGAGGAATGGTAAAGGAAATCTCAGGCCATCTTCATTGGGACCAATGAAAAGTACTTCTTTGCAAAGATCCTGGTACTAGAAACATCATGTATGTGCTTGAAGGAAAGAGAAGACATTACTTACGGGTGGTGTCTTTCTGAGTCTAGGTCAAATGTGCATAGGAGAAGGATGTTTAAAATTACATTGAAGGATAAATAAGAGTTTAACTTATAAGTCTAGCTACCTCTCAGGTGGTAGCTTGAATTGGTAAAAATACAGAGAAATTGAGCGGTATGGTGAATTTGGCTAATGGCAGAAATGTGAGTGGAAGAGCACTTTGAAAAATTCTGCTGAGGGATCTAGAAAATGTATTTAATTTCATGAATGCTATTGAAAATATCTTGTATAAATTGTGTTACATTTGCTTCCTGTTGAAAAATGTTGGAACAAACTAAAAATAATACTTAAAAGTAATAGAAAAGTAATTTAGAAATGTAAGATTAAGAACAAAAGTTTTTACTCTGTAAATATTTACCAAGCATCTTCTATGTGTATAATATGCTAATAATGGCATATAAAAGATGGACATTTTATGCACTAAAAGACATAATTTATAATGAAACCTTAACAGTATAATCATTAGACACAATAAAAATTCCACTTAAAAATAAAAGAATCTCAATGTATAGACTTAATGAACACTTGCCATGAAATTGCAGTACAATATTTTTTAAAAGTAAATATTTAAAACAATTATGAGAGATTATTATGTAGCCATTCTGGAATTAAATATTATTTACTATGTGCCATGGTTTTTATCCTTAGAGTTTTAAAAATAAGACAAAAAGAGCAATTGTAATAAAGTAATTGTAATAGAGTATTATAATGTTATAATAGAGAAGGGATAATATAGTAGAGAAAGCACTGGATTGTATAGAATACTTTGCAGGTTATGGCAGGACAAATGGAAGTTAGCCCGGTCTTAGAATGAGAGAAATGTTCCGTGTTCCTTACCGGGATACAATTTAATCTAATGAAAATATAGTCACTCAAATAGTCTCAATTCAGGAAAAGACAAGTGCCCCTTCATGCATCAAAACTCTTTTTACAAGTGAACTTTAACCTACACTAGTGTGTGTGTTTGTGTGTGTGTGAATGTGTGTGTGATAAATCGGTAAATATATTGTATAGAACACTTTTATGGCACATTATTTTTAAAATATTTGCTATATTTTGTCAATATGGTAGTACTATTAGCAAGGGGTAATTATTTCTTCGGCCTTCTTCTCTTCAAACTCTGAAGTAGAATGGACAAATACCAAGTATGTTGGGAGTTTTATTCTTTTACATCTTTCATGCTTTGTAAAAACAGCTCTGTTTTCGGTCACTGATAGATTGCAATTTCTATCTTGTCCGCCACTTTTTAAAATAATCAGAAATAGTACCTTAAAGGAGACAGGAAGAACTGACATATGAGATAAGCTTGTCATTTTTTTACCCTTTGCATAAGTAACTATTACTCAAGGATCAGGGTAAGCCCTCCTACACAAATATAAGCAGTGAGCCTCCTCTTCCCAGGAGGAAGCCTAGCTACCTGATTCTCATACCGACACAAAAGTGATCTCACTCTCTGATAGGTGTCCAGATTAACTAGAATGGTAGTGTAGATAAGTTTGAGACTCTTGGACACTGTGAATCTGAAATGAACTAGTCAGATTAACCCTGATTTAAGCATTGTATTTTTATTACATTATGTTTGTCAGAAACTTAAAGGATTACCTCCATGGGTTTAACAGTGGATTTGCCTTTAAATTCAAGATTCTATGAACTGACCCCCTATTCTGGTGACTTTCCTGTGCCCTGTAATTATTGATGTTTTTATAGTAGCACCACTTATATAGTTTATTTTTACTTGTTTAATATACTCTTCTTGTAATAAACTGTAAGCCCTTTGTGATGGTTGATTTCAGAGGTCAACTTGACTGGATTAAGGAGTACCTAGATAACTTGTAAAGCATTACTTCTAGGTATGTGTGTGAGGGTATTTCCAGAGGAGATTGGCATGTGAGTCCATGGACTGAGTGGGGAAGGTCTACTTTCAATGTGGACAGGCACCATTCATTCAACTGGGTACCCAGATAGAACCAAAAAGAAAAAAAAAAAAAAGAAAAGTAAAGGAGAAATAAAGGGCTTTTCCTTTCCCTCTCCTGGACCTGGGACACTCTCCTCCTCCTGCCCTTGGACATCAGAGCCGCAGGCTCTCTGGCCCTAGGACTTCAGGACTTACACCAGCAGCCCCTTCCCCCACCAGGTTCTCAGGGCTTTGGTCTCAGACTGAGAAGTACACCATCAGCTTCATCAGCTTCTCTGGTTCTGAGACTTTCAGACTTGGACTGAGTCATGCTACTAGAATTCCTGGTTCTGTAGCTTACAGATAGTCCGTTGTGGGACTTCTCAGCTTTTATGATCACAAGAACCTATTCCCCGAATAAATCTCCTCTCATTTTTCTTTCTATCTATCTATCTATCTATCATCTATCTATCTATCTATCCATCTATATCTATCTATCTATCCATCTATCTATATCTATCATCTATCTATCTATCTATCTATCTATCTATCTATCTATCTATATTTTGTTTGTTCTATCTCTCTGAAGAACCCTGGCTAATACAGATTTTGGTACCGAAAGTGATCTAGAGGAACAGAATTTAAGAATGAGTTTCCTTTATTGGTTTCAGGGTTTCTGGAGTTGGCTCTGTAGTCTGATTAGACCTAAAAATGCTAAGGACTCTACTGTTAACAGTAGAGAGAGCACTCATAGCCCATGGTATGAACTGTTTATGGAAATATAAAATATCTGCCTTTGATACTCCTAGTCAGTCACTCATAAGAGGCAAGGACTTGGTAACTGTATATGATACTTTCGAAGATTTGTAGAAAACCAAGGAATACAATGATTTGGGTTGGTTGCTTCTAATGTTACTGGAAAAAATGATGGAAGAAAAAGATGAGCTCAGGTATTCAAATTTCTGGCTCAAGTCCCACATAAATAGCCTAAGAGCTTATTAAGTGTGCCCTGATCCAGAATCTTCTCTCCTGTAGTCATAGGGCCAAAATTGCTGAAAGTCAAATGCAAGCCCTTGTCATTTTGACTGGCTGAATTAAAATGAAAGATGGGCTCTCACTTCTCAGTGTCTACTGTTAATGTGAGGGCATTCCTTGGGAAAGAATGGGATCCTGTATGCTGGGGTGAGGATGTGTGGGAAGACCTTGATGAGACTGAGGGCATTGAGCTCCTATATTCTGGTAAGTCTATTTTGCCAGCAGAAGTGTCCTCCCTACTTCAAGTGCCAGCAGCATATCTACCCACAGTGGTATTGGCCATTCCACCTCTGAAGGGTTAACCCTGCATTGCCTGAGGAAACAGTAATGCCTCCCCTGAGTCAGTTGCCACACAAGACAATGCTGATTCTCCTCAGGACCCATGCCCACCACCCTTCTTTGCTTCTAGACTTGTAACTGGAGTCAAGTCCTAGCAGGACCCTAAGGTGAGGTACAAAGTGTGGCTCATGAGGAGCTGCACTACACTCCAAAAGAGGTACCTGAGTTTTTCAATTTATACAAACAGAAATCCAGGGAATATGTGTGTATAATAAAGTCACGGAGTAATAGTGGAAGGAACATAAAGTTGAATCAGGCCAAATTTGTTAATGTGGGCCCACTAAGCACAGAATTTGCATTCAATGTTGCAGCTTGGGAAATTATGAAAGGTACTAACAGTTTGTTTGGTTGGCTAAGACATGGATCAAGATGGCCCACCGTGCACTAGTTGGAAATGTCCAATCTCTCTTGATTTAATGTACACGAAAGGATTCAAAGTCTTAGGAAGATTGTAATGCTAGAGTGGACATGTCACTTACATGTGGGAGAGTCCTTTCAACAGTACTTGGAGAAATAGATTTGTGAGGGGAACCACAGTATCCATGAAGAGCTCTGTGATTGCTCTTCTCTGTAAGCCAGATCTTACAGTGGGAACCACAGTCACTCAATTGGAAAACTTAGTAATTGAATCCCAGAGTGGCAGGGGCCAAATAGTAATACTCAACCCAAAGGCAAAGTGGGTGTTGTTACCATAATGGAAAGCAGAGGCAAAGCAACAATTAGAATAGTCTGACTCTCACTGTGGCGTTGGCTAGTTAGCCATGGTGCTCCTAGAAGTGAAATAGATAGAAAGCCTACTGAATTCTTGCTTAATCTGTCTGAGCAGAAAACTTTCGGGTCGAGTGAACACAAGGCAAACTTGAATCATAAAAGCAGAGAATTACAGCCCCTCAATCTGTTCCAAGAATCGAGCCAGTTTACTGACCCCAAACCCTTTGAACCCTTTGGAGGAGGCCAGGTCACCTCCAGGAAGGACCCAGTAATTACCAAAATTTGATATTGTTAATCTTTCTTCTACCCTTCCCCAGAGGGACCTACAGCCTTTTACCATGGTAACTGCATTGGGGAAATGAAAATAATCAGACGTTTTGAGGACTACTGGCTCTGAATTGACATTGATTCAGAACTGACATGTCGCTGTGGCCTTCTAGTTAGAGTAGGGATATATGGAAGTCAGGTGATCAGTGGAGTTTTAGCTCAGCTTCGTCTCACAGTGGGTCCCCAAACCCATCCTATGGTAATTTCCCTAGTTCCAGATGCATAACTGAAATAGACACACTTAGCAGCTGGCAGAATCCCTGCATTGATTCTCTGACCAGTTTGGTGAGGGCTATTATTCTGAAAAAGGCCAAATGGAAGACATTATAGCTGCCTCTACCTAGGAAAGCAGTAAATCAAAAATGATACCCTGTCCCTGGATGGATGGCAGAGAATTGTGCCACCATCAGAAAGCTGAAATATGCAGGGTTGGTGATCAAACCACATCCCCGTTAAACTATCCTATTTGTCTTGTGCAGAAGAAAGATGGATCCTGGAGAATGACAGTGGTTTTTCATAAGCTTAATCAGTGGTGACTTCAGTTGCAGCTGTACCAGATGTGGTTTCTTTGCCTGAGCAAATTAACACATCTCCTGGTGCATGGAACGCAGCTATTGGTCAGGCAAATGCCCTTTTCCCCATACTTGTCCATAAGGCCCACCAGAAACAATTTGCTTTCAGTTGTCAGGGCCAGAAATATACCTTCACTGTCCTACCTTAGGAGTATATCAACTCTCCAGTCCTAAATCACAATTTAGTTTGCAGGGATCCTGATTGCCTTCCCCTTCCACAGATATCACACTGGTCCATTGCATTGATGACATTATGCTGATTGGGCCCAGTGAGCATGAAGTAGCAACTACTCTGGACTTACTGGTGACATTTCTGTGTTTAGTTGGAATATACATCCAACTAAAATGTATAGGTTTCTTGCCTCAGTGAAATTTCTAGTGGTCCAATGGTGTGGCACATGTTGAGTTATCCCTTCTAAGGTGGAAAGTAAGTTGCATCAGACATCTCCTACAACCAAGAAAGAGGCACAATGCCCAGCAGGACGATTTAGATTTTTTTTTTAAGGCAACACATTCCCCATTTCAGTTTGTTACTCCTGCCCACCTACCGAGTGACTCAAAAAGCAGCTAGTTTTGAGTAGGGTCTAGAATAACAGAATGCTCTTTGACAGGTTCAGGTTGCTGTGCAAGCTTCTCTGCCACTTGGGCCGTATAATTCTTCAGTTTCAATGGTACTTGAGGTGTCAGTGGCAGATAGGGATGCTGGCTGGAACCCTTGGCAGACTGTCGTAGGTGAATCACAGGGAAGGTCCTTAGGATTTGGGGCACAAGGCCCTGCCATCATCTGTAGATTGCTACTTTCTTTTTGAGAGACAGCTCTTGGTCTGCTACAAGTCCTTAGTAGAAACCGAACACTTGACCATGGGTTGCTAAGATACTATGCAGTTTGAGCTGCCTATCATAAACTGGGTGTTATCTGACCCATCAATCCATAAAGTTCGCCATGCACAGCGCCACTACATCATCAAGTGGAAGTGGTATATATATGATTGGTACCAAGCAGGTCCTGAAGGCCCAGTAAGTCACATGAGGAAGTGGCCCAAATGCTCATGGTTTCTTCTGCTACACTGCCTTCTCTCTCCCAGACGGCATCTGTAGCCTCATGGAAAGTACTCTGTGATCACTTGGCAGAGAAAAAGAATAGGGCCTGATTTTCAGATGGCTTTATATAATATTCAGGCACCACTTGAAGGTGGAGAGCTGCAGCACTACAGCCCCTTTCTAGAACATCCCTCAAGGAGAGTGAAAAAAGGATATCTTTTCAGTGGACAGAACATTGGGCAGAACACATGCTTGTGCACTTTGCATGGAAGGAGAAATGACCAGACATGCAATTATATCCTGATGGGCAATAGCCAGTGGTTTGGCCGTATGATCAGGGACTTGGAAGGAACACGTTTGGAAGTTTGGCATCAAATAAATTTGTGGAATAGTATGTAAATAGACCTCTCTGAATTGGCAAAAGATGCTAAGATATTTCTGTTCCATGTGAACCCTAGAGGAGGACTTTCACAACCAGGTGGACAGGATAACCTGTTCTGTGGACACCAATCAGCCTCTTTTCCCAGCCACTCCTGTCATTGCCCAGTGGGCTCATGAACAAACTGGCCGTTGTGGCAGGGATGAAAGTTATGCATGGGTTCAGCCACATGAACTTTCATTCACCAAGGCCAACTTGGCTACAGCCACCTCTGAGTGCTTGATCTGCCAGCAGCAGAGACCAACAACAAATTTCCTATTTGGCATCATTCACTGGGGTGATCACCCAGCTATCTGGTGGCAGATTGATTACATTGAACTACTTCCATCAAGGAAGGGGTAGTGGTTTGTCCTTACTGGATTAGACGCTTACTCAAACTACGGATTGTCTTTCCCTGTATGCAAGGCTTCTGGGAAAACTACCATCCATGGACCTAGAGAATGCCTTCTCTACCATTGTATTCTGCACAACATTACTTCTAGCAAAGGAACTCACTTCACAGCCAACAAAAATGTGGCATGAGCTCATGTGCATAGAATTCACTAATCTTAGCAAGTTTCCCATAATCCTGAAGCAGCTGGCTTTACAGAATGGTGGGATAGCCTTTTGAACTCACATTTAAAGTGCCAGCTAAGTAACAATACTTTGCAGGACTGGGGCAACATCCTCCAGAAAGCTGTATATTCTTTAATAAGCATCTTATGTATGGCACTGTTTGTTTCATATCCAGGATTTATGGGTCCAGGAGTCAAGGGGTGGAAATGGGAATAGTATCACTTACCCTTACCCTTAATGACCCAAAAGCAAAGTTTATGCTGCCTGTTTCTACAACTCTATGCTCTGCTGGCCTAGAAATCTTAGTTCCAGAGAGATGAACGCGGCCACCAGAAGACACAACAATGAATCTATTGTCTGAAAGTTAAGGCTGACACTTGGTCACATAGAGTTCCTCATGCATCTGAGTCAATAGGCTAAGGGAGTTACAGTATTGGTTAGGGTGATTGATCCAGATTACCCAGGGGAAATTGGACTACTATTGCAGAATGGTAAGAAAGAGTATGTTTAGAATACAGATGATCCCTTAGGGCATCTCTTAATGTTACCATGCCCCATGATTAAGGTTAATAGTAAATTAAAACAACCCAATCCCGGCAGGACTATGAATGGTCCAGACACTTCAGGGATGAAGATCTGGGTTGCCCTACCAGGTAAAGAACTATGACCAGCTGAGAAGTTTGCTGAAGGCAAAGGGAATACAGTATGGGTAGTAAGAAAAGGTAGTTATAAATACCAACCATGACCATGTGACCCATTATAGAAATAAAAACTGTGTCATGAGTAATTTCCTCCACATTTTGTTAAGAATACATTTGTGTGTATATACACGTATATTAAATGTATCAGTCAGGGTTCTCTAGAGGGACAGAACTATTAGGTTAGATGTATATATAAAGAGGAGTTTACTGAGGAGTATTGACTCACACAATCACAAGGTGAGGTCCCATAACAGGCCATCTAGAAGTTGAGGAGCAAGGAAGCCAGTCCAAGTCCCAAAATCTCAAAAGTAGGGAAGTCAACAATGCAGCCTTCAGTCTGTGGTCAGAGGTCCAAGAGTCCCAAAGCTGAAGAACTTGGAGTCTGATGTTTGAGGGCAGGAAACATCTAGCATGGAGAAAGATGTGGGCCAGAAGACTCAGCCACTCTAGTCTTTTCACATTCTACTGCCTGCTTTTATTCTGTCCACACTGGCAACTGATTACATTGTGCCCACTCAGATTGACGGTGGGTCTGCCTCTCCCAGTCCACTGACTCAAATGTTAATCTCCTTTGGCAGATTAACATATTCACATTATTCACATGCATATTCACAACATATTCACATTAAGCAAATATATTGGTTTTGTTCCTCTCATTTCTTTATCATGTAACATAAAATATGTTGACTTAATATCAGTATGTATGTATAGTTACATGTTGCTTAAAAACTGGGATATGTTCTGAGAAATGTGTCCTTGCATTTTGTAATTGTGTGAACATCACAGAGTGTACTTCCATAAACCTACATGGCATAGCCTACTACATACCTAGGCTTATGATATAGCCTCTTTACTACTAGGCTACAAACTTATGCAGCATGTTACTGTACTGAATATTGCAGGGAATTGTAAGAAAATGATAAATATTTGTATATCTAAACATATATAATTATAGAAATGGTATTATAATCTTACAGGACCACCATCATATATGTGATTCATCATTGGCCACAGTCTCATGTCCTATACATGACTGTACTGTTAATTTTACATCATTGTATTTAAGTTATTGCATATCAGGAGTAGAGTAAACATCACCCAGAGACCCAACCTTCTCTTCTGGGGAAAGGATTAATTTGTTTTTGGTTGTACACAAGATAGTTGTTTCATATTACCTTGTTTTTGTCTTTATTTGAAGATTAAGTATGGTTTAAAGAGACTCAAACATACCCACTCAGGGTATGGGTGCTAAGTTGACAAGGGTTGGACTTGTAATGATGAATTTTAGATGTCAACTTAACTGCATTAATGAAAACCTAGAAAACTGGTAAAGCATTACTTCTGGGTGTGTCTGTGAAGGTGTTTCTAGAGGAGATGGATGTGTGACTCAGTGAATGGAGTGGGGAAGATCCACCCTCAATGATACACTGCACTGAGGGTGGATCTTCCCCACTCCGTTCACTGACTCACACATCTATCTCCTTTAGAGATTGATGGGGGTCCATTCAGCTGAGGGTCAAGACAGAATAAAAAGACAGAGAACAGGATTTCCATTCTCTCTCTCTCAGATGTTGGACATCAGAATCCCAGACTCTCTGCCTTTAGGACTCTGGGATTTATACCAGTGACTCAAAAGTTCTCAAGGCTTCTTCCTCAGACTGAGCATATACCATTGGCTTCCCTGATTCTGAAACTTTCAGACTCAAACTCAGTCATGCTACCAGCATCCTAGCTGGCGGATGGCCTGTTGTGGGACTTCTGAGCCTCCATAATCGCATAAGCCAATTCCCCTAATAAACCTAATAAAACTCCTCTTAGCTGTCTATTATCTGTCTTCTGTTGGTTCTGTCTCCTCTGGAGAATCCTGACTAATGTACCCACCAAAGGATCTTTTTTCTTATCCCTAGGTCTATCATAATTTCTAGTATAGAATTATACACACACACACACACACACACACACACATACATACATACATACATAAACTGTTGGAAACCCAAAGTTGAACAAGAAAAATCCCAGGTCTCAAAAAATCTTCCAGTCTAATAAAGAAGGCAGTTATATAAATGAATAATTTAATTCACATGGAAATAAGTTCCAAATAAATGTGTAAAGCAAATTATTTAAGCTTAAAAACAGAAGAGGTAATTAAATATCATTAGGAACCTTCTGAGAGCAAAATAGGCTTTGGAGTTTGTTGCTTTATCTTGGGGATTATTTCCATAGAGAGGCAGATTCCACAGAGAGGCAGTAATAGGCAGATTATTTCCATAGAGAGATAACGGTGGGTAGAATGAGGAAACAGCTGTGAGTCACTTCTAAACTTTGGGCTTTTATTATTTAAGTAGCTTCAGTTGTTGTGGGGTTGTTTAAGGTTTCATCAGAAGTCATGTTTTAGTCTGAATTTTTGTATGCACATAATAGAAAGCCATTTTGAAGTAGCTTTATAAACTGGAGTATATTAATAGATTTAGTAGTGGGGTATGTAACTAATCTATGGGAAGGGGAGTGATATACCTGGACCTTGGGGAAATAGAAATAAAAATTCTCCCTCCACTTTTTTTTCTTCTTCTATAACAGTTCCCTCAAAAAGTTCAAAATATGTTCAAACTGAGGCAAACCGAGTAAGATTAAGAGTTGTTTTCTCTGGTATCAAATTTAAAAAAAATAATTAGGCAGAAATATTTATAGCAGCATTATTTTTATAGTCAAAAAGTGGGAACAACTCAAATGTCCATCAATTGATGAATGGATAGACAAATGTGGTATAACCATACAATAAAATATTATTTGTCAATGAAAAAGAAATAAGTATAGTACTGATACCTGCTATAACATGAAAATGTTACACCAAGTAAAAGAAGCTAGTTATAAAATATCACATATTGTATGATTCTATTCATAAGAAATATTGAGAATAGCAAATTTTTAGAGACAGAAAGTAGATTAGTGATTGCCAGGGGTTGTGGGTTTGAGACAAATGGACAGTGATTGCTAACAACTACGGAGTAATTTTGGAGGTGATGAAATATTCTAAAATTAGATAGTATTGGTGGCTGTGATACCAGGTAAGTAAACTAAAAAGCCGAATTGCACATCTTACTATATTGCACACCTGAAAGGGATGAATTTATGGTATGCAAATTATATCTCAATAAAACCGTTATAAAAAAACTCACAGTGGTCTTGGCCAAGATGGCTGACTAGAATCAGCTAATATGCACTGCTGTCATAGGAGAGAGAGTGGCAAGTAAATACTAGTTCTTCAAGTGGATTAACCGAGAGGCTACGTTGGAATTCATCAAGGAAATAACAGCGACCCATGGAGAGCAGAGAGGAGCAAGGCAGGACAGCCAACCACCCGGGGTTTGGTGTGGAGCCAGAGGAGGCTCCTTACTGCAGGAAAAGGGTGAATGAGTGAGTGCTCCCTGGTACCTACACTTCTGCCATGGACCTTTGCAATCCTGGGCATGGGAGATTCTCCTGACTCCCCAGACCCTCTAGATTGACACAGAGAACTGCTGGGAATCTGTACAGAGCCAGTGTTCAGGCCCACATGGAGCTTCAGGGACCTTGGATCCCTGAGCACCTCAGCACCAGCTGCCGTAGCCCCATCAATAAGGGAGGCCAGGCTTTCTCATGCACCCCCAGAATGGGGCCATATCCATGGTGCTGAGCAGCAGACAGACCACAGACCCCACCTCCATCACACTTTGCCAGGCAAAGCTCACTGACCTAGGACCCCAGTGTAACCATCCCACCCCTGCCTGAGCACTATGGTTGGTCATGGCTCTCCATTTCTCTGGGTGGGAGCTCCCAGAGGTAACCTACAAACCTGCTGCGATTGCTGATTGCTGCTTCTGTGCTCCCTGCCCCTGCTGTCCTCAGGCCGGAGAGGAAGTGAAAAGCCTTAGAACCATTCTGGGCTTCCAGTGTACCCAGCTGCCATATGGAAAAGCAGCCAGACTGTTTTCTACCTGAGTCCCTATTCCTGCTACTCCTCACTGGGTAGGGCCACGTGGCTTGAGCCACCAGCACAACTGCCCTACCCCCACCTGATCACTTCAGTTGGCATCAGTTCCGCATTTATCTGAGGTGAAGCTCTCAGAGACAACTAACAGGCCCTCTGCCATTGCCATGTCCATGATACCCACTCTTGTTCTCCACAAGCTAGGGAGGAAACAAAGACCCTGATTCCTTTGCTTTCATTTCCAGCATACCACAGATATCCTATGGAGAGGTGGCCAGATTGTCTTCCCTGTAAGTCCTCTGTTTCCCCTGCTCTGCACCAAGCAAGACCCCTGACTTGGGCCTACACTGCAGCCACCCTACCCCCAACTGATTATCCTGAGGCAGTATCTCTGTGTCTCTCTGGAGTGGAGTTCCCAGAGGCAACTGATAGCCTCTCCTCCACTGACTGCTGTGATACCTCCCCTTGCTGCCCCCAGGTTAGGGGAAACAAAGAGCCTCAGTGCTTTAGTCATACCTCTAGCATGCCACAGCTGCCCTAGAGAGAGGAGGTCATACCAAGGGCAAAACTTTAGCTGCAAATAGAGACCCTACATAGAGCCTTGGCCCTCTGAAAACAACCAGAAATGAAGCCGACTAACTATACTCAAATTATATCACAGTTCAAGGAACATCAATCCGGATGGGAAAGGATCAGAGCAAGAACTCTGGCAAGTCAAAAAAGCCAGAGTATCCCCTTACCTACAAATGAGTTTTTTAACTCCCCAGCAACAGTTCTTAATTAGTCAGAAATGACTAAAATGAGACATAATTCAGAATCTGGATGGCAATGAAACTCATTGAGATTCAGGAGAAAGTTAAAACCTAATCAAGTGTATTAGTCTGTTTTCACACTACTGATAAAGACATACCCAACACTGGGAAGAAAAAGAGGTTTAATGGACTTAGAATTCTACATGGCCAGGGAGGCCTCATGGTCATGATGGAAGGCAAGGAGGAGCAAGTCACATCTTACATAGATGGCAGTATGCAAAGAGAGCTTGTGCGGGGAAAACTCCCCCTATTAAAACCATCATACCTCATGATACCCACTCACCACTATGGGAACAGCACCACCCCATGATTCGACCACCTCCCACCAGGTCTTACAACACATGGGAATCCAAGATGAGATTTTGATGGGGACAGAGCCAAACCATATCATCAAGGAATCTAAGGACTCCAGTAAAGTGATCCAATAACTAAAGGACAAAGGAGCCATTTTAAGGAAGGACTAAACTGATCTTCTAGAGCTAAAAATCTCAACACAAGAATTTCATCATACGATTGAAAATATTAACAGCAGAATAGACCAAGCTGAGAAAACAATCTCTGAGCTTGGAGACCAGTTCTTCAAATAAACTCAAACAAGAATACATAAAAAAATAATTTTTAAAAGTGAACAAAACCTTGGAGAAATATGAGATTATGAACAGATCAAATGACTCAATGGCATTCCTGAGAGAGAAAACGGGAGAACAAACAACTCAGAAAAATATATTTGAAAATATAAAAATTACCCTAATTTTGTGAGAGAAGTGGACATGCAAATCAAAAAAATACAGAGAACACCAGCAAGATCCTATACAAGATGACCATCCCCAAGGCACATAGTCATCAGATTCACCAAACATCAATGCAAAAGAAAAAAAAATCTTAAATGCAGCTAGAGAGAAGGGTCAAGTCACATCCAAAGGGAACCTCATCAGGATAGTGGCAGAACTTTCAGCAGAAACCTTACCAGTCAAAAGAAATTGGGGGCCTATCCTCAGCACCCTTAAAAAAAAGAAATTCCAAGCAAGAATTTCATATCCCACCAAAACAAGCTTCATAAATGATGGAAAAATAAAATTCTTCTCAGACAAACAAATGCTGAGGGAATACATTTTATCTAGACCAGCCTTACAAGAGGTCTTTAAGGAAGTATTAAACATGGAACTGAAAAAATGACACCTGCTACCACAAAAACACACCAAAGCACATAATCTACAAGCACTATAAAGCAGTCACATAATCAAGTCTACACAATAGACAGATAATAACAAGATGACAGGATCAAAATCTTACCTATCTATATTAACCCTGAATGTAAATGTGCTAAACACCCCACTTAAAAGACTTAGAGTAGCAATCTGGATAGAAACTCAAGACCCAGCCATCTGCTGTCTTAAAGAGACCCATCTCACATGTAATGACACCCATACACTCAAAGTAAAGGGATGAAGTAAGATCTATTATGTAAATGAAAAACAATAAAGATCAGGGGTCACTATTCTTATAAGACTTATTTTAAACAAACAAAAATTAAGATAATACATAATGATAAAGTTTACAATGCAACAAGTACACATAGTTAAGTGTAACTCTATGTGAACTAAATGTATACACACTCCTAAATATATATGCACTCAACATTGGAGCACCTAGATTCATAAAGCAAGTTCTTGGCCTATGAAAAACTTAGACAATTTCACAATAACAGTGGGAGACTCCAACACCCCACTGAGTGTCAGATAAATTAAGGCAGAAAACTAACAAATAAATTTGGCACTTAATACTTGATCAATTGGACCTAAAAGACATCTATAGAACATTCCATCCAACAACCCTAAAATATACATTCTTTTCATCTGCACACGTGATATATTCTAATATCAAGCACATGCTTGGTCAGAAAGCAAGTCTCAATAAATTCAAAAAATTGAAATCATACCAAGCATACTCTCAGGCAACAATGCAATAAAAATAGAAATCAATATCAAGGAAATCTCTCAAAGTGATATAAATTCATGGAAATCAAATGACTTACTCCAGAATAACTCATGAGTGAACATTGAAATTATGGTGAAAATTATTTTAAAATGCTTTGAAATTAATGAAAATAGGGACAAAAGCTACCAAAATCTTCTTGTGTGAGGCAGCTAAAGCAGTGTTAAGGGGAAGGTTTGTAGCCCTAAATGCCTTCATCAAGAACTCAGAAAGATCTCAAATTAACAGTCTAATTTTGCACCCAAAGGAACCAGATAAAAAGAACAAATCTACCCCAAAGTTAGTAGAAAAAAGGAAATAACTAAAATTAGAAATGAACTGAATGAAATTGAGCTGCAAAAATCCACATGAAAGATAAGTGAAACCAAGAGTCTGTTCTTCAGAAAAATAAGCAGCACTGATAGACCACTAGTTAGATTAACAAAGAAAAAGAAAAAAAAAGAGACATGATTCAAGTAAGTACAATCAGAAATGATAAAGATGGCATTAAAACCAATCCCACAGAAATACAAAAGATTCTCAGAGAATACTATGAACTAACTCTATGCACATGAATTAGAAAATCCAGAGGAAATGGATAAATTACTGAAAACACACAGTCTCCCATGATTGAGTGAGGAAGGGATTGAATCTCTGAACAGACAAATATCAAGTCCTGAAATTCAATCAGTAATAAAAAATCTACCAGATAAATACAGTCCTGGACCAGATTGACTCAGCTGAATTTTACCAGATGTGCAAGGATGAACTGGTACCTATCCTACTGAAACTACTATAAAAACTTAAGGAGGAGGGGCTCCTCCCTAACTCATTATATGAAGCCTGCATCAGCCTAATACCAAAATCTGGCAGAGACACAATGAAAAAAGAAAACTACAGGCTAATATCTCTGATAAACATAGATGAAAAAATCCTCAACAATGTACTAGCAAGACAAATCCAGCAGCACACCAAAAAGATAATACACCACAATCAAGGAGCCTTTATTCCTGGGATGCAAGGCTGGTTCAACATATGTAAATTAATAAAAGCAATCCATGGCATAAATGGAATTAAAAAGAACAAATATATGATTATCTCAACAGATGTGGAAAAATTTTTTCAATAAAACCTAGCAACCGTTCATAATAAAAACCCTCAACAATCTAAGTATCAAAGGAATCTCAAAATACCTCAGAAAAATAAGAGCTACCTATGACACACTGATAGCCAACACCATACTGAACAGGTGAAAGCTGGAAGCATTTTCCTTGAGAACTGGAATAAGACAAGGATGCTCACTCTATCCACTCCTATTCAACATAGTACTGGTAGTCCTACTCAGAGCAATTAGGCAAGAGAAAGAAATAAAAGATATCTAAATAGGAAGAGAGAAAGTCTCTAAAGAATTTGGTAAAATGCCACTAGAAGTAATAAATGACTTTAATAAGATCTCAGGGTACAAAGTCAATGTACAAAATCCAGTAGCACTTTTATACACCAATAATGTCCAGGCTAAGAACCAAATCAAGAACACAATCCCATTTACAATAGCCACAAAGAAACTGAAATATCTAGGAATACAGGTAACCAAGGAGGTGAAAGATCTCTTCACGGAGAACTACAAAATACTGCTGAAAGAAATTGGAGATGACATAAATTAATGGGAAAATATGCCCTGCTTGTAGATTTGAAGAACCAACATTATTAAAATGGCCATACTGGGATTTATCCCAGACACGCAAGGCTAGTTCAGAATACACAAATTAATCAATGTGATATAACATATCAACAGAATGAAAGATAAAAACCATATGATTATTTCAATTGATGATGAAAGGCATTTGATAAGATTCATCATTTCATCATGATAAAAACACTAAAAATACTAGGGTTAGAAGGAACATACCTCAATATAATAAAAGCCATAAATGACAGGCCCACAGCTAATATCATAATGAATGGGGAAAACCTGAAAGATTTTCCTTTAAGATCCAGAAAATGACAAGGATGGCCAATTTTACCACTACTATTCAGCGTAGTTCTGGAAGTCCTAGTTAGAGCTATCACACAAGGGAAAGAAATAAAGGGAATCAATATTGGAAAGGGAGAAGTCAAATTATCCTTGTTTGCAGATGATAAGATCTTATATTTGGAAAAACCTAAAGACTCCACCAAAAAAAATTAGAGATGATAAGCAAATTCAGTAAAGTTGCAGGATACAAAATCAACATACAGAAATCAGTAGCGTTCCTATATGCCAACAGTGAACAATCTGAAAAAGAATCAAAAAGTAATCCCATTTACAATAGGCACAAATAAATACCTAGGAATTAACCAAAGAAGTGAAAGATTTTTACAATAAAAACTATAAAGCATTGATGAAAGAAATTGAATAGGACACTAAAAATGGAAAGATACTCCATATTCATGAACTGGAAGAACCAATGAAGTTAAAATGTTTGTATTACCCAAAGCAATCTACAGATTCAATGCATCCCTTTCAAAATACCAATGACATTCTTCACAGAAATAAAAAAAGTTCTAAAATTTATATTAAACCACAAAAGACCTGGAATATCCAGAGCTATTCTAAGCAAAAAGAACAAGACTGGAAGAATCACATTACCCAACTTCAAAACATACTACAGAGGTACAGTAAGCAAAATTGCATAGCACTAGCGTAAACACAGATGCAGAGAACGGTGGAATAGAATAGAGAACTCAAAATCAAATCCACATACCTGCAGTGAACTCATTTTTGACAAAGGTGTCAAGAATATACACTGGGAAAAAGACAGCCTCTTCAAATATGGTGCTGGAAAAACAAGATATTCATATGCAGAAGATTGAAATGACACTCCTGTCTCTCACCATGTTAAAAAATCAAATGAAAGTGGATTAAACAATTAAATCTAAGACCTGAAACATTGGAAATACTAGAAGAAAACATCCGGAAAACTCCCCAGAACATTGGTCTGGGCAATACTTTGTTGAGTAATACACCACAAGCATAGGCAACCAAGGCAAAATGGACAGATGGGATCACATCAAGTTAAAAAACTTCTCCACAGCAAAGGAAACAATCAACAAAGTGAAGAGACAGCTCACAGGATGAAAGAAAATATTTGCAAACTCCCTATCTGACAAGGGATTAATAACCAGAATATATAAGGAGCTCAAGCAACACTATGGAAATAAGTCTAATAATCCAATAAGAAAATGGGCAAAAGATTTGAATAGACATTTCTCATAGGAAGACATACAAATGGAAAACAGGCATATGAAAATGTGCTCAACATCACTGATGATCAGAGAAATGCAAATCAAAACTACAATGAGATATCATCTCACCCCAGTTAAAATGGCTTATATCCAAAAGACAGGCAATAACAAATGCTGGTGAGGATGTGGAGAAAAAGGAACTCTCACTCACTGTTGGTGGGAATGTAAATTAATACAAATACCTTGTATAACAGGTTGGAAGTTCCTCAGAAAACACAGATAGAACTACTATATGATCTAGCAATCCTACTTCTAGGTATATATCCAAAATAAAGGAAATCAGTATATCAAAGAGATATCTGCCCTCCCATCTTTGTTGCAGCACTGATCACAATAGCCAAGATTTGGAAATAATCTACGTGTCCATCAACAGATGAATAGATAAAGAAAGCATAGTGTGCTTATACATAATGGAGTACTATTCAGCCATAAAAAAGAATGAAATCCTGTCATCTACAACCACATAAGTGGAACTAGAGGTCATTATGTTAAGTAAAATAAGTCAGGTACAGAAAGGAAAAGGCATAGAAATTGTATGTTCTCATTTATTTGTGGGAGCTAAAAATCAAAACAATTGAACTCATGGAGATAGAAAGTAGAAGGATGATTACCAGAGGCTGAGAAGGGTAGCAGAGAGGACTGGGGGGAGATGGGGATAGTTAATAGGTATAAATACATAGAAGGAATGAATAAGACTTAGTATTTGATAGCCCAATAGCATGGCTATAGTCAATAATAATCTAATTGTACATATTAAAATAACTAAAGAGTATAATTGGATTGTTTGTAACACAAAGGATAAATACTTGAGGGAATGGATACCCCATGTTACATGATGTAATATTACACATTGCATTCCTGTACCAAAATACTTCATATATCCCATAAATATATACACCTGTTATGTACCCCCACAAAATTTAAAAAAAATAAAAAGTTGAAAGCTAACATAGAAAAAAACTGGCCATATTGCCCAAAGAAATTTACAGATTTAACACTATTTCTACCAAACTACCAACATCATTCTTCACAGAATTAGGAAACACTATTCTAAAAGCCATATCGTACCAACAAAGAGCCCAAACAGGCAAACCAATCCTAAGAAAAAAAGACCAAAGCTGGAGGCATCACATTATCTGACTTCAAACTATGCTATAAGGCTATACCAACCAAAACAGCAGGGTACTGGTACAAAAACAGACACATAGACCAAAGGAACAGAGTAAAAACTCAGAAATAAAGCCTCACATTTATAACACACTTACCTGATCTTTGACACAGTTGACAACAAGAAGCAATGGGAAAAGGACTTTATTCAATAAATAGTGCTAGGATAACTGGATAGGTATGTGCAGAAGGTTGAAACTGTGCCCTTATCTTTCACCATATACAGAAGTTAACTCAAGATGGAATAGAGATTTAAATGTAAGAAAACCTAGGAAATACTTTTCTTGATATCATCCTTGGCAAATAATTTTTGGCAAAGTTCCCAAAAGCAATTGCAACAAAAACAAAAGTTGACAAGTGGAACTAATTGAACTGAAGAGCATCTGCACAGCAAGAAAGAATATCAATAAACAGACAATCTATTTACAGAACAGAATAAAATATTTGCAAACTATACATCTGGCAAACATCTACTATCCAGAATCTATAAGGAGCTTAAACTAATCAACAAGAAAAAAGCAACCCCATAAAAATGGGCAAAGGACATGAACAGACACTTCTCAAAAGAAGACATACAATTGGCCAAAAAACATATGAAAAAAGGCTCATCACCACTAATCATTAGAGAAGAGCAAATCAAAACCACAATGAGGTACCATCTCTCATCAGTCAGAATGTTTATTATTAAAAAGTCAAAAATCAACAGATGCTGGTGAGGTTGCAGAGAAAAGGGAATGCTTATACATCGTTTGTGGGAATGTAAATTAGCTCAGCAACCATGGAAAGCAGTTTGGAGATTTCTCAAAGAACTTAAACCAGAGCTATCACTCAACTCAGCAATCCCATTACTGAGTATGTATCAAAAGGAAAATAGATCATGATACCAAAAAGACACATGCACTTGTATATTCATTGTCATGCTATTCACAATAGCAGACACGGAATCAAGAGCCCATGACTGGTGGATTGGATAAAGAAACTGTGGTACATATATACTATGGAATACTATCCAGCCATAAAAAAAGAATGTAATCTTATTCTTTGCAGCAAAATAGATGGATCTGGAGGCCATAATTCCAAGTGAATTAACACAGGAACAGAAAACCAAATACTGGAGGTTATCTCTTATAAGTGGGAGCTAACCATTGAGAACCCATGGGCATAAACATGAGAACAACAGACACTGTGGACTACTATAGGGGGAGAGAGGGAAGTGGAAATCGGTTGGAAAACTACCTATTAGGTACTATGCTCACTACCTGAGTGCAATATACCAATATACCCATGAAACAAGTGGGACATGTACCCCGTGAATCTAAAATAGAAAAAGATTAATGAGGAAAGGCTTTAATTGATCTAGATGAATTAAAAAAACAATCTTTCCAGTTGGAAGAGGAGATGTGAAGCATGCTGATTTATCTTGCTGGGTCGAAGTTTCATCTTTGGGTCCACCAACAATGATTGTATTGGAGGGATAAGATATATAGGAAGATGGCCTCACAAATGCAGAGCACATAGTTAAATTAGGAGAAAAACATTTTTCCAGGAAAAAAACATGGTGATTATAAACAGAAAAAAGAGAGAAGAGGTGTGGGTAGATTAAAAAATACATGTGAACCATAAGAGGTCAACTAGAAAAGCCCATACATGACTCCAGCAGTTGGTTCAAGGAATTCATACTGTGGTATACTGCATGGACACGTCTTCAGTTCTATTACTCAACTCTAGCTCCTGGGAATCTTGGCTATGACATCTCACAACTGCGTTCTTTTCAGGAATTGCCCTTGATCAAAAGAAGCTGCCTTGCTCAGGGTTACTTACTTTCCAATGAGGCAATCTGCATCCAATAAGTTGTTAATATGGGAGGACAACTGCTAGGTCCCTTACCCAATTGAGACAATTCTGAAAGGTCATCTAGCCTAAGAACCCTCCAAAGTATGGCCTGTGGTCTCTATTGCAACTGCTTCTTTGACTTTTCCCCTGCCCAGTGCTACTTCCTTTACCCTTTACATGTGTTGTTCCTGAGAATATTTCTCAAAATATTTCCTGCATGTAAATATCAGAAATTGTTTCCCAGGGAACTTGCAACAGTTGGTAGCAGGTGTGGTATTAGGAAGCAGACTCTATAATAAGATTTTGAGCTGCATCCCACTCCAGTCAGTTGGCCTTCAGGACATCATTGCTGGCACTGATAGCTCCTGGCATATGGTTTCAGTGTCATTGATATAACTTTTTACAGTGGCAAAGTAGGATGGGATGCCAAATAGAAAGAAATGAATTGACAGATCCAGTAACTCAGGCATATGAGAGGTTTGGGGAAAATAGTAATTATAAGGAGTATGGGACTGAATGGCAATGGCAAGGGCCATTGCTTCATGGAGGAATAAAACAAATGGCTAAGGGTGAGTAATCATCAGTGTGAAACAAATTGTGAAAGAGAGCCTCCCAGCAGCATATAAAAAATAAAGAGGTTCTCCCTTCCTGTAGCTGGAGTTCAGAAAAGGCTAAAGATCAGGGTCAAGACTTAATCTTATGAGTATTAGAGCTCTAGAGAAGTTCAAATTCTCAACTCCAATGAGCCTGCTATGCCAAGTTCAGGGCCCTAATTGGAAGAGAATAGATCCAGAAACTTGGGATGGTGATGATGCTGGGTCTCTGGGTCTACGCACCTGAAAATTTTTGTGTCCAGATTTCTCCAAATTCTGTGCCTGGAGAAGGACACCTCTTCTCTGCGTGAAATGCCAGCACTTCCTCCTTGCTTAACACCAATGCACAAGCTTATGCCTTACAAGACTAAATATATCTTCCCCCCTCAGTTCGTTTCCTCTCTCCCCTCTTGGCCATCAGATTAATAATTCACTACCAACTGCAACGTGACCAGGTAAAGAAACAGTTGGATCTCCTAAAGGAAAAAAAGATTCTATAAATCATAAAAGTAGAAATATCTAGTCAACATGTCCTACAAAATTTGGAAAAGTGTAAATGGGACTGGATCCTGAAGGAGATGAATCAATTCAAGTGAAACATAAAGTTGGATAACATAAAGTTTATCAAATGGGATCAGTTTTCTGTGATATAGGATTTAACATTCTGGCAATGTCTCAGGAGAGAGACATGGTGCTCATATACTGCTTAGTTGGCACTTTGAAGCTTGGAAAAATTTATGACCCCTACTCCATAAAGTAAAACTGCTAAGGCAAATGGCAGAGTAAGGAGATTAAAATTTCAGATAGAAGAGATATTACAGAAAACAGAAAACTCAGGAGATGACTACATTTTATGAGGATACCCAGAGTATGCTCTCCTTATCAAAGTGATAAAAAAATGCCCTACTGAGAAGGAAACCAGAATTCTTAAGTAGCTTTGTAGCTACAGTTGACTGTATACCAGGGCTTTTGCATAACAAGAATCCCAAACATCAAAGGGGATGATAGGATCCCAAAATAATCAATCCACCACGTTAGTCATCA
The DNA here is from genome assembly GCF_008728515.1 of Papio anubis. Classification (NCBI taxonomy): domain Eukaryota; kingdom Metazoa; phylum Chordata; class Mammalia; order Primates; family Cercopithecidae; genus Papio; species Papio anubis. Next base: position 87,316,570 of record NC_044978.1, read on the forward strand.
GAAACCAAATGGGCACAATAATTGTGATTAGCAGAAAGGTTAGAGCTTAATCTGCAGATAACCATGGAGATTGTTAACAGAACACAGAGTTTTTGAAACAAGATAGCTATGTAGCTGACAAAGGTCTTGCTCAATCTATTGATTGCTCCAACTATATTAAAGAAAAATAATATTTAGAACTGAGCCGTTTAACAACTTTGGAGCCATCTAGCTGAAAGAGACCCCCGAGAGAGAATCCTGCATCACCATATCAAGTTTTCATAGTAGAAGGAGCTGGGGGAAAACGGCAGATACGAGGCAGGACTGACTTACAGTTACCACTCGGATAGACAGAGCAGTGTGTGGAGACTCACATCATGAACTTTTGCTCCACGAACTACCACAGCAGCATACCAAGAAAGCCAAGAGAATCTACAGACTTCTTGAAGGAAGCAGTTTGCCACTGCAGGCTCCAGAAAATGGCTGAAAACCTGTGAGTGCCCTAAGTGTGAGAGGGGGAACGTCCACTCCTGAACACACATCTTCACTGGGGAACCTGAAGTTACATATCATGAGAGAAGAAATTGATTTTTCTTGGAGCCGAGATGAATTTAGGGCACTGGGCGAAATATAGAAGTAGAGGAAGCAGCAGAAGAGCCGTGCCAGCACTCTCGGTCCCCAGGGAAGCCATTTCTGACTTAGTCTCACAGGGGTCCTTGGGGAGGGCTGCCAGTGGAATTGAGAAAGACCACAGGGAGAAGGAAACTTCCAGCTGAACCTTGTAACAATTTCAACCAAATGTGAAGTTTCCTGGGCAGAATCCAGGGAAGGGGTGAACAGGGAATGCAGATACTGCACAGAAGCCACAGCAGGTAGGGAGGCACAAAACCTGAAAGCCCTGCTTGCTTTCTTCCCAGGGAGGCTTGTAGCCTGGGGAAAATTCTCACCTCTGCTCACCAGCTGCCTGGAAAGGAAGTTGGTGCTGTTACAGGAGGCATGGTCCAAGCCAGAGCAGCCTTTCAGGCTGAGTGGTAACTGGGTTAGGCCTGAAGCAAAATAACTTCGTGTGAACATTTTGAGAGCAGGTTAGTTGTACAAGAATTAAAACTCCATTAGCAAGATGATAAGATTTTATTAGCCAAAGAAGTAGGATAAGGAGGAGAAATAACTCTGAATCTGTTATAAATAGGGCATAGTTACAGATAAAAATAAAATGGAATAATAGAAAAAGAAATAATTCATTTTTATATTCCAATAATTTAACACACATAAGCATCAGTCATTAAAAAAAATAGTGAAAACATTTTACTTGGGGTAGAAACAAAAATAAAGTGACCTATGTAGTTTTTACTATAAAATAAAGTCACTGATGTTTATGTTGTTGAGTAGGGGGACTCAAGAACATAAACTGTGGCTGTTTTGCTTTTTTCTTTAATTTTTGTGACCTTAATACCTTAGTGTTATGTATTAATGTTAATTACCTTGGTGTTATTGAAGTACACGCAGCAAGATGTGTTAGCTCTGACATATACCTCTTCTTGTTCAATCAGAAACTAGTCTAGGGCAATGTGGTTGCTCAAGATTACTTTTACTAGGAATTTCAATGAGTCCTGTTGTTTTTGCATTGCATCAGCTGTAGTGTTAGCCACAGCTGTCATACTTAGAGACAGATTCTGCACCACAGTCTCCAAGGTATAGGAACCTATCCTGGGTATGAAAATGCAGTGGAATGTAAAAGGCTATTTGTTTGGCCCCCAGGGAGGTGGAACCTGCAGTACACCCAGTGGGTAAGTAGGGTAGGCCTCGTTCACCAATAGATGTTATTGTGTACAACACCTTGGGTAACCAAACCTCTACAAAACAGGCTTCCTCCTCTAGGGGGAAGCACTCTGTGGCCAATATATTCTGCAAAGAAACACATAGCAAAAGGAGCTCACATTACCCTGATAAAAGAGCAGTTGTTATAAATAATACTAATCCAGTTGTAGAGGCACTCATCCATACATAGGTGGGCATTAAAAAGTTCTGAAGAGTGTTGGTCTTCCCCAAGTGTCAATGATGTTTAAAGTCTTCTTTAGCATTATGTCCTACCTCAAAATGGTATTAATACATAGGATACCGGGTGGTTATTAAATGTGGATGCAAAGTAGGAGTATCACACATTGCTCAAAGCTGTTGATGGCAGAGGAGACACCAATGATGTTGACGATTGGCTATTACAGCACAGTGGGAAGGTTGGCAGCACCCACTGGATCCAAAGGTGACAAACCCAATACCTCCTCAGAATGCCTCCTGGGCTACTGCCTGGCTAATGTTAACCATTGCATTTTCCCACCATGACTAATCCAAGGGAACCTGGAGGAAAAAGGATGTGGAAGGTTAGTTATTCCCCCTACACACACACACACACACACACACACACATGCGCGCGCGCACACACACACACACACTTCTTGAGGTCTCAGGTGTTTTCAGTCCAACAATATGGAGATTTCCCAGCTGTTCTGCACAATCTATTTTATTTGGCTCTATCTGGGAGTGACGACTTACCTGGGTTCCCAGCATTTGACCATGAATACCCACACCTTACATCCATGATCCTAAGGCCCACCAGGTGGTTAACATTGCTAACCACCTCAATGTAACCCATAACTGCACCTGCGGTGCCATTCCCTTCAGTGGGCCTGGTGAGGAATGCCTTCCTCCCTGTGACATTTCATAGATCCCTCCTTGGGATGTGGAGGGTACAGAGCAAAGAAGTGCCCTCAGGTAGCATGAGTTCTAGGTTGGCTGTGACTTGGCTATCTTTCAGGGTTGCCACTAGGACCACCTATTACCCATCTGTTTCTATTCAATTTCAAAGGGTAAAAGGAAAGAGTAGGGATACTGAGTGTAGGTGACAGAACTCACATACAGACAGGACCTGGTCTCTCCTCTGTACTCCTACTCTCATTACCAAGCAAGTCATTTATTGCTGTGGTTCCCTTCTGCTGTATGGTTGTATTCAGAGAGTGCACTCTGGTGTTTCCCATCGCAGCTGCTGTTATATTGTTCTATCAGGCAGGTGGCTTGAGGGTGTTGTGGGGTGTGCAGAATCCACCTAATGATGTGGGATGCTGTCCATGGTTGCATGACTTTCACTGTGAAGGTTGTTTCTTGGTCTCTTTACATAATGTCAAGATAGCTTACATGGCAAAAAAGTTTCTTGATGGCCAAGATTATGGTTCCTGAGTCTACAAAGTAGACCAAGACCACAGCACAAAGCTTGAAATAGGTACTTACCATTATAAGAGCACTTAAAGCCCCAACTAAAGGGCATCAGATGCGCATGGCCCATTTGCTAGACCTGTATTGGGGCTAGTCTACAACAAATGTGACACAGTTCACTTTTTTTAATTGAACTTTTTTGCATGAATACCATGTTACCATAGCATCTTCAGCTTCCTCTAGGGGAAGGGAATGGGCATGTACCCAGTTCACTGGTAAATCCATTGGGTTATTGTGGCTATCAATCTGGTGCAGGCTGTGTCTACTTGCTTATCCAAGTCATTCCCTGTTTGATAAAAGCCTTTCTTATGCCTATCCACATATGTGATGAATATTGTAATTTCCCATTAAGCTAATATCTCATTGCTCTTGTATGCACACTGGGGTGCTTTAATGTCTGGTTTGCCGCCTGCCCTTGCCCTCATCAGTGGACTAGGCTGTTGGCTATAGCCTAGGAGTCTGTGAAGACATAATACAATGATGTTTGGGAGTATCCTACATGCCTAACCATATAGGTGCCAGTTCTGCCCATTGAGGCAACCTGCCTCACCCTTGGTCAGTGATGATGTATTCATCGTAGGGGCAGATGGCAATTACTTCCCAGTGGACTCCATTGTCTTTCCATTTGGCAAACCCATCTGTGAACAAAGTCACAATACCTCTAGGGGTACTTTGTAAAGACAGCAGCCCTGGTGTGCTGTCAGAGACACTGGGGCCTCTGCAGCATCCAGTGGAGTACTCCTGGGGGTGTGAGCCATGAGTTTGTCTAACCAGGTGACTCCCTGGGGGTCCTGGTCATTCTCTATCTTAAATATATGTTTTCTATTTGATGATGGAGTTTCATTGTGCTTGCCATACTTTATTTGTTGGGATGGTGCTAACTCAGTTCAGAATTAATAGATAAGACCTCAGCAACACAGTAGATTCAAGGATAATTTGTTCTATCTTTATTAGTGCCTACTAGTGTGCCAACAGCTGCTGTTCAGAGGCATAATGTCTGAATGCTGCTCTGGTTCAGAATACAATTGCTCACCAAATGCAGGTTTCCACTTCTTTTTTCCATAGGCTCTAGTTGCTTGGGTGAGTGTTGCTGAGACTTGTTACTCAAAAGAACTGGGACCCAGATGTAGGACTTGTGCAACTGCACATTGCTCTTTTTCCAGGACATGCTTCTGTTCAGGATCCCACTCAAAGCTGGAACTTTCATCAGTGACCTTCACCAAGGGAAACTGCAAAATTCCCAAATGTCAAGTGTGCTGTCTCCAGCACTTAAACAGCCCCATTAATCATTGGGATTCTTTCTTTGAATTCAGGGGTGTTGTAGGCAGAAATGTCTCCTTAATCTTGGTGGTAATGTTTCATTGGGCCTTGGCCTAAATCACACCTAGAAAGGTGACTTATTGGGCCATCCCTAGATTTTATCAGTGTCAGTAGTCCAGTCATCTGAGATGACTGCCTGAATTGCATTGTCCAGGGCCCTTTTAATTATGCTTTTATCTGGTCCAACTGGAGTAATGTCATCAATGTAATATAGGCAGAGAACTGAGGTTTGGAGTTCAGACTTTTGTAAATCCAGCCCCATCTACAGACGGCAAACAGCAGTAGAATGGAGATATCCCTGAGGAAGGACAGTAAAGGTATATTGCATCCCCAGCTACGTAAAGGCAACGTAGTCTGGTTCTCTTCCCTCATCAAATGGAGAAAAACATTTTGACCAGGTTAACAATAGCATACCAAATGCTGTCATGTTTTGCCAGTTGCTCCATGACTGAAATAATGTCCAGTACAGATAGGGCAAAATATGCTAACTGGCAGTTGAACTGTTGGTAGTATATCTTGAGTCACTATATGTTGAATGTCTTCTTTATAGGCCAAACTGGCCTATTGTATTGGGAAATGGTAGATCTCAAAACTCTAGCATCCATTAATTCTTAAATCAGGGCAGTTATTTCCTTTTCTCCACCCTGGATAAATATTGTTTTATTTAGACCACTCTTTGTGATGTGCACAGCTTAAGGGAGTCTCAGGAGGCAATGTGCTCCACTGTAATTGTCTGAATTAGGTGGAGTGTAACTTCAAAGTCAATGATAGATGCCTTGTACACAGTAGCTATACATATATACCTATTATTCATTCAGTAGTGAAAACCACCATCACTGGCATGCAAAAAGGGTCAAAGAAGTCAATAGCTAAGCACATGATGACTTCTTTTCCATATGTGACAGTATTAGTTCTTAAAGTCCCAGGGACATCTGCTGTTTCCACCCATGGTAGGGGCCAGGAATTATGGTTACCTGGGCTCTGTCTCTAAGATATCCATAAAAGTACTCATGTCACCCTTTTCTTCTTCTAGTTTTACTGAGGAATAGGGTTGTTTTCCCTTGTGGGCCCCAGAAACCTTGGCTCCAGGCCAATCTGTTTTCTTGAAGGGGGTCAAATCAAGGTAAAATGGTGGTGAGGTATAGTTCCCTTTTTCCACTAAGGACTCTTCTTTGATGGTGTCCGTCATTTCTGCCTTAATATCTCTTATTTCATCAGCAGGGATGTGCAGAGTGAAAAACAGCTAGATAAGGTTGTCCCAATCAAGTACACCTTCCTCTGCCTCTTCCAGTGCATGATTAGAGATTGCTGAGAACAGAAAACCTGCATACCAGACTCAAGGGGTATAGAGTTTACTTACAGAAAGAGGAGAGAGTACACGAGGTCCAGCCCCTTGCAATGCATCAATAACCCATGGCTAGCGGATTAGATCCACAGCCAATGTGTGGGTGGTGTGGTTATATGCATTCCACTTTGTGCTGCAGTAGAAGGACTCACCCCATGAGATCTGAAATATAGAAAGCTGGGTGTGTGTCTGAGGGTCATGAATGCACACATAACTAGGCAGTTCTGAAAAGAGTTTACCTGTGCAGCTTGCAGAGGGAACAAGAATGTACTGGTTGTGCTCTGAGGTCTTTGCATACAATACAATTTATGAGCTTGACAGAATGTTTTGTGTTGAGCACAAGGTTTTTCTTGTTAACACAGGAAAGGCATTGAGTTGTTCTTGGAACACTTCCTTATACTGTTAATCCATAACAGCAGCCACAATTCTAGAATGATCAATCATATATGTCATCTGTGTGTGGGCATGTACACACACACACACACACACACATACACACACACAATATTCCTTTTTATGTATTATCCTTCCATTTAAAACTGATTCCTCATGGCTCCCTTGGTGAAACAAAAGCCTAGAGTTAAGTCACATGGAATCTTTTATCTTAATCTTAGTTACTTGTATTTTATTTACTTATTTTGCCATGTAATGTAGAATAGTGCTTCACTTACAGCTCTGGGCAGTGATCTGTCTAAGAAATGTCTTGAAAGGGTCCAAGTATAAAGGCTTCTTAGTTTGTCTGCCTCCTTTTAGATATCCCCATTCCAATTACCAAGAAACTAATATTTGTAAATCAGTACATTAACTTAAACCAAGAAAAGTGGCCATCAGGGAATTCAACCTAGCATACTCTATTGACAGGCTCAGTATTAGTTTTTGAAATCATCTCATAACAGAAAATAATATGTAGGTGCAATATATAGTTTAGACAATATTAATATAGAGTTGTAAAATGTTAACTAATAGTTTCAAAATATTGAAGGATGGCTTATAAGATGTTTTATTTCAAATAAAATGACAGAGTAACTCAATAACTACTACTAAGGAATTATATGTTTAAAAACCACAATAATAGTTCTGTATATCTATAACACAAGGTGATATGAAAGAGTTTAAAAAGAGTTAAATAATTTTCATCTCAGATTATACTTCTTGTACTTTATGGTAGAAAAAATAATTACATGTTTGTAATATTTTGTATGATTTAATAATTGGGAATTGTCATTATCAATCACGAGAGTTTTAAGATGGTTTTAAATTAACATGAAGAGAACATACACAAAAGAATGAAATTGGCAGCTAGACAAACAGATGATCATTCTACCACTATATATCATCTCATTGAAATCATAAAAAATTTACAATAGACTATTAAAAAGTAATTTTGCTTATATGCTCATTAATTATGGCTAAAGTTCAAAGTGGAGAATTAGCAAAAGTAATGAATTCAAAGAACTTTGAACAGTTGAGGGCAACTCCATCACCCAGCTGGGCTTTCTGAGATGTACTTGGGTAGAATATGGTCCCACCACCCCCAATCATCCTCATCCCCCACCCCACTCCCACTCCAAACAATATAGGAGAACTGAGAGGGAGAACAGTATTTCCTCTCTTATTTTTTTTCCTATGGGGCTCTTTCTTACCTGAAATTATGTGAAAACCTCAATCACTTCCATCCTCTACGAGGTTAAGGAGAGTGGTTATCTTCCCTCTGACATGTGGCACATCAGTCAACCTGCAGAGTGACTAATGCTACTGGGATAAGGCATAAGAAGAGGCAGAGTCAAAAAGAGGTGACAAGGAAGCATCCTGAGTTCCATCTGTTGATTATACAAGCAAAATTTTGCAAAAGTTGAGAGGATGTCAAGGATCTGAGTGGAGCTTGAACCATTGTTCCATTACCCTTCAAGAAAGTTGCCCACTAGGTGATAGAATCCAATAACGAATGGCTATAGGTGGACCACTTGTAACTGAAGCTGGGAGTGAGAGCTTGTGGAAGAGTTCAAGCCAGAGCCAAATTTCTCTCACCAAGGAACTGTACTGTTGGTAGACCTCACATAAGGGTTTCCAAAGTGTCCACACAAGTACCCCAATAGAAAGCCAGTAATTGAATGCTGGACACATTGGCAACCAGACCATTTGGGCTGGAAAGAACAGCAATAATCAAAAGAAGCTTACCATGCTATCCAGTCAAAGAAACATTTTTCCTTATCTATCTCCATTATTTTTTGAACTGCACATTTGAAATTTAAACACTTCTACCTTGTGACACTTTATGTATTTTTTTTACATTTTGCACTGTTCTTTAATTTTAATAAACTTACGTGTATCAATGTGTTTTGCATTTTTCAATTTCCCCCAATATATCAAAACCACATAAAGATGTTAATCTTTCTTTGTCTTCCTGTTATCATGTTCAAAAGAAAACTCTGTATTAGCCCCCAACAAAAATATTGTTTCCTTGTTTCTCATTCAGAATTTTCTATCTTGGAGAATTGAACTATCATGACCACAGTTCCTTGGGCTAACTCACAATACACATCTGATCCATCAGCAAATCTTGTGGTCCTTCTGTCAACATTCAGCATATCTGAAGAAGCCAAAAACACATAGAAGGATTGATTTTAATAACCTATTAGATAAATTTTCCAATAATATGGTGAGTAGTGTTTCCTTCAACTTCTAGGGAATTCTGCAAGTGGCAAACTTCTGAATTTTAAAGTCACTCCTCAAGTGAAATTCTTCAAATATTTAAACAGGAAAAATCATGTCATGTAAAGCTGAATCGGTACAAAATATTAAGAGAAAAAAAGGAGGAAAGAACTAGAAAGCAAGACAGATGGCAAACACTCATTAGAAAAATATTGCCATGGAAAAAATGAAAATTGAAACCAGATATCTTGTCATTAATATTCCAGACACCTAACATCTCCCTTATATATTAAGAGTACAATGAATGGATACAAAACCCCAGAAAAGAGTTATTAAGATATGAGGGAAAGATAAAATGAGGTTGTTCGTGCTAAGAAAAGAGGTAGGAGGAAAATGACAAATCATAATGGAAATAAAAGTAAAATTGAAAGCAATAAAACAAAATAGAATCTGGGCTGGGTGCAGTGGCTCACGCCTGTAATACCAACACTTTGGAAGGCCAACACAGGAGGATCACTTGAAGCTAGGAGTTCAAGACCAGCCTGGGCAGCAAAGCCAGATCCTGTCTCTACCAAAAAAAAAAAAAAAAAAAAAAAATGTAACTTAGCCAGGCAGGCATGGTGGCACATGCCTTTAGTCCCAGCTACTTGGGAGGTTGAGGAGGGAGGGTTGCTTGAACCAAGGAGTTCGAGGCTGCAAAGGAGCTATGATCACACCACTGTACTCCAGCCTGGGTGACAGTGGGACAGCAAGACCGTGTCTTAAAAATAAAAGAAAAAGAGAAATTGCTTAAGATATATAAGAAACATCTAGGACTGAATTAAAAAAAATAAAATGAACAGAATGGAAATAAAGAGTCAAAATGTGAAAGAAAATATTTAGCTAGGGAAGCTACAAAAAAATTCAAATATAGGCATAAGAGGAGTTTCAAAGGAATAAAGTCAAAGTAAATTAACAAATAAGTACTTTTAAAAAATTTCTGGGCCAGATTCAGTGGCTCATGCCTATAATACCAGCACTTTGGGAGGCCAAGGCAGACGGATCACTTGAGGCCAAGAATTCGAGACCAGCCTGGCCAAAATGGTGAAACCTTGTCTCTACTAAAAGTACAAAAATTAGCTGGGCATGGTAGTGCATGCCTGTAACCCCAACTTCTCAGGAGGCTGATGCATGAGAATTGCTTAAGTCTGGGAGGCAGAGGGTGCGGTGAGCTGAGATCAGGCCACTGCACTCCAGCCCTGGCAACAGAGCAGGACTCTGTCTTAAGAAACAAAACAAAAAAACGTATTTCAAAGAAGTGTTGAAGCTACATGTTTAAATAGCATACCATGTCTTAGACTGATAAAAATTAATTCTATGGTAATAAAATTTAAAAATTTTTAAACTTCAAGGATAAATTTCTTTAAAGACTGATACACATAAAAAGGGATGGAGAATATCAGGCTGCCCTCATACCTTTCCTCAGCAATATTAAACACAAGACAACAAAGCTATGCATTTAATTTTGACTCAAAAATGTCAATACAGCCAAACCATTCTTAATATAAAGGCAACAAATACATATTTGTCCAAATGAAAGCACTTGGGTAGTATTGCTGCACTGATACCTGCTTGAAGAAACTAGTTGCATGTTAACTCTAGCCAACTAAGAGATAAATGAAATATTAAAGTGGTAAGCATTGCCTCTGTTTGTAGCTGTCAGTCTAAGACTAAGATAAAAGTGAGTAACATGCCCAACAATGCAGAAATGATATAACTAACAGAAGTTTAGAGGTACAGGAAGAGAGAAAGTACATCTTAAATTGAATTACTCAAAAAGCAGACTCTCAGATAAAGATTTGAGTGTCTTAAATCCTTAAGAAAAATTTTTAAATTTTCTACAGATATTTTTCTATATGTCAAAGTATTTTTATACTTGTGGAAAAATCTAAATGCCATAAATGGAAGAATACTTACCGATGTAGGAAAATATTTGAGATAGCTAAGTAAAGAGGGAAAAAGAAGGCAAGCTCTAGAAGCAGTTTGAAATTCTACATGGTATTTAATATATATATATTTTAAAAATTGTATATCCCAAAAAAAAGAGTGATAGAAAAAAAGAAAACATGCCAAAACTCTAATAATGCATATGAAAGGCATTACAGAGTTTTTTCCTCATCTTTGTGCTTTTCACTGTATTTCAAATTTTCTGATTTGAGCACATGTTGCTTCAGTAATTACGAAGAAATGTTATTTTGATTGAATAATTTAAATACAGGTTACAATCTTCTTGAAGAAAGAAATGTCACAAATTTTAAACATAAAGGTATTTTTTACTACTTTTTTTTCCAGTATGAAACATCACAGGGCTGACTCACTCTCTGGAATGGAAAAATAGAAATCAAAGTGCATTTGTGAAAAAGCTATATTTTGTTAAGTGCCATTTGGGGCTTCTTCAACATCTCAAAGAGCTAATTAACAACTGATCCATTAGGTCCTAAAATAATTAATGACATCATTTGATATGGCTTGGGTCTGTGTCCCTACCGAAATCTCATGTCAAATTGTAACCCCCAGTGTTGGAGGAGGGGTCTGGTGGGAGGTGACTGAATCATAGGGGTTGTTTGTACCTCCACCTTCTCTCTCTCTCTCTCTCTCTCTCCTGCTGACCATGTGAAGATAGATATGCCTCCTTCCCCTTCGCCTTCTGCCATGATTGTACATTTCCTGAGGCCTTCCCAGAAGCAGAATCCTGTGCAGGCCACAGACTGTGAGCCAATTAAACATCTTTCCTTTATAAATTACTCAGTCTTAGGTATATCTTTGTAGCAGTGTAAGAATGAACTAATACACTGTTCTTTTATTTGATTTGAATCTGTAAGAAACTCTGAATAACTGACTGAATGCACCCATTTTTAATTTGGTATTTGGTGTTGTAGAGACTGTGTTAAAGAAGAGCTTACTCATTGGAAGTGTCTCAATCCAAGTAATGCTTCCTCTCAATTCAATGCGGGAAATGTAATATGTTTATTATAACACTTTCTGAAAAGCCATTGTTCAATAAGCTTTTAAAAAGAAACTACAGTAATCACAAAGACACTCCATGTTTTCCTATTACCCATATCAGAACAAAACTTGAATTTATTTTTTAATATTAATGTCGAAATTCCAATCATGTCAAATATAGAATGAAAATGCTGAGATGGTTGATTTTTTCAAGGATGTACTTTGAGTGACTAGACCAGTAACCTGCTTATAGTAGGGTTAAATAAATGTTGTTGAATAAATGAAGTAGCTTCAATGGTATAAAGGTGAGTACTTACCAAGTTGTTCTTCTCTCTCAGCATCTTTTCCCCATTGTTTCCCTCCAGTTTTATGTTTGTTTCAAATTTAATTTACCCTTTAATGTTTCTGAGTTTTTCTTAGAAAAGAAATTAATAATAATATGACTTGATTTTTGTTTAAAAGAAAGTTATATAAATTATTGAAGAGCCTGGCAGAGGCTTTATTTGTGTATTGACAAAATTGAGTAAATCATTTTATATTTTAAGTGTTAGTGAACACAATTTGAACCAAATTTTCATAGAATGTCTTGCTAAGACATTTGTACAAGTGCACAGTGCTTGGGTAACCATATTAGTTTTCACTGGAGGAGTACACAAATAAGTTAGGAAAATAACTTTTTAAAAACGATCTCCATTTTTTCTGAATTTAATTTTTGTTTCTACCTCTAAGTTGACACATGAAACATCTGCTTATCTTTAAATAAAAATCTTTAACATGAAGTAGAAAGCCTCTGAAAGTTCAGTCTGGACCATTTAATTTCTGTCAACTAACAGTGTGCTGGGCATGTATATATTTGAGGAAATTGTGAATTTCAGCATACTTATTTTCCTTTGCAGGGTGTATGATAACATCTAAATGTATTTTCTACTGGAAACTAACTTCAAATAGGAGAAATTTTCTGACTGAATATGTAATGCAAGAATGACTCTTTGAAAGAGATATATAAATGATGGAGCAGCTTTCAGATATTGCTGGCATGTATTATTAATTAAAAAATAAATATCAGATCTATATTGAAAAATTCATCGTAGTATCTAGGCTGCAATGTATCTTAACAGTGGGGATTAAATGTTATAGGCAATAAAGTGGTCTTTTTTCGCATTCATGATAGCTCAAGGCCTATTCCATTTCTTTTCCGTAATACATCTCTTTAAAGATTGATCTCAAAACTCACTTTTTCTGGTAACATTCACCTCGCTCTTTCTGCTACCGTCTCTGGAATAAGTCTCACCCAAATTTGAACACAGTGTTTTCAATAATACTGTACCCCATTTTCATTACATTTCTGAACTAGAGAAATTTCCATGATGAAATCAAATCAAGATCTTCTATTTAAGCAAAATCCCACATTTTAAATACTGAAGACTCTCCTAATTCCAGTCTTCTGAATTTCATCTTAATCTTGAGCATCTTACAGTGATCATTGCTGTTCCCAGTACCTAGAGTCCTATGGTGTGTGACACTCCCTATACATCTCTAGCCTAAGCATTAATGAATTCCTCTTATATTCAGCACATCTTAAAAATTATGAAATTTTCTAATTAGTTCTGTAACATCCAAGAGGTTACCAAAGGAAAAAACGCAACCAATAGAAATCAGACTTACAAACTACCAGTTATGACACTAACAAAGTTTAATTTCTTCCAAAATTTATATGCACTTTCTTTTCTTTTCTTTTCTCTTCTTTTCTCTTCTCTTTTTTTCTTTTCTTTTCTTTTTTTTTTTTTTTTTGAGATGGAGTCTCGCTGTTGTCGCCCAGGCTGGAGTGCAATGGTGCAATCTCAGCTCACTGCAACCTCCCCCGCAAGGGTTGCAGCAATTCTCCTGCTTCAGCCTCCCAAGTAGCTGAGATTACAGGAGCCTGTCACCATGCCCAGGTAATTTTTGTAATTTTTGTAGAGATGGGGGTTTACCATCTCTAATTTTAGTAGAGATGGGGGTTGACCAGGCTGGCCTCCCACAGTGTTCATATTACAGGCGTAAGCCACCGTACCCAGCCTGTGCTTTCTTATTCTACATGAGGTCTCAAGCATCCCTAAAGTCTTGGCGAAATTTCACAAGGCCAAACCTATCTGGTTCACTGCTATGTCCTCAGGTGTTATTTCCTTTTCATGCCTCATGAGGCTGGGCCCTGCTTAGGTACTGGAGACAGTCTTACTATTCATCATTGCATGTTTTAATTGACTGCAATTCCTTGTTTGTTATGGGGGGCAAACTACTATGCAAAAAAAAAAAAAAAAAAAATCTGACCATGGAATTTTATGTCTAATTTGCTTATTTAATCAATGGGAAAAAGAGAAAAAAGATCTTTTCCAAAATCAATACATACATATTAGGTAGTTTTACTTCATCTCTTATCACCTTATAAGATGTATTAATAGTAGCTAACATCACAGTATGTAAGTTAGAGGAAGAATGAATATTAGTCAAGGAGTTTGCATCCTCTATGGGGGAAAGAGTCAATGAATCTTTAGTTGTAAGCAGGGTAGTCATACCATGTTAGGTGGAAGTGTGACTTTGTTATTGTCTTTATTTGGAGATTGCAAATGGTTTAAGGACAAGCTGATGGGTATCAAGTTAACACTAATGTAGGCATTGCTATGAAAGTATTCTGTAGACGCATTAAAAAAATCTATACTCAGTTGACTTTATATAAAGGAAATTACTCTCAATAATATGGGTGCACCTCATCCAATCAACCTTTTTTTTTTTTTTTTTTTTTTTTTTGAGACAGAGTCTCACTCTGTCACCCAGGCTGGAGTGCAGTGGTGTGATCTCAGCTCACTGCAAGCTCTGCCTCCCAGGTTCACGCCATTCTCCTGCCTCAGCCTCCCAAGTAGCTGAGACAACAGGCACCCACCACCACGCCCAGCTAATTTTTTTGTATGTTTAGTAGAGACGGGGTTTCACTGAGTTAGTCAGGATGGTCTTGATCTCCTGACCTCGTGATCCTCCTGCCTCAGCCTCCCAAAGTGCTGGGATTACAGGTCATCCAATTAATTTTTAAAACCAAAAACTGAAGTTTCTCAGAGAAGAAAAAAATTTGCCTCAAATTTGAAGGGTCAGCTGCTACTAGAGAGCTTCTAGCCTGCTGGGCTGCCCAGTGGATTCCAGACTTGCTAGCACTCACAATTGCATGAGCCAACTCCTTCCAATCTTTCTCCCTCTCTCATATACATATATACATGAGAGATGCACAAATATATACACATAGTCATACACACATACACATTCATACATAGAATTAATCACTAATTTATGTGAATTAAAACTACCAAATATTTCTTTACTTGAACCACTTCTCTAACTTGCTCTTGCAACATTCTAGGCCAATTCAACACCACCTCTTACCCCTCTTACCTGGGTAATTGTAATAAGCCACTATCCTTTACCAAACAATGGGAGAACTTTTATGAAGCCACAGGAACATGAAATCGACTGAATTGATCATTAATGGTCACAGCACATTTTGCCATAAGAAATGAAAGAAGCTTCCTTCCCGATACAGAAATGTGTCACCCTTGACCTCTTGTGAACTGCATGATCCCTTCCTTAGCAGCTCACTCTCCTCCATCCATGAGTATTGCAAACACTCTATAAGTTAGTTTCCTTCATCAGAAATTTCAGAAAAAAATCTCTCCTAGCACAAATTCAAGTTTGCCTTTTTAAAGTTACTTGCTTCAGTTTTGTCATCTCAATTACAAACTCTGCATTTCTCTTCTTGACTCCTTGCGTATTTTTAGACAAGAACTTTTGCTTCAATCCGCCTTTCTTCCACATCTTTCAGGTGCAAATTAATCCTATTACAAATGTATCTTATGACAGATTCACAGATAGGCTTATTTCTCAGAATCCAACCACAAAAAATGGGGTAGGAGTCCCTCTTGTTTGGAGGTTGCTCTTTAAAGTGTTCAAAGACTATCCTCCCTGTGTGCCAAATCCGTGACTCCATTCCTATGCTATTTAGCCAACAATAACATCCAAAATTTAATACAGTAGGGCAATAAATAATTCCAAAAATTTCATTATTACAATGAGTCCTTTTATATATTTAATTTTTGAAAATTTTGAATGAGTCATTTAGCTGTATATATGAAATTGCTAATAACATATGACAGTACACAACTAGTACACCTAAAAATGCTCTAAAATTTTCCTTTTAGAGTAATTAATTACATTACATTAATGTGTAATGTACATTAGAAATTAATTACATTACATTACAATAGAGATGTGTAAGCAAAATAATTTTGATTCAATATCACAAAACCAATAATAAAAGCTCTACACACAGAAATATTAGAACATGATGGAGATGATGGAGACACTACTTCAACCTGAGTGGCACTTGAATTAGGCCTTGAAAGATGGCAAGGATTTCAAGAGGGGGCAGTCATGGTAGCGAGAATATTCCAGACAGAAGGATGGCCATGTTCAAAGGCACCAAGATATGAAAGTGTGTACTCAGAAGGTGATTTGGTTAGAGTAATAATGATACGTGTGGGGTAGGACATTATGCTTAGCACTGGATTGTGAGGAAACTCAGTTGTTACAGAGAATTTAGATTTTATCCTGCAAGTATGAAACCATCAGAGGTTTCAGCACAGGAAATATGTGATTTAAAAAATAAATGTAAGAAATGTGATTTAGAAAGGTAATACAAGACTAGCAGAGGGTAACACTAAATAGGAAGACACATTCTAAATAAGAGGTGAGCCAGTATCCACCCAGTTCCCCAAACCAGAAACCTGCATCATCCTCAACTTCTTCCTCACCCTCACTGAAACCATCACCAAGTTCTGTCAATGTAACATCCTAAACAGAAGTTGAATCCATTCTTTCTTTTTCACACCTGCTATCACTTCACTGGAATATAGTGAAAAGCCAGAGTCAGCTCCTGCCTAAGAATCTTGAGCATGTTGGAAAGCCAAAACAGTTACAATTTTGAATCCCATTTTTCCTCTATCTGAAGCCTGGTATTCTCTCATGGTCATAGGCTAAATCCAGTGTGATCTCAAGGCGCTAGTATGTGCTTCGCCAATAGATGGGGAGGGAGTTTTAATAGGGTTAGTATATTAGTCCATTTTCACACTGCTATAAAGAGCTACATGAGACTGGATAATTTATAAATAAAAGAGGTTTAACTAACTCACAGTTCTTCACGGCTGGGGAGACCTCAGGAAACTTACAATCATGGCAGAAGGGGAAGAGGAAGCAAGCACTTCCTTCAAGAGCCAGCAGGAGAGAGAGAGGGAGGAAGTACCACACTTTTTAGCCATCAGATCTTCTGAGAACTCACTATCACAAGAAGAGCATGGGGGAAGCCATCCACATGATCCAATCACCTCCCACCAGGTCCCTCCCTAACATGTGGGGATTACGATTTGAGATGAGATTTGGGTGGGGACACAGAGTCATACGATATCATGTAGAGATAATGGTGAGGAGCAGAATATTTGCAGAGTCTGGGTGGAGATAATGGCTAATTATCTAAGGAGTAATGGAGGCAATGACATAGAGGACATATGACAACAAAAAGAAGCCCCAGGGAAAGCCTGGAGAAAGCAAGATAGGACCAAATTTTGAAAATAAAAGGATATAAGCAAGTTATAAAGGTCCAGAATCACGTACAAGGGGAATAAGGTAGAAATTCAGTCTGTAGACTTGGGATTTTTTTCAAGCCTATGATCACAGAGTTAAGGTATTATGGAAACTCTATTGTTGAATTGGAGGATAAATTTATAAAAAGAAATAGTAAAGTTGTCTTAATACTGACTCACTGGACTATTGATAAAGGCACTTTAAGTGCCCACTTCGGAAAATTAGAGCTGGTACAAGCATTGGATATTTAGACAAAAGGTATAGAAAAAAATGGAAACCTCCCAATATTTAAGAAAACAACGTAATAATGAAACAACATTATTAGGAGCACATGCAGACTTTAGAAGAATGAATCTTTATGTTTTATAGAAAGCAAGAGACGATATATCAAGTAATTTTGTAGATACTGCTTTTAGCCATCTGATATGTATAAAATGTCACCAACATTATATTGATTTTGTGTGCTATCTTTTTAATGATTATAAATAATACTTTCAGACTCTAAAAGCTTTCATTTATGATGTCTAATCCCTTATTGTTATTTTTTTCATCATAAATTCTTATATTTCTCACCTATGTTTTCCTACCATAGGATATTGTCAGGAATCTGGCCATTCCAATTGGGAAAGAAATAACTATAATTTCAACCAGCATCATTGTCATCCAAAGTCTGAATTTCATTTATGAAAACAAGAAAATTCATTTATCTATGATAACTATTATTTTTCAACCCGTCATTTTCCAATTTAATCTTTTGCTAGGATTTGTCCAAAAATGTAATATTTAAAACCAAAGAGACAAGGAATGAACCTAGTCAGTAATGGCAAAGGAAGCAGCCAAGCAAAGAAATTGGCAGAAAAGTGCCGAGTCCACAACTGGAAGTCCAGTGATCAAAACAGAAATGATCATCCTGGCTAACACGGTGAAACCCCGTCTCTACTAAAAATACAAAAAATTAGCCGGGCGTGGTGGCGGGCGCCTGTAGTCCCAGCTACTCAGGAGGCTGAGGCAGGAGAATGACACGAACCTGGGAGGCGGAGCTCGGCAGTAAGCCGAGATCACGCCACTGCACTCCAGGCTGGGTGACAGAACGAGATTCCATCTCAAAAACAAAAACAAAAACAAACCCAAAAGAACAACAACAAAACAGAACCAAGGTCCAGCATTTGGATAAACACTATGAGGCAGAGTAGTATGGAAGGTCTAAATCACCTGTGCGTTTTATAGCCATGAAGACCCAGCAGCAAAAGGAAAAGCAAGGAAGAAAGTCAAGTTGTAGCCATTTGGGAAAGAGGAATCAAAAGGAAGAGAAAGCCCAGGCTGATGCCACCAGGTATCACAACAAAGACACTGAGTCCGGTAGAGAAAAGCAAAGAGTGATGATGATGAGACTTTAGTTAAAATGATAAACTTCTCTAAGGAGTTCACCCACACCAGAACAGGTTAAGTGACTACACATGCCTAGGAAATGCAATGCAATGCAACGCGTAAGAGAACGAAAATCTTGAGAAAAGTGGATGGATTTGGGTTTCACTTCATTTATTTGCTTGTGGACAGAAGTCAGTAAAGACAAGACAGGAAGTTAGGCAGACTCTTAAGAATCTAGAAATCTAACAGTTCCCAAACGATTCAAATGACATAGGTATAATTTGCCTGTGTTTTTCTGATACATTGTTTATTATCGTTTTTCATACATCTTATTTAATGAGAAATACAAAATTTATTTTTAAACATGATTAAAAGTAGTAAAAGTTGAGGGAAAAGTAATTTTCAGAAAAGAAATACACCATTTTTTAAATAAAAGAATTTTTTTAGTGATATACTTCATTAGATCTGAACTAAAAGTTTTATTAAAATTGTTACACTTTTTCTAATAAAAAAAGACTGAGTAAAATATCTTAATAGATTAAATATTGTGCAAGTCTAAGTGAGGTAATAGAGTTCCAAAGTATCTTATATAATCTAATTATTTGTTAAGCACTGCATAACAAAAGAATTTTAAATTTTTCTCTCAACTTCCAAGTCTCTTGCCTATTATCAATATATTTGGTATTCTACTTTTTAATACCAGTTTGGAGAAAATTATATATTAAATCTTCATAACTAGCAAAATAAATTTTCTCTACTTTGGGACTGTTTGGCTTATGGATTATAATAAACCATAACATTATGGATAATGGAAATCTTATAGAACCAGAAAAATCCAAAACAGTTGAAATAGATCTTTAATGAAGTGTACCTAATTTGAATATAAATCAAATTGGAAATTCAATACAAATTTTATTTTAGTAATCTAATAAAAGATTGTCAGTTTTATGCCTTTAGAGATAGGGTTTCATCTGGAAGTATCAGTTAACATTTTTAATCAATGTCAATTTAGAGGAAACACTGGGACAAGAACGTAAAGAGGGAAACTAAATGCAATCCTAGACACAACAATTCCCAAGAACAGTTAATGTGGCATTATCATATTAGTTCCCATATTAAATCCTAGGGATATAAATATGGCCTTACCAAAAGTACACAACTTGCAGAAACTGTTTTCCCTAACATCAATAATCATTAATTCATCAATGAATTATTTCACCTCTCCTCTCAAATTGGCATATCTGATCATTTAAAATGAGAAATTATAGCAATGAGCCATCATCTTAGGGGCAGTGGCTTTAGGCTTAAACATCCTAGCTTTGAATGACAGCTCTACCACTTATATAAGTGTGATTTCTTAGGCTTATTATAGAATTTAGTTGAGCTTCTACTTCTCATGCATAAAATAGGTATGTATAAAAATATAGTGAGTGAGTAGCTGCACCACTAGAAAGATGGCGGAGCAAGAGCAAAGAAAAATCCCTTTGGTTCCAGAAAATCTGCTGAAAAAGAGGAAGGCTTATCAAGCCCTCAAGTCACCCAGGCAAAGCAGGCACTTTTGGCAAAGAAGGAGCAGAGGAAAGGAAAAGGGCTCAGGTTTAAGCGACTGGAATCATTCCTACATGATTCCTGGCGGCAGAAACGTGACAAGGTGCGTCTCAGACGACTAGAAGTGAAACCTCATGCCTTGGAATTGCCAGACAAACATTCCTTGGCCTTTGTTGTACGCATGGAAAGGATTGATGGCGTGAGTTTATTGGTGCAGAGAACCATTGCAAGACTTCGCCTAAAGAAAATTTTTAGTGGTGTCTTTGTAAAAGTCACCCCCCAGAACCTAAAAATGCTGCGTATAGTGGAACCTTATGTGACCTGGGGATTTCCAAATCTGAAGTCTGTCCGAGAACTCATTTTGAAACGTGGACAAGCCAAGGTCAAGAATAAGACCATCCCTCTGACGGACAACACAGTGATTGAGGAGCACCTGGGGAAGTTTGGCGTCATTTGCTTGGAAGACCTCATTCATGAAATTGCCTTCCCAGGGAAGCATTTCCAGGAGATCTCATGGTTCTTGCGCCCTTTCCACCTCTCACTGGCCCGACATGCTACCAAAAATAGAGTGGGCTTCCTCAAGGAGATGGGCACACCTGGCTATCGGGGTGAACGCATCAATCAGCTCATCCGCCAGCTGAACTAGACCCAGGTGTCAAACTGCGGTAAATTTTTATCAATGAAGTGGAAGCATGTGTTTAATTGTTTGGGGAATTTTTATCAAGTATCTTCAGAGAAGATTATTTCCTGCTTTATCTTCAAAAACTGGAAAGGAAGGGTCAAAGAAAAGACAGTAGCTGGCCGGGCGTGATGGCTCGCGCCAGTAATCCCAACACTTTGGGAGGCTGAAGCGGGCAGATCACCTGAGGTTGGGGGTTCGAGACCAGCCTGACCAACATGGAGAAATGCCGTCTCTGGTAAGAATACAAAAATTAGCCGGGCATGGTGGCATATGCCTGTGGTCCCGGCTACTCGGGAGGCTGAGGCAGGAGACTTGCCAGGCGGAGGTTGCGGTGAGCCGAGATCACGCCCTTGCACTCTAGCCTGGGCAACAAGCAAAACTCTATCTCAAAGAAAAGAAAAGACAGTAGCTTATGTTCATGGCAAGCATCTCTCATCACACTCCAGTTCCAAAGAAAAATTCCAGTGTTTTCTACATTGGGTACTGCATCGTCTGAAATCAGCACATTCCATGGAGGAAGGAGTCCTACTTTGTTGCGTCTATCTTAGGGTTTAATGTTGGTAAATGAGTCACTCTAGCATTTGTACAAGGCTCCCTAAGACTCCTAGCAGTTGACCAAGCCCAAGGACGTAATTGAATCTGGAGAGTCCTAGGGCCTTGTTTTGAAAAAGACTTGAAATACACATAGGAAGAAAGGCATACAAATAAATGTTCACTTGTCTCTGCTGTGAGTCTATGTTCCAACTTTTCAGTGATGGCTTTGAGAGCTCTCAAACTTGACTGGCTCTAAGTGTATCTGGAGTCTTTTGTATCCTAACCTGAAACTGGCTTAGTACTTTTTCCTAAAAGCTCAGGATTTGAGAATGAGGACCCCTTTGCCAGGAAAACATGTTTACACTCAAAATTTTGCTTGCAGTTCTAGGGTGTTTAGACCCTTCTCAGATACCTGTGCACCTTATGGGTTTTGTTTTTCTCTGTTTTGAGACAGTCTCACTCTGTTGCCCAGGCTGGAGTGCCGTGGCGTGATCTTGGCTCATTGCAGCCTCCACCTCCTGGGTTCAAGTGATTCTGCCTCAGCCCCTCGATCAGCTGGGATTGTATGCATGTGCCACCATGGCCGGCTAATTTTTGTATTTTTAGTAGAAAGGGAGACAGAGTTGCACCAGTTGACCAGGCTGGTCTCCTGACCTCAAGTGATCCACAAGCCTGGGCCTCCCAAAGTGCTGGGGTTACAGGCGTGAGCAACCGCGCCCGGCCCTTGTGTACTTTATGCGAGGAAGTCCTGCTCTTAATCAGGATCGGTCATGCAGGCCCTGATCTTGCTACTCTGGTTCCATGTCCTATGGAAGAGCAAAGTTTACCAAGATAGACTTTTCCCTTCATGGTGGCATAGTGTTACCCCCTGCACCATCTCTAACTCAGAAATCCCCACCATTTCTTCCCCTGGGCTTCAGGATAGAATTACCTGGTTTCTCTGATGATCAGCACACTTTCTTCAAACCCAAATCAGGAAGGAATGAACAATTTTGTTTGGCATGGATGAAATTAGCACTGTTTGGCTCGGTAGGCCCCAGACAGGCAGGCAGCTTAATTTTTTCCTTGTGTATTCTAGTCTTCAGAAGTATTGCCTTTTGTACTGCTGGTAGTGACATAGTAGATAGTAGACCAGTAACTGGGCATCTGGGGATTTTAATCCTGCAAACAGTGGATCTGATACTGATTGTGTTTTTCATTAGTGTCCACCCCAAGTGGGTGTTCCTGCTACTCCCTTCACTTAGTTGCCCCTCACTTGCCATCTGAGCAATTGGCAAGGATGTGCCAGGCCTAGGTTGAACTTGGAAACATGTTTGACCATTCTGTTCCCTGGTCCTTTCAGATCAGTTTGGCTGCAATTTTGGCTCCTGGGACCCTCAAGCATAGCTGGGAAATCAAGTTAGAGGTGTAACTGCCTTAAAACGTGCCAGCTTAGGCTGGGCGTGGTGGCTCACGCCTATAATCCCAGTACGTTGGGAGGATGAAGCAGGCGGATCACCCGAGATCAGGAGTTTGAGACCAGCCTGACGAATATGGAGAAACTCTGTCTCTACTAAAAATACAAAATTGGCTGGGTGAGGTGGCACATGCTTGTAATCCCAGCTACTTGGGAGGCTGAGGCAGGAGAATTGCTTGCACCCAGGGAGATGGAGGTTGCAGTGAGCCAAGATCAGTCCATTGCACTCTAACCTAGGCAACAAAAGCAAAACTCCGTCTCAGAAAAAAAAAGTACCAGCGTATGAGGTAACTAGATTGGTTCTCTCCAGAGGTAACCTGCCAAGAAGAGATGCTGTAGATGTTACTCTTACACTGTAAAACATTGTGAAATCGGATTACTTTAAAATGATGTATTACAAAGTTTTGGAAAAAAGCAGTTGTGACTATGGAATCCCAAGGCTTATATCCAAGCTCTGTCTTACACTAAATATGAGTACAGTGTTTCCACTCTGTCCGTAAAATGGGAGCTAATACCCTCCAACCTGTGTGCCTGACATGATGGCTAAAAGGATTAAGCAAAACAAGAGTTTGTAATTTACTCTGTCAGAGCAAAGTGCTGTTAAATAAAAGGGAGTAAGTTGACTAAAAATAAATTAAAAAAAAAAATTCTGATAAAACAAGTTTGTAATTTATAATTGTATACAAATAAAAGATGTTACAAAAAAAATATAGTGAGTATTTTGTAGAGCTGTGAAAGTTGAGATAAAAATGCATTTAAATCAATGCGTGGTGCCTGTCTTAAGTAATCACTCTATACATGTTAGCTGTTACTCTTTATGAAAAGTCAGAACTCAGGTGAAAAAAGATGACCCAATAATAGGTCATTTATTCTCTACATCTACATCTATATCTTTAGAAATCATCTTACTTTCTAATAGCTAGAGTGTCCTTATTCTCCAAATTTCAAAGCTGAAGCTTCATGTGCTGGCTCTATGTTTTCATCCAGCCACTACTTTATAAGCATAAGACTATTCCTAACTTTTAAAAAATATCCCTATTCGATTAAAATATATTTTACAGCTATCACTGTAAATTTCATTCTTGTATATACAAAGTTCATACAAAGTATATCTGAAACTTCAATATCTGTTCTTGGAATAAAATGAAGACTGAGCTAACTTGATAGATATTGCTAAATAGTTCTCCATACAACAATCTGCATTAATGTATTAAAGTGTTTGTTTTCCCATATTATGATATTGCTATTTATTGTTAAACCTTTTATTACCAATCTAAGATGTAAATAATACTGTTTGAGTGCCTATGTCAAATTAAATGAATTGAGGCATAATTAGCATGCAATTAAATGAACTCAGTTTAAGGGCAAAGTTTGACAAGTTTTAACAGAGAATACACTTGTGTAACTCTCACCAAAACCATCCTAAAAGATTTTATGTGTCCCTTGCCAATCAATCCCTTCTTCTAGACTCAGCTAACCACTGATATGTTCTTTATTATGAAAAATAGTTTTGCCTCCCTGTAAGTTTCATGTAAATTGAACTATATGTATTCTTTTGTGTCTGGCTTAGCATTCAATTTTTGAGATTTATCTATGTTATTGTATATGTTAATAATTTCTCCTTGTTATGGATGATTAAAATTCTATTACGGTTTATTTATTCACTTGTTGATGAACATTTGAGTCACTTCCAGCACTTGACTATGATGAATAAGGTAGCACAAATACTAATGTAAAACCTTCGTATGGACGTATGCTGTAATTGCTATTGGGAAGAACCTAGGAGTAGAATTGTGGAGTTGCATGGTGACTTGCAAGAAACTGCCAACTGTATCTAGAGACTGTGTCATTTTATATTACCATATAAAATGTATGAATAGTAGAATTGTTGAACATCTTCATCAAACCTTGTTATTGTCAAGTTTAATTTTAGCTGTTCTAATGGGCATACCATGGCCTCTCACTTTTGGCTTTAATTTTAATTTATGTGAGTAATGATGTTAGTGCTTTTTCATGCTTTTTGGCCTCTTGTGTATTTTTTAAAAGTATTTGTTTAAATTTTCATCCGTTTTCTAAAAATCTGGGTTGTTTGTACTTTTTTATATATTCCAGAAATAAGTTATTTAATATAAAATGTACATATTATAAATATTTTCTCTTTGTCTGTGGCTTGACTCATTTTCTTCATGGTGGGCTTTCAAAGAGCGGGAGGTTTTTTGTATGTTTTTAGGAGAAGTGTAGATTACCAAAAATTTCTATTTGTAACAGAAAATTTTAATAGATCAATGATTGTCAAAGATCTTCTATCTATAATCAAAATATATATAAGAAGTAACACTCAAGTGGATTTATGAAAAAGTTTTACTAAATTCTAAAGGAAGTCATAATCCTTACCTTTGTATTAGCACAGTGAACCTAAAACTTTCACTCTTATTTATTTTTTTAATTATTTAATTTAAAAACAGACTGTTCAGTTACCACATACACTCTTACCCCAAACATACATAGTTTGTCCTAATGTTAATATCTTACGTTAGTGAGGCACATTTATTACAATTAATAAACCAATATTGATATATTATCACTAACTAAAGCCAATAGTTAATATTAAGGTTTGCTCTTTGTGTTGTACAGTTCTACATCGTTTAACAAATGCATATTATTTATCTATCACCACCGTATCATACAGATTAATTTTACCACTCTAAACATTCCCTGGGATTCTTTAATACTCATCCCTAGACCACCACTACTGCCCCGACACCCATATATCTTTGTACTGTTCCTATAGTTTTGCCTTTTTGGGAATATTAGATATATAGATGGAGTGATATAGTGTGTAGCCTTTTCAGATTGATTTTATGTCATTTAGCAACATGCATTTAAGGTTCCTCCATGTTTTTTCATGGCTTGATAATGCATTTCTGTTTTTTAATCACTGAATAATATTCCATTCTATGAATACACCACAGTTTGTTGATTGCTTCATTTATTGAAAAATATCTCAGTGACTACCAGGTTTGGGAAACTAAACAAAGCTGCTATAAACATTTGTGAGTAGATTTTTATGTGGAGATAAATTTTCAACAACAAAAAACCTACGAGTATTTTGGGAGGCCGAGGTGGGGGGATTACTTGAGGTCAGGAGTTCAAGACCATCCTGGCCAACATGGTGAAACCCCATCTCTACTAAAAATACAAATATTAGCTGGATTACATGGCACACGCCTGTAATCCCCGCTACTTGGGAGGCTGAGGCACGAGAATCGCTTGAATACGGGAGGCAGAAGTTGCAGCGAAACGAGATTGCACCTCTGCGCTCCAGCCTGGGCCAAGAGCGAGACTCTGTCTATAAGAAAAGAAAACAAATAAACAAACAAACAAAAAATCTACGAATACAATTTCTGGATTAATGGTAAGACTATATTAGACTTTGTAAGAACTTCAGGAAATAGAATTTTAGGTTAACAGTATATTTCAGTGCTTGAATGATAGTATTATGTCTTCTGGCTTGCATGTTTTATGATGTGAAGTCTATGATTGTTATTTTCTGTGTAATGTACTTTTTTTCCTCTAAATGCTTTTATTATTTTCTTTTTATCACTAAAAGGTAAAGTGATAAAGACGTTGTGATAAATTTGATTACATTATATTCTGGTATGCTATTTGTTCTGTTTGTTCTTGATATTTATTCTACTTCTTGGATCTGTGGGCTTATAGTTTTAACAAAATTTGGAAAATTTTCAGCTGTTCATTGTTTCTACAAATAAACTTTTCTGACTCCCTTTCTCCCACTCTTTATTTCACACATGGAACTTAAATTTCATACATGGTAGACCACTTGAGACTCCATTCTCAATTTTTGTTATATTTCTCTTTGTGCTTGATTTTTGTTAGTTTTTACATTGCAAAGTTTTCAAAAGTCCCATTGTTCCACTTCCTCTGGGTAGTACCCAGGACAAGACAACAACTATGAATTTCTATCTGGAGCTTTTCCATATCTACCTACCTTACCTACCTCTTTTAGCTAAAAAACAAAAAACAAAAACAAAACAAAACAAAAAAAACCCCACAACTAACTCAAATGTAGGAAAGACAAATAGAAGGAGGGAAAGCTAATTCTTACATTACAGAGAAAACTGTACAAGATTTTTATTTTACTAACAGAGAAAAAACATTTACATGTGACACATGGTCCCTGTGCTGCCCTGATTGACTGCATTATGATTTATTACTTGTTTGTAACTTCTGTACTGTGTTTGTTGGTGATAGAGGAAGAAAAAACATTTCCTTCTACTTTTATCTCTGATACTTTCTCTTTAACAGAAAAGAACAAAGGTGGTCATTTGCTTCAATAATTGAGTTTTTTTATGTCATT
Source organism: Papio anubis (assembly GCF_008728515.1). Classification (NCBI taxonomy): domain Eukaryota; kingdom Metazoa; phylum Chordata; class Mammalia; order Primates; family Cercopithecidae; genus Papio; species Papio anubis. The sequence goes on from NC_044978.1 coordinate 87,343,745, forward strand.
AAAGGAATGCATTTTACTGACTTCAAATAAAAGGGTCATAATAAATTTTTAAGCTTTTTTTTGAAGGAGCATTTCATAATCTTTTCTTCCTTCCTAAACAGCAGCATAATCATCACAAATCTGAGGTATTAAGGTTATTGTCAATGAAGTTTGTTTAAACCAAAAAATGAAATTTCCTGAAGAATAATATTTCAAAGTATGAAGACAGCATATCATGCTTTTAACACACACAATTTTTAAAATATTTCGTAGGTGCTAGATCCCATTGTAACTCTTTTAACCATGTCATAGTAGAGAAAGAAATCCAGAACAACTTTCCTTTAGTAAAGAAGCAAATAATTAAAAAATTAAGGCTTGTGAAGCTTGAGAAAATTTGAATACAGAAAATTTGATAAGATCAGCTCAGTTGAAGATAATGAGTTACATGCTTTTTTAAAGCATTATCTTTATTTCTTCTACCACAAAATTAGTAAGCTATTTAGTAATTTTAGGAACACTCAATGCACTCTCTAAAGTAAAGATGATAAACTTCCTTTTCTCAATATAGCAACATGAATCACAAGTAATTGAACATAACGTAAATCAGGTTAGTCCAAAGTTTCCTGGAAAATTGACAGAAATTAGAAAAGATTTGGTCATTATCCAGTACCAAAGTGGGAGGGAGGGTAGTTCCTCATGTGTGAGAAGAATTACATCTTGGAGAATGTGAACACTGGCTCCCAAGGGCTATCCTTGTCACACTCCCACAGCAGGGAAGTGCATAAAATTTCAACACACACACAAGCTTCAGTGAATTGCCAATCATTACTTATTCTGAATAGCATGCCCTGATCAATAATATGTGTCTAACACCCACTTGGAAAATAAAATTATGGTCTAAGAACAGGCAATGTAACACCATATAATCGTTATTAGAAGTCATCTCTTCAACATTTACATATAATTTTTCTTAAATAAACAGCATATCAGTTATTTTATATTATTATTTGGTGTTTTCTATGTTCTGGGAAACTTAAAAGTTTATGTCATATATATATGCTTTTAAGAATTTAAACTCTTGGCCAGGCGCGGTGGCTCACACTTGTAAACCCAGCACCTATTTTAATTCAGGTGGGCGGATCACCTGAAGTCGGGAGTTCCAGACCAGCCTGACCAACATGGAGAAACCCTGTCTCTACAAAAAATACAAAATTAGCTGGGTGTGGTGGTGCATGCCTGTAATCCCAGCTACTCGGGAGGCTGAGGGAGGAGAATCGCTTGAACCCAGGAGGTGGAGGTTGCAGTGAGCCAAGACCACGCCATTGCACTCCAGCCTGGGCAATAAGAGCAAAACTCCCTCTCAAAAAATAATAATAATAATAATAAATAAATAATAAATAATTTAAACTCTTAGTACATAGTTTCTTCCTCTAAATTGTTCTGTTTAAGACAGGGGTAAACAGTGTCATGGTAAAAGTATGCTGCTGATTGTCCAAAGCTCTGCTAATTATGAAGATTAAATTTGGATAATAAACTATTAATAGATTTCAAAAGGCTATGATCATGGGCATAAAATGTCAAGTAATCTTTAATACTGTATAGCTTATAAGATAGTCTATCTGAGTAACATTGGAAAGAACCAATGCTTCTATAGTACCTTGTAAGAGCTAAGCACTTTGTATATACTGGCAGTTAGACCCCCCAATTGTCGAGGATTTAGACATTTTAATTACACTTGCAAGTAAAGAAATTCAGGTTCACAGAGACTACTTCATCCAGGATTATTTAGATAGAACATGGTAATGTGGTAAAGCTGATCATAAGCCCAAGCATATCTGAATCTAAAGTCTCAATACCAGTATGGTTTCCATTCCCTCATGACTTCTCACTAAAAAAAAAGAAGAAATAAGTCACATTATAAGATAATGTGCTCCTAGCTAATTTATTTGAGGAAGGGGATTAAGGAGTCTTTGTTTCTAACATTTACTTAGGCATCAGATGCCTCCTATGCCTATTTCTATTTTGTGCTATTTTGTCTGTCTTCTCACCTCCACAAGATTGAGAGTTATTTTAATTCAGAGATTGTGTCTCATTTTTCTGTCACCACAGGATACAGTACGTTCATTCCCTCATTCACAAATATTTGTAAAGTACCTACTATGTGCCAGGAATTATATCAGGTCTTCAGGAAAAAGCAAGAAAGATTAGTTTCCTATGGAGTAGAATAACTTCTACTTGAATAAATACACTCAGAATATTTTCAAAGGAAGACATACTTAAAGTGCAATGATTTTCTCATCTATTTACCATATTTCTAGTTGCCTCATTATAAGAAAGGTGATGATGAAGGTTAATTAAAAACAAAACATGCATCAGAACACCTAGCATAGAGTCATGATTTTGCAGCATATATGTTAGACATGTCAATTAACCTCTTTAAACCTTACTTTCTTTTATGTAAGTCAAAGATGAAATCTGTGATATGCAAAAAGCAAATATTTTATTATTCTTAAAATACACAGAACTAAAGTAAACAATAAAACCAAATGAATTTATAGAAATGAAAAAGCTAAAGAAATTTGGGAATATTAGGAAATTAATTTTAAAAGTAAGCATAAATTGCCTATGAAAAAGAAATAATATTCAGAATTACTAATAGTAAAAATTCACAGTAAAAAATAAGTATTATTATCTTCTAACAATTGCCAAGTATTAAAATGATTAATAATTTCTAGTATTAGAAATGGAATAAGGAAAGATAGCAAACATTATTAGGACTTTTGACTCATGTCTTTTTACAGAACAATCTGGCAATGTACATCACAATTGTAAACATGTCATTTGACCGTACAATTTTGTCATAGCCTAAAGAAACGATAAGTAGATGAGCTAATAAAGATGTATGTATACAAATGTTTGTGATTACATTTTTAGGATAATAAGCATTCCGATGGTGGAATAGAATATTAATATTGAAAAAATATATTGGTAAGTAAAAGTACACATACAATTAATTATATGCATTTGGCTTCACTTTATTAAAAATGTATGGTCAAACATTTGCATAATATCTGACTAGATGATAACATGATATCTGTCTAACTGGTGATTTGCTTTTATGTAGATTTCTGAGTTATTTAAAAATGTATTATAATGAACACATATTAAAATATAGATGTTAATTCATGCCTATCTCAGAGGGTTTTGGTATACATCAAATAAAACAGAATTTATGCAATGTAAGAGTAACATACAAATGTAACTCACTTAAATTTTGAGCTAGAATACAAGCCAAACAATCTTGAAACTTGAGTTCCACTGAAACATAACACATAATAAGCTTAGGTAAGAAATTTGTATTCAATAGGGAAAACTAAACAGTTTTAATCAACAGAACTATTTTGTTAGCTAAAAGAAAGGAAAAAAAAATGTATAGTATTTCTTTTTTGTCACAGTCCCCAGATCGGCGGTAGAGGTTCCCAGTCTGTAGCAGCTCTGCTTAATGATAGAGGTTCTACCATTTTCAACAAGTAGTTTTCAAATTCACCCTGGGATTTTTCTCTATCCAGATCAACCAGAAGAGAGAAAGAGCAGGACAAGTGCATGTAGGAAGTCATAGGTCAGGCCAGCAGGTGGCATGCCTGACCTCTGTTCATATCCCATAGGGTGGGAACTTAGTCACAAGGCTACGTGGCCAGGGATGCTGGGAAGGGCCAATTCACTGTATGCTCAAGAAGATAAATGAGAGATTTTAGTGGACAGCTAGCAGTCTTTGCCAGAGCTCAAGCCAACAGAATCTATGCATGCTTTTTTGCTTAATTTAGAACATGTCTGTCACTCTGTCCTGAAGAGCCACCCCATCCAGCCCAATGTTCAGATATCTTTGAAATCATCACTGCTCTGCATCAGGTCCAGGAACGGATCCTTACATTCTGATAATGAGGGAGTATGTGAAGAATAAACACAATGAAGGTTCCCCAAGGGAAGAATGAACCATACCCGTTGGTCACATCCATCTGCTGAGTAGGTATTGTGAAGACTCCCTGCTCTACCCCAACATGATCATTTGGCAGGAAAGTGGAAATGGAACCTTTGTTATCTATATTTAATGGCTTTTAACGTCATCTTGTTGTTGGTATCACTGTCTGCTACAGGAAGAAAGAACATGGAGGAGGGCATAGGGAAAGCCTAGAGGTTATACAAATTGCTTCAGCTCATGTTAGAGCGGCTAGAACTTAGTCACAAGGCTATAACTAACTACTAGGGGGATGGCTGGCAACTTAGGTCTAGCTATGAACAGAAGAGAAAAGGAAAAAAAAAGATTTTGATGTTAAGTAGTTTTCTTAACATCCAAAAACCATTAAGAAAAACCAAAAGAGAGAAAAGTTACTTCAATTCTTTGTGCTTATTATTATTATTATTATTCTGTTTTGAGCTCACAGCTATTTGTTCTTAATCTATGGAAATATCTAGAGTTGAAATTGGAAATGCTTTTCTGCAAGATGACTTGAATTTCCTTTTATTTATAGCCAGAGGACACTGCTCTTCTGGGACCACTTTTCTTTATGTGAAGATCAGGCTCAATGAGAGTCTGAGGCTGAGTTCCTTACCTTGCTTTTGCTCAAGTACTTAGCTAAGATCAACCCTGCCTTTTCTGTTGGCTCATTGGCCTGAGATCACAGCTCTGTTTTCTACTCACTACAATATTTTGGGGGTGAGCTTAGAGATTTCCCTTTCTTTTTGTAACCTTAACAAGGTACTAAGAAGTATACTTTATTCAGAATGTAGAGGTTTGTAGTAAGAGGGACTTACAGTTAAACTAATCTACCATATAGCTGAAAGGTAGCTCTAAGGGAAGAATTTTGTTTTAACAACCCTAATTAAAGACTTAAAAATTGACAAATAAAAATTGTGTATATTTATGGTATACAGTGTGATGTTTTTATATATGTATACATTGCAGAATGGCTAAATCAAGCTATTTAACATGCATTACCTCATCTGCTTGCCATTCTTTTTGTGGTGAAAACACTTAAAATCTACTCTCTTAGCAATTTTCGAGTATACAATATATTGTTTTTAACCTTGATGTAAAATATATCTATTGAACTTATTCCTCCTATGAATTTTGTGTCTTTGACCAACATCTCCCCAATTCCCCCAACTCCCAGCCTCTGATAACCATAATTTTACTCTGTGTCTATGTATTTGACGTTTTTAGATTCCACATGTAAGTGAGACTATGCAGTAATGTCTTTCTGTTTCTGGCTTATTATAACCAAGATGTAGAATCAATCTAAATGTCCATCAACAGATGAATGGATGAAGAAAATGTATGTATACACAACAAAATACTATTCAGCCCTTAAAAGAGGGAAATGCTCTCAATTGTAACAATGTAGATGAACCTGGAGAACATAGGTTCTTTTTGACCTACTTCTTCCTTACCTTATCAAATAATTCTAAAGTTGTTTTTTTCTCAGATGATTTTTTTTTTTAAACAAAGTTTTGTGGTCACCCAAGCTGGAGTGCAATCTCGGCTCACTACAACCTCCACCTCTTGAGTTCAAGCGATCCTCCTGCTTCAGCCTCCCAAGTAGCTGGGATTACAGGCGCCTGCCACCATGCGCCTGTATTTTTAGTAGAGACAGGGTTTCACCATGTTGGCCAGGATGGTCTCAAACTCCTGACCTCAGGTAATCTGCCTGCCTTGGCCTCCCAAAGTGCTGGAGATAGTTTTTTTAAAAGCATGTTTTCAGCTCTTAAATGGGAAGAAAAACTATAATCTTTACAGTTTAGATCATTAAATATATTTTTTGTAAAACTTAGTACTTGATACAGAAATGAACTCAAATTTGAAAATTGATATCAAAAAAATACTCAATTCACCAGCCACCTCTGTGTTTGATAAAACTTCCAGAAGTTTCTGATGATGCACGTTTTAAAGTCATTTTAAAATAAACTAGTTAATTATTTTATTGCTGAATAATATTCCATTGTATACATGTATAACACATTTTCTTTATCAATTTTACCCACTGTTGGACTCTTAGATTGATTTCTTTTCTTGGTTATTTTAAATAGTGCTGCAATAAACATAGGAGTACAATATCTCTTCAACATACTGATTTCATTTGCTTAATACATATACCCAGTAGTAGGACTACTGGATCATATAGTTCTATTTTTAATTTTTTGAGGGACCTCTGTACTGTTTTCCATGATTGTAATCATTTACATCCTACCAGCAATGTGTAAGCTTCCTTTGTCTTCACATTCTCACTGACATTTGTTATTATTTAACATTTGTTAAATATTGTACTGCTTTTAATGGCAAAAACTGCAGTTACTTTTGCACCAACCTTCTTCTCCTCTTTTTAATAAAAGCCATTCTATGTGGAGTAAGGTGGTATCTCATTGTGGTTTTGATTTTAATTCCCATGATGATTAGAATGAAATCTTGTCATTTGGAACAACATGAATGAACCTAGAGGAAATTATGTTATGCAAAATGGAACAGGCACAAAAAGACATACACTACATGTTCTCACTCATGTGAAATCCTAAAATGTTGATCTCATAGAAATAGTGAATAGAAGAGTGGTTACCAGACTGAAGAGGGTGGGTGAAAGGGAGCTTGGGGAGTATAGTCAAGAAATACAAAGTGACAATTAGAAAAGAAGAATAGATGCTGGTGCCCTATTGCATAGTAGAGTGACCAAAGTCAACAACAAGATATTGCGTATCTCAAAATAGCTAGAAGAGAAGATTGTGTATGTTCTCACCACAGAGCAATGGTAAATGTTTGAAGTGATGAATATGCTAATTACCCTGATTCCTTCATTACATACTGTATACATATATCAAAGTATCACATTGTACCCCATAAATATGTACAATTATTATGTGTCAATTTAAAATTTTAAAAATAGAATGAAATAAAGTACTTAAAGTCCTGAAGATTATGACTTTTCTTAGCTTACAAATGTTTTGAAATTTTTTCAGTCTATTCAAGATGAAACAATATTCTACAAGGTAGTAATGGGACTATTTCAGGATATTTCAATAATAATGGGAGTATTTCAGGATTTTTTCACTTCTCATCAAAACAATGGTTTTCAAATTGTCTAATGGAGATCATCTCTTACTGGAAATATTAATAAGTATCCAGTGGTGAAATGATTCTATGGTCAAATAAATGTGGAAAAATTCTTTCCACTGTGCCTATTTTTCAGAGATTAATAATGTGTGTTAGCATACTAAAGTCTTACTGTATTTTTCTGTACTCTCAGGGGAAATATAAATGTTGAAATCTTTTTGAGAGCAATTTGGTATAATCCTTTGAGTCACTAACAAAATTTTATAAATTTTCGTGAAAATTACCACATCTCTTTTTGCCACAATTTAAAAATAATGATGTTTAAAAAGAAGGCAATCAAAATTGAGCATAGCAGCAATATTAGATAACTAGAGCAGAAAAGTAGATTTGTCCACCAAACAATGATGTAAAGCTGGATAGGTCACAATATGAGCCAACAAAATTTGCATTCTGGAGGGGAAGACACCAGCATGGTATAGATTACATGGATGAAATGTCCTAGGTTGAATGTTGTTAAATTGTACTTTGCTTTGATTTTTTTCTTTCCTGATGAAAAAATGTGGCTTAAATCACATAGTACATGTAGCTGATTTCAGTATTTGCAGCTGATTTTAATAGTTTTAGTATTAGAGTTGCAAATAACTTTAGGAGGGGAATGGAGGGGGCACAGTATTGCTTATAGATATCTAATAAGATAAATTATTGACAATAATGGGAGTTAACAATTTCAAAACACACACACACAAAAAACCAAGTCAGAAAGACAGATTTAGAGTGCACATTCAAATACTATTCAAATAACAGGGCATTTTAGCCCAAGAACTCAACAAGCAAGCCCTAATGGGAAATGAATCCCTACTGTGCAGGGCGATGCAGCTCTTGCTGCCTTGTACCAGGGTTTGTTAGCTTCAGCACTATCGACATTTTAGATGGGATATTTCTTTGTTATTGGGGGCTGTCCTATGTGTTGCAGAATACTTAATAGCATTCCAGGCGTCTACCTAGTATATGTCAGTAGCAATCCCCTGTCCTAGTTGTAACAATCTAAACTGCCTTTAGACATTGTCAAATGTTCCCTAGGAGGCAAATTCTCCCCAGCTTGAGAACCATTGCCTTATACCAGTCACTAAGGAGTTGAATCAACGATCTAAACAATGGCTCTGTTTTTGTGCTTACTGAGACGTCTACTAAATTACCATTGAAGAGTGGGTAAAAGCAGATTAGCTGGGTTCACAATCTAACTGTGCCATTTATTAGTTATATGGCCATGGTCAAGTTCTTGACTTCTCTGTGCTTCCGCTATTCTTATTTATAATGTGGTGAGAATGACATCTACTTTATAGGTGTTTGTTGAGAAGATTTGATGACAACTTTTATAAAGCACAGCAATAAAGACCTGGTACATAATGTTTTATTAAAATTTGGAATTAACAATAATATGATTACTAATTTCACTTACCTCATACTCTGTGACAGACCAATGATTCCTTCCACTTGACTTGATATTTATGTTTCTGTTTATTAATTAATACATTGACGTTCAGCTTTCTCTTGAGTCTTCTGTGATTTTGGTAGGTGTAACCAAGAAGCCCTGAATTTAGTCAACTCTTTGACCCTTGCAGCACTGAGATTCTGCAAAGCTAACAAGACTCTGTATTGCCATTAATGAATTAAAAATATATATGTTGGATATGAGACAGGTCTCTGGTTAGCCATTCCATCAACCTTCCCTGATAACATCTAATTTTGTCTCTGCCTTCTTTCAATTTCAGTAAGTTACTGTTTAACTACATATGCCTTGTGATGTTGCTGCTAATAATAATAATAACCATTCCCCTCCCCTCTCATGTAACCATGTGGTCATATGCATACCAATTCACCTTATCTGTAAAATAAGAGTGTGGAGCTAAAGAGTATCTAAATTCCCTCCAGCAGTAATAGAACCATATTTATTAATAATTATTTCGACAGATTAGTGTATGTAGAAGACACAGGGGCTCTGGGAATTGAAAAATGGTAGAAGTCACTTGATAGATGAGTTATAAGCTCGAATAGGGCTTTGCAAGGAAGAACACTGGAACACACAGCATTAAGAATGTGAGAACATTGTACTGAAAATGAACTTGTAATTCACAACTTTGTGCAGGGCTCTCTCTGTTCACAGCCATCTCTTCACAGCTGTCTCATAGCCATTCAGAGTGAAGAAAGAGTCAAGCCCTCATTACTGACATCACACCTTACTGACATTTAGAATGTGAAGAAATCACTTCCTGAAAGACAGGTGAGAGTTAAGCTTTCATTTTCTAAGGCAGTTGATAGTGTTTGAGACAACTCCTCAACTGACAGCTCAGTTTTACTGACAAGGCTGCATCCATGATCCTCCCTCTACCCTGTGATCAATGCCTTGACTTTGACAGCCCTGTTGCCACTCTGCACAACTTCAGAAAAAGGAAGAGGAATTGATATGCACTGTCCCAGTCCAGTTGTAGTTCTGCTACCACCTAGCATACTCCCTCCATTATCTTTGATGTCTGCAGCCTAGATTGTGTCACTTCATCCATGGCCCCAGTTACATGGCTGCAATGCACTCTGTTTTTTTATAATTTTATATTTTACTTTAAAAATATGGAGCACTTCACAAATTTGCATGTCCTCCTTGTACAGGGGCCATGCTAATCTTTTCTGTATTGTTCCAATTTTCATTGCTGTCTGAATAACAGCAAGCTACAATAAAACTTCTCAGAATAAAGTAACAGATAAACAACTAACACCGTTATGAAGAGAAATATTTTTCTGCAGATCTATGGACACTTTCCTTTATTAAATTAATTCTTACATATGGGGCACTTTAAGGGGCAAAGGGCATTTACAAATGTAAATAGGAAACATTGTTTGAAGCACTGATTCTATCTACTCATTACAAAGTTAGCATTTAAGGAATAATTATCTTCTACCTACACTATCTGCTTTCAGCAAAGGTTAGAAGGAATCATGAGCTGCCTCTGATATGTGTAACAAAATCAATTTTAGTTCTTGGACCAGCAGGCATTGTTTGATCTGGGATTAAAGTGGCACTCAAAGGATTTGGTGTTTTCAATTTTTAACTATGGATAACTTAAATTTGTTCCTACAAGCTACTTTAAGACAAACCATTGGACTTTAAGTTTCTGAAATTCAAGGTTAAACTCATTTGAGAATAATCGTGTTCCACATTTTATTTCCTTTATTTCTAAATGAAAATAGGAGGTTTACATTTTCATGGATGCCTTCAACTTTACTGATAAAAAAGTGTTAATTATTACTGTTAGTCTGATATAGGAAAAGCTTTTCTTTTTCTTTTTCTTTTTTTTAACCTGTGGACTCTGAAGAAATAAGTAGTAGTACATGCAGTATACAGTATCAGGAAGGACTTATGATAAAATGTGTTCAACATTTCATTTTACTCTCTGTATTAAATAGGGAAAATCATGAAAGAAGTAAAGCAATGAAGTCTAACCTACTTTCAATGGAAAATAGATTATTTTATAAATTGTAACATATTCCTGGCACATAGTAGCTGCTCATATATCCATAGCATTTGTGATCAATAATTTGTTGAACAACCTGGAATTTGTTCTTTATTAAATTATTCTTCATTTTATTTAGGAAGAAAAACAATGATTTCATCCTCTGATAAGCTAAGTTCACAAAACAATAATAAACAAAAATAGAAAAATCTTGATGAACTGTTCGTAAATTTTAAAATTTCTTTATTATTAAGCTCCTTTGGTTGCCTAATGATGGCAAATCTCTCAACACTACTTCTCTCTGCTGCTGCCCCCAAACTCTGTATATAATTTTGCATTAAGAAAATTACAAACTGTATTTCTTGAAAACGGAGTTTAATTAATGGCTGACCTTTCATTAAGAGAGAACTTCAACCTGTGCTAATGGGGATGACAAGCCAGCAGGTGCAGGAGTATGTTGGGGAGGTGAGTTAGAAGTACAGTGAGATGATGAAGGTACAGTGGACTTATGGGCTGTGGTAAAGGATACACACACACACACACACACATATTCAAGGGAACAGATGAATAGAGTTTAAATTGCGGAGAACTTTGAAAGTTGGGCTGAGGATCATTAACTTGGTTTTGCATGGAATAGACTGCTATTGTCACATAGGAGCAGAAAATGTTATATATAGGTTCCTATAATCTCTACAAATCCATTCACCATTAGTGCAAAGTCTACATAATTAGCATTTTTTTTTACAGTGGTATAAATGGCAAGGAATGCTATGAGTTTCATTTTAGCATTATCCTTCGGTTTAAAATTTTTCACTTAAAATTGTTTACGTGAAATCTGCCTGAGCGATTTTGCCTAATGGAATATGCAACTCTGATTATCTGGTGTAGCCCTTAACCTCAAGTAAGACTTCAGGAAATCCCTAAAACTGATCATGACCCAGAAAAAGCCCATGTGCATTGCAACATTCTTGGAGAGAAAGAAAAGTCCTAATTACAACATTAAATGTATCTAGTCTTATCCAAATATTTCAAGACTGTGAATTTAAAAAAACAATCTCCAATATTTTGCTGCCATTAAGTTTTAAAGAAAATCTTTCTTTAAAATGTAATAAGCAATAAAATCTTCCTCTTTGTTTGAAATTTTTCTTACATTAAATGCTTTAATATTTATTAAAAATGCTTTTCAGACTTATGACTGTATCAGTATACCAGATGCAATAAGTTCCTAAGTAAATAGCTTATGCAAATTTTAAACCTGTCACGTATCTGACTTGGTCAGGCCTTGCATTTCATTTTTCCCTACATATAGTATAAAACATAGAGTTATTTTGTTATTTTGTGTTATTTAGAATGCAACTGACTCCAAAAAGCAAAAGACCCAAGAAAATATGATAGTACCCACCTTATGCCAGGCGGATACTGTTCAAGACCTCCAATGGATGCCTGAAACCATGGATAGTACTGAACTCTATACATACAGACATATGATGAAGTTTAATTTTAACTTAGGCACAGCAAGATATTAACAACAATAACTACTAGTAAAATGGAACAATTGTAACAATCTACTCTAAATAAGTTATGTAAATGTGGTCGCTCTATCTTTCTCAAAATATGTTATTGTATAGCACTCACCTATTTTCAGATGGCAGTTGACCATGGGTAACTAAATCAGCAGAAAGTGAAACTGGATAAGCAGGGACTACTGTACATAAACAAAAAAAGCATAACATAACATAAACATAACAGGAAGTCCAAAAGGTAAGACAATTGAAAAATTCAGTAATGTAATGACTCCACAATGTCATCATTTGACCTCTCTGCTCTGCTGTCTGAAATTAAATAGCTAATTCTTACATGGTTGCAAGAAGGCTGCAGAAATTTAAGGCTTCAGTTCACTGCACAGTAATTTCTTAAGGCTAGAAGACAGTGAATACTTTGTTTTAGTCTCTTTTTAAGAGTAAAGAAAACCTCCTAGAAGCCTCTCACCAAACTTCTCTTTAGATTCCAGTGGGCATAATTGCATTCCATTCGCTGTCCTCCACCTAAACCAGACACTGGGAAAGAGAAAAGGATTATTGTGGAATTGTTTTGATTGTTAGACTAATGTAGATCCACATCCTATTTGCTCCAATTCAGGAACAAATTTGGGATTTTGTGAGCAAAGATGGGGTTTGAAGGAATAAAAGGTGACATTCTGTACAACACAGGAGTTGAAAAGTGACAAGATATTCATCCATACATGCACATTTTAAAATCTACTGGAGTATTTGCCACAAAGATTAAGATTCTTCTGTTTGAATGTGATCAATTTTGGCCCCAGAGTTAAAGATCTCAAGTTCAGACTGTTTGAAGGAATTTAACATTATGTATGTTTATAAGAAATCTGGGTTTTATACTAACTCCCATATTCCCAGTTTTTATAAAATCTGGCTTTCAAACAAAGTTGTCATCTGTTTCCCCAGCAGTTCAGAGAGATATAATATCACATGTAAGCACTAAATGTCACTGAAAACACCACTCTCACTTTCCCAGGTCCTGGTTTGAAAAGGTTTCTTGAGTCATTTAAAGCAAAAGCACAAGCAAACAAAAACTTCAGTATGGTTCCATTTGAAACAAAAATCAGTAGTAATTGCTTCAGACTTTATAGATTTCAGTTGTAAATTTATCTGTTTCTCAAAAGAGAAACAAAAACTTTAATATTCTTGTATCATGTGGTTATATGGCAGCAACCAAATAATTAGGCAGTAAAAGCAGATTTGGGGTCATAGTGACACAAAACACAAATCTAGTGAGTGAAATGGTAGTCTGCAGCCGTTGAAATCTGATAGGCTTAGCACTCCAGCCTCCGTATCCCAAAGCAATCAGGCACCATTTTTGTAAAGTTCCATCTGCTTTTAATAAGAGCTCCTCATGCTATGCAATTGATATTAAAAATTTTTGAATAAGCAACCAAGGAAAGATATTTCCTCCCCAAACTAATTTAGTATCATTTTAAATATTAGAATCTACTGAATGCTAATACATGTTAATTTCTGATTACTTTTTAGGCATGGATCCACCTTACTGGACCCAAAGCATAATTAATTACAAAAAACTTTAGTTATTGTCATACAGAATCTAATAAGTAAAATGTTCACAGTAGTCAGAAATCATTAAAAATTTCTCCAGAAAAGTAAAGGGATACATACTCATACTTATGACAAGCTATCTATGAACAGATCACGCAGTTTCTAAATATTTAGTCACTTTATTTTCACAACAATTTTCTGAGGTGTGAACTACTATTCTTTCTAAAAATACTATTTTTAATCAACACATAATAATTGTACATAATTATAGGGCACGGTGTGATATGTTGATACATGTGTACAATAGGCAATAATCAAATGAAGATAATTAGAAAATCCATCATTTCAAACATTTATCACTTCTTTGTGTTGGGAGCATTCAAAACCTTGGCTTCTAGCTATTTGAAAATATACAATAAATTGTTAGCTATAATCACTCACAGTGCTATAGAACACTAGAACTTATTCCCCCTATTTAGCTATAATCTTGTATCCTTTAACCAACCCTCTCTTTATATCTCCTTTAACCCTACCCTTCCTAGCCTCTAGTAACCACTTGCCTCTCTACTTACATAAGATCAACTTTTTTAACTTCCACGTGTTAGGAGAACATGCAGTATTCATTTTTCTGTGCCAGAGTTATTTCACTTAATATAATGTGCTCCAGGATCATTGATGTTGCTGCAAATAACTGGATTTCATTCTGTTTTATGGCTAAGTAGTATTCCATTGTGTACATATACCACATTTTATTTTTTCATTCATCTGTTGATGGACACATAGGTTGATCCCATGTCTTGGCTATTGTAAATAGTCCTGCAATAAACATGGAAGTACAGATGTCTCTTTAACACACTGATTTTCTTTTTTAAGATATATATCGAGTATTGGGATTCGTGGATCACAGGATAGTTCTAATTTTAGGTTTTTGAGGAACCTCCATACTGTTTTCTGTAATGGCTACACTAATTTGCATTCCCACCAATAGCATATGAGTTCCCCTTTCTCTGCCTCCTTGACAGCATTTGTTATTTTATTTTATTTTTTTGTCCTTTTTATAATAGCCATTCTAACCAGGGTGAGATGATATCTCCTTGTTGTTTTGGTTTGCATTTCTCTGACAATTAGTGATGTTGAGTATTTTTTAATATGCTTATTGGTCGTTTGTATATCTTCTTTTAAGAAATGTCTATTCAATCATGCTATGGTTAACGTTTGTCGTCAGCAAAACTCAGGTTGGAATTTGATTTCCGATGTGACAGCATTGGGATGTGGGGCCTAATGGGAGGTTTTTGAGTCATAGGAGTGGATACCTCATGTATCGCTTGTGATATTCTTGTGGTAGCGAGTGAATTCTCTCTTGCGCTCACTCTCTCTCAATTCAATTTGTTCTCTTGGGAATGTTTCTATGAGAGTTGGTTGTAATAAAGTCAAGATGCCCCTTGGGTTTTGTTTCTTCATGAGTGTCTGCTTCCCCTTTGACCTTCTCTAGCAAATTATGACATAGCATGAAAGCCCTCTCTAGAAGCCAAGGACATGCCTTTGAATTTCCCAGCCAGTAGAACTATGAGCTAAATAAACCTCTTTTCTTTATAAATTACCTAGTCTCAAGCATTCTTTACAGCAACAGAAAATGGACTAAGATAATTTTCCCATTTTTTAAATTGGATTGTTTGTAATTTTTGTTTGTTTGTTTGTTTGTTGCTGCTCAGTTGTTTGACTACTTTGTATATTCTGGGTATTAATTTATTGTCAGATGAACAGGTTACAGTATTTTCTCCTGTTCTGAAGGTTATCTCTTCACTCTGTTGATTGTTCCCTTTGCTATGCAGTACCATTTTGGTTTTATAAGGTCCAATTTGTCTATTTTGTATTAAGTTGTCTGTGTTTTGCGGTCTTGTCTATAAAATATTTGCCCAGACCAATATCCTGAAGTATTTCCTCTGTTTTTTTCCTAGTCATTTCAGAGTTTCTGGTATTACATTTAAGTCTGTATCCATTTTGGGTTGATTTTTGTATATGGTGAGAGATGGGGGCTCTAGTTTCATTCTTCTGCATATGGATATCCAGTTTTCCCAGCATCAGTTATTGAAGAAACTGTCCTTTCCTCAATGAATGCTCTTAGTACCTTTGTCAAAAATTAGTTGGCTGTAAATATGCGGATTTATTTCTGGGTTATCTATTCTATTACATTGGTCTATATGTCTGATTTTATGCCAACACCATGCTGTTTTGGTTACTACAGCTTTGTAGTATATTTTAAGGTCAGGTAGAGTGATGCCTCCAGCTCTGCACTTTTGCTCTGAATGGCTTTGACTATTTGAGTCTTTTGTGGTTCTATGCAAATTTTAAGATTGTTTTTTCTATTTCTGTGAAAAACGTTATGGGCATATTATTAGGGATTGCCTTGAATCTGTAGATCTCTTTGGGTAGTATGTTCATTTTAACAGTATTATTCCTTCCAATTTATGAACATAGACTATCTTTTCATTTGGGGAGCTTGGGTTGTTCTTGTTTTTATACTCTCCTCTTAGCACTGCTTTTGCTGTATTCCATAGGTTTTGGTATGTCATGTTGTATTTCCATTTGTTTCAATACATGTTTGTATTTCCTTCCTAGTTTGTCATTCAGGACTATGTTATCTAAATTCTATTATTTATATAATTTAAAAATTGCTTTTATATTAATTTCTAGTTTTAGAATATTCTAACTGTGGTTAGAAAAGACACTTGATATGGTTTGAATTTTTGAAAATTTGTTGAGACTTGTTTTGTGGTTTAACATGCAGTCAATCCTGCAGAATATTTCATGTGCTGATAAAAATAATCTATATTCAGCAGCTGTTGGATCAAATGTTCTTTAAAGTCTGTTAAATCCATTTGTTCTATGGTGCAGTTTAAACTAATGTATCTTTTTTTTTTGAGATGTAGTCTCACTGTGTCGCCCAGGCTGGAGTGCGGTGGCGTGATCTCGGCTCACTGCAAGCTCCGCCTCCTGGGTTCACGCCATTCTCCCGCCTCAGCCTCCGAGTAGCTGGGACTACAGGCGCCCGCCACCTCGCCCGGCTAGTTTTTTGTATTTTTAGTAGAGACGGAGTTTCACCATGTTAGCCAGGGTGGTCTCGATCTCCTGACCTCGTGATCCACCCGCCTTGGCCTCCCAAAGTGCTGGGATTACAGGCTTGAGCCACTGCGCCCGGCCTAAACTAATGTATCTTTATTCAGTTTCTGTCTAGATGATCTGTCCAAAGCTTAAAGTAGGATGTTGAAGTCCCCACTTAAAATTGTATAGAAATCTCTCTCTCCCTTTAGGTCTAATGACATTTGCTTTATTTATCTGGTGTTCCATTGCTGAGTGCATATATATTTACAATTGTTATATCTTCTTGCTTAATTGATTCCTTTCTCATTATATAATGACCTTATTTGTCAGTTTTTACAGTTTTGACTTAAAGTTTGCTTTATCTGATGTAAGTATAGCTACTCCTGCTTGCTTTTGGTTTCTGTTTGTGTGGAATATCTTTTCTATCCCTTCACTTTCAGACTGCTTGTTTCTTTTCAGGTGAAGTGAGTTTCTTATAGAAAGCATATAGTTGGGTCTTGCTTTTTTATCTAGGTAATATTTTTCACTTAGGAATTTAATCTATTTATATTCAAGTTTTAGGTTTTATTGTTGTTTGTTTGAGACAGCATGTCACCTCATTGCCCAGGTTGGAGTGCAGTGGTACAATCATGGCTCTTTGCAGCCTTGATGGACTATAAACAAGCACCATCACATCTGGCTATTTTTTTTTTTTTTAATGAGGTCTCATTATGCTGCACAGGCTGGCTGGTCTTGAACTCCTTGGCTCAGCAATCCTGTCACCTAAGCCTCCCAAAGTGTTTGATAGGAGTAAGTCCTTACCTATCAAATATAATCTTGAATCTGGCTCGTAGCCACAATGTCTGGCCAAATTCAAGGTTATTTTTGATAGATGAGGACTTACTCCTATCATATCTGGTTATGTTGTATATCCTTTGTTTCTTTCTTCTTCTTTTATTGTTTGTTGTGGTTTGGTGGTTTTCTGTAGTGACAATGCATGATTCTTTTCTCTTTTTCATTTGTGCATTTGCTCTACCATTGAATTTTATACTTTTTGTGTGTTTTCATGGTGGTAGTTACAGTTCTTTTTCTTCAACATGTAAGACTCCCTTAACCATTTCTTGTCAGGCAAATCTAGTGGTGATAAATATCTTCGATTTTTGCTGATCTGGGAAACATTTTATTTCTTCATTTTTGAAAGACAGCTTGGCTGGGTATAGTATCCTTGGCTAGCAGGTTTTTTCCTTTTATCATTTTGAATATATCATCCCAATTATTGGTCTGCAAATTTTCTGCTGTGAAATCTGCTCTAAGTTGAAAGGGGTTTCCCCTATATGTGACTGGACACTTTTCTCTTCCTATTGCACACATTTCTCTTTGCCTTTGACTTTTGACAATTTGACTATAATGTTCCTCAGAGGGAACATTTTTAGGTTGATTCTATTTGGGGTTCCTGGATCTGGGTATCCATATCTCTCCCAAAACATAGGGAGTTTTCAGCTATTATTTTATCAAGTAGGTTTTCTACATTTTTTCCTGCTATTCTTCTGGAACTTTCATAATAATGCAAATATCTGTTCATTTAATGGTGTCCCACAATCCCTGTAGGCTTTCTTCGGGTTTTCTAAAAATTATTTTTTCTTTCTTTTTTTTTTTTTCTTTTTGAGATGGACTTTCATTATTGTTGCCCAGGCTGGAGTGCAATGGCATGATCTCAGCTCACCACAACCTCCGCCTCCTGGGTTCAAGCAATTCTCCTGCCTCAGTCTCCCAAGTAGCTTGGATTACAGGCTTGTGCCACTATGCCCAGCCAATTTTGTATTTTTAGTAGAGGCGAGGTTTCTCCGTGTTGGTCAGGCTGGTCTCAAACTCCCAACCTCAGCTGATCTACCCACCTCGGCCTCCCAAAGTGCTGGGATTATAGGCATGAGTCACCATGCCCGGCCTGCCTGAGTTATTTCAAAAGACCTCTCTTCAAGTTCAGAAATTCTTTTTTCCACTTGAGACCTTTGACTTTATTTTTCATTTCATTTATTGAATTCTTCAGCTCCATGATTTCTGGAGTTCTTTTAATGATATGTATGCCATTCAGATCATGAATTGTTTTCCTAATTTTGTTGAATTATCTATATCTATTCTATGGTATCTTGCTGAATTTCCTTAATATCATTATTTTGAATTCCTTTTTGTCATTTTGTAAATTTCTTTTGGGGGTGTTACTAATTCTGTTACTAAAGAATTATTGTGTTCTTGTAGAGGTATTACATTTTCTTGCTTTTTCTTGTTTCTTGTGCCCCTACATTGAGATCTGTGCATCTGGTGAAACAGCCATCTCTTCCAATTTTATGGAGTAGCTTTCATAGAGGAAGACTTATTCCTGTAGATATGTCCTATGTTCTAGTTGGGTAGGGTGGATTGGCTATGTTTCTAGATGCATATAGTAATGTGTTCTCTGTGTAGCTTCTTCAGTTGTAACCTATACTAGCTATATTTATGAGTGCCTTAGCGGCCAAGGTTTTGGGAGTTTTGGGCAATGGTGGCACATCTTTGCCACGGGTGGGTTTGCCATGCTGATTCTCAGGTCAGTGATACATACATGCATATGGTGAGTCTTTGGGGACTGGCTTACAGAGTGAGGCCACTAGGCTGTTTCTCTGGTTCAGGGCTTGGGCACACAGCTATTTGTCTACTTATGAGTGGGTCTGCTGGGGCATGTTTTTTGACCTGTTTCTCTGGCCATGGATGTGGTCTCATAGTGGATTATCAGACTGGGAATTCAGAGAAATGTTATTCATAATAGCTAGAAACTAGAAATAATTCAAACATCTATTGTCATAAAAATGAAAAAATATTGTGATATATTCTTATTGTGAAATATTGCTCATCAATAACAATACATTATTGATACATGCAATAAGATAGATGAATCTCACAGGATTATATGGAATTAGAGAGACCGTATGCTGTATTTAAAAAGCCTTATTGTATCTTTTGTATGGACAATAGGACACATTGGCCATAAGGGATATGTATTTTTACATTCAGCAAAACTAACTTATAATAACAGTCACCTAGAATTGTAGAGTCAGTAATTAACTGTCCTTGAGAATGAGAACGATATAAAGACATTTTTAGACAAAGGATATAAATCTGTGTGGTTAGGGAGAATTAAATGAAAATTTGAAAGTTAAAGTGTACTTTAACTGAAAAGTGAAATTGATGATGGCACTTGCTAGCCATCATCAATTTCATTATCATTATAATTATAATCTTATGTATAAATATATATCTTTTTAGCAACTTCTATTCCCTAAAAGTTTATACTAATTTCATTCTGTACTCCTTAGCAAAATAAATAACAAATCTCAAAGTTAAATAAGAAAAATATGCAACTATAACAAGGATAAAACTTAAATTACCCAAACATCTTTTATCTAATATGTCTGACTATACGTATGTGCATACTATCTGTGTAGAGCCCATCAAGTATAGAGCCCATCAAGTGAGAAAATATAAAATGTCTTTGAGAAGTCATATTGATGCACAAATCTCATGTTTTTGTTACAAGAGAGCCTCTTCCATAGTCTTTTAGATCCTCTTAATCCAGTTTGTATGGTTTTTAAAAGATTGCCATTGATTTCCCAGTTAATAAGAGCTAAAGGGTGACTCATATGAGAGTAGTAAAAAATGGGACAACAGCCTTACAGTAGACAAAGGACACAAAATTTCAGCTTTCTGGGACAACAAAGGCAGGTGCTTTGGGGTATCTGTGGGTGGTAGATGCATAGATATACATCGATATGTACAGGCATATGTGCATACACATATAGATAAATATAGTCTTCAAAATCACAATATTGTACTGTATATCCCCAGCACAGTACTTGGATTATAGTAGGGGATCAAAGTTTTGTTACATGAAAAGAATAAACAACAGAGTAGCTCCTCATTTTGAATTTTCTAAAAATTACAATTTTAAGCTCACTGCCCTTTTATATTTGTTCAAAATTTATCTGTGAATGAAGCAAATTCACGATAAATTATATGCAGGGCACAAGCCATTCACTCTTTCAGATATCCTAAAATATGTCTTTATGTTAAGCCAGTTACCTAGATTGCAATTGCTTCTTTTGCCCTTTCTCAGTATCCTTCAGTGGATAAGCAAGACTTAGACTTGCCCTTGCCTTTCCATGTACAGAAGTATGTTTATTGAGTTACCCCTTAAAATAATTCAAGAAACCTGTTTAGAACAATTCTATAAAGCTCTTGCTACTGCATCTATTTTAAGAATTCCATTGAGGATGCTGTTTATTATTTCTAACAATGTTCTCTTTATGAAGAACTTCAAGAGAAGTCTTTGCCAGCTCTTATACCAAGAACAGATATTCAGTACTACCCCTGAGCAAATGATATTGTATTGCATAACCAACAGGGTCTCCTTTTGCATGTAAGCTTCAGAAAATTTGAGGCATACATATAGGTTATTTGTAGGCTGCTAAAGTCTTCATCAAAGTCTTCTTCTTGCTTTCTCTTTTTCTCCATTTTCTTGTTTGTTTTTAAATATCTTTCACTAAGTTCCAATATATGCTCTTCAGTCATATTTTATGCATCACTGTAAAGTACAGCCCTATTCTGGAAGAAGGTTGGTAATACATAAATATTTCCTTATTTTCATAATATTATTTAAAGAAATAGTTGATGGGTCCCCAGTTTGTTGTAGGAGGTGTGATATGTACTATACTATTTCATCCGCTAAAATTCTGCTGTAATTTACGTTCCATATATTTTATAGTAAACAAATTGTCAGAGATGTGAAATTCACCTGTGGAACAGACCTTTATCCTCAGTGGGCAGAACTGCAAAGTCCCATGCTCTTGTCATTAAATCCATCAACAGCTGTCTTCGGAATTAACTCAGATTCGTTTTACATCTACATAGTAAAATTGAGGCTTATTACAAGAAGACTTTACTTATGTTTTGAAGATCTTTTATATTATGGGTAATTTGACATCTACTACTCTGGTATCTTAGTCACAATGATCATACCCCCTGGTGCTTGACGGCTCTCCAAATGCCAAGTAGCATGATTAAAATCATATTTAATCTACATTTCAGTGTTCAGTATGTTTTTATGCCTATTCCTCCATATTTTCTTTACATTTCCTTGAATAAAGTCAAGCAGGTGTTATCCCACCAGGGAGCCCATATGTCAAAAGGATGGTAACTATACAATATCCAATTTAATCCATACCAACTGTCCCTGCATTACTAAGCTGCAAAGAAGCAACTCATAATGAACTCACTAATGTAGTGAATTTAAAATTCTCCCACTCTTTTAATCACTAAACCTGTCATGTCTTTATTCATTTATGCCTATTCTGCAAATTAGAAATAGAAAATAGGGACTATCTCTAGTTTCATAAATGATGGCATTGCTGAACATGACTCATATTTAACACAAACAGCAGGTGGCCACCATCTGCTATTATTGTAAATCAAATTATTTTGTTTTATATATTTGCTGATTTTCCCCTATTATATGTACTTTGTGTGCAGCATTAAATCTTTGAAAATAATGTTAAACATAAAAATAAACTTATCTTTAAACAATTTCTTTAAAATATGAATACGTTTTAAGTTGCACTTTTTTTTCCTTTTTGTCCATGGAGTAAAATGATCAAGTCTGAAGAGTTTGTGTCACATTAAACTTAGAAACATAATCCTAAGCAAATTAATGCAGCAACAGAAAGCCAAATACTACATGTTCTCACTTATAAGTGGGAGCTAAATATTGAACAGACGTGGACACAAACGTGGGAACAATAGACACTGGGTACTACTGGAGGAGTGAGGAAGAGAAAGAGAGGGAAACATCGATTGAAAAAATTACCTATTGGGTACTATGGCCACTATCTGGGTCAAATATATCCATGTAACAATCCTATAAATGTACCTCCTGTATGTAAAATAAAAACTGCAATTTAAAAAAAAACTTCAAAGCGATAAATAGTGTGTTTTAGGGAATGAACTCAAATGCTGAAATAGGTGCAAATCATTAAAAGCACAGGACAAAAATGTGCTCAGATTAAAGACATCCTCTATATTGCAGGTCAGCTTTTCTAGGAGGCATATTCTGAATTGCTAAGATTTGTGTTTTGAAAAGTGCCATGAGGGAACAGTGAAAGTAGGATTGGGCAAAGGGAGAAGTTGAGCTGAAATTCTTTTGCAACAGCAGACTTTGTCAATGTCACACAGAGCTCTGAAGCTGAGATGACCCTTCGGAGATTGCCCTAAATTTAAACTTTCTAAACCTTAATGCTGAAGTGTTTGTTTATTCAGGAAAAGGATATAGATATTTATAGACTTTAGATTTGGGTAGATAAACACAAATTTAAATATTTCCGTCACAAAAGTTTGGGATGATACTAGAAGAATAAAAATATTATGGATAATTTCTCAACTAGAAGAGGAGAAATAAAGAGAATAAAAAAAGAAGAAGGAATGAAATGTAACAAATATAAAGCATAAAATAAAATTAGAGGGATAAGCCTCAGTGTGTTAACAATATTAAATGCATATAGGTGAAAATTTCCAATTAAAAGATGGAACTTCTAAAGCTAAATAAAAAGATAAATCCAGCTTTGGCTATTTGTAGGAGACACATAAGGGAGAGGGAAATGTATATTTTGTAATGTACAAAATATATCTTTTCTGGGAAACATATATTTCCATATATATGTATATTGATGTATAGATAAAGGGCGAAGGAAATACATATATATTATATATATATGCAGCAACAGCATAATTTGCCTCTAGCAATATATTTTTATATATATTTAATATATGAGGAAATATTGCCCATATACACATTCATACAATAATACCAACATAATAAATACAAAACAACTTCAGTTGAGTAACCTTTAAAGGGAGATGGAGGGATCTTTCATAATATCAATAAAGGGGACAATCGATCAAGAATTTGTAGAAAACATAAAGGTACATGATTCCCAATTACATAATCTGGAAATATAAAATAAGCAAATAAACAAAGGCTGGGCGTGGTGGCTCACGTCTGTAATCCCAGCACTTTGGGAGGCCAATGCAGGTGGATCACCTGAGGTCAGGAGTTCAAGACCAGCTTGAACAACATGGTGAAACCCTGTCTCTACTAAAAATACAAAAATTAGCTGGGCACAGTGGTGTGTGCCTGTAATCTCAGCTACGCGGGAGGTTGAGACAGGAGAATTGCTTGAGCCCAGGAGGCGGAGGTTGTAGAGAGCTGAGACTGCACCACTGCACTCCAGGTTGTGCAACAGAGCGAGACTCAGTCCCAAAAAACAAAAAACAAAAAACAAAAAACAAAAAAAAAAAAGAAAAGAAAAAAGAAAAGAATAGAATCAGAAAGTATGGGCAAAGCTATAATCAATCACAGTAACAATTTAACACTTTGCTTTTGTTTTGAGACTGAATCTCACTCTGTCCCCTAGGCTGGAGTACAGTGGTGTGATCTTGGCAAACTGCAACCTCTGCCTCCCAGGTTCAAGCAATTCTCGTGCCTCAACCACCCAAGTAGCTGGGATTAGAGGTGTGTACCACATACTTGACAATTTTTTTGTATTTTTAGTAGAGATGGAGTTTCGTCATGTTGTCCAGGCTGGTCTCAAACTCCTGGCCTCAAGTGATCTGCCCACTTCAGCCTCTCAAAGTGCTGGGATTACAGGCCTGAGCCACCACGCCTGGCCAACACTTTGTTTCTAAAATAAATCATTTTAGCCAATGAGAAAACAGAAAATTAATAACACTGGAAGAGGAAAATGCTTGATCTAAGAGCTATATAATGAATCTTTCACTCAACAAAGATAAAGTTTTTTCTATAATACATAAAACTTTTACAAAATTTGACCATGTATTAGGCTACAAGAGAATAAATTCCAAAGAATTAAGGTAAGGTAGAATGCATTCTCTGATTGCTATACTATAAAACTGAAAATAAATCATAATAATATACTTATTAATGTATATGTCTGGAAATTTAAATAAAAGAAAAAAACACTTAAATCATAGACTAATGGGAAAATAAATAGACTCCTGAGAATAGATTTTCTGGATCATTGGCTATGCAAATATTTAGTTTTAATGTATACTATTAATGAAATTTTCCAAAGAAGTTATGCCTTTGCTCTCCCATCACAGTATATAAGAGTCTATTCTCAATAACACTTGGTACTCTATTTTATCATTTTAGCCAATCTCATGAATCCATAGTAGTATCAGATTACAGTTTTAAATTGTATTTCCTCAATGACTAATGCAGTTGAGCATAGTTTATATGTTTATTATCCATACAGCTCTCCAATTCTTATTTTAAGTTCTAGTGTTTTCTCTTTGTGTCTTCCCTCTCTCCTTTCCCCAATTTTGTTCAGTTTTGCTAGACTAAATTCTGAATCTTTTCAAGCAGTGCACTTTGGTTTTATTTTTTATCCCTGTCATATTCATAGTATCCTTTATCTACTTTATGTAGATATACTATACCTTTTATAGTTTTTAAGTAACAGCTATATTGAGAGATAACTCACATAACATACAATTCACCCACTTTAATTACACAATTCATAGGTTTTTAATATATTTGGAATTGTGCAATGATCACCACAATCAATCTCAGAACATTCTTGTCACCACAAAAGCAAACCCATGAACAGTCATTCTCCATTCCCTTCAACCTCTACCAGCCCTAGGTAACCACCATCTACTTTCTGTCTCTATAGATTTCTGATTCTAGACTTCCATATAAATAGAATCATACAATGCATGGTCCTTGAATATAAGTTCTGTCACTTGTCATATATTTTTAAGGTTAATTAATGTTGTAGCATGTATCAATACTTCATTTCTTTTCATTGCCAAATAACATTGCATTATATGGATAAGCCACATTTTAATTATCTATTTATCAGTTGATGGTCATTTGGGTTTGTTCTACTTTTTGGTTACTATGAATAATACTGACCAGAACACATGTACAGTTTTCTATATGGACATATGTTTTCATTATTTTTGAGTTTATAGATTATTACCTAAATGCTTAATTCATTTGCTTGCCTAAGAAATACTTCTTATAAATTCTTATTTAGCTGCAATCTACAAGTTATAATATGTAATGTATTCATTGTTGTTCACTCCCAAATATTTTCTGTTTTAATTATCAAGTTTTCATTTTTGGCACAAGAACTGGATTTCCTACAACCTTGAAATTAGATGTGGACATGTGACTTGCTTAAGCTAATGAAATGTGAACAGAAGCCATATATATACTTCCAGTTGGTTTTTTGAGAGAAAACATATGACTCTTGATGTTCTATTTCCCTCTGCCACAGAGCTCAAAGCTATTTCAGATTGTGGTTACCCTTTTTACTCAGGTCTCAGTGAGAATAATGCCAAAGACAGCTCCTCAAAGTGGAAATGTAGCTTGAGTGAACAATATCTTTTTGCTGTTTTAAGTCACTGAAATTTTGTAGTTATTTGTTACTGCACGGTAAACTAGGCTACTGTGTTGGTCACAAGGAATATACAGTTTGCAAAAGAGGAAGCAAAATCATTATCCATTCTCATCAATCAACTTACATAGCTAGAAAATCTAAATGACTCTAAACAACAAAAATATAACTCTAAAGAATATGATAATACAAATGTATATAAAATACGTTTATAAGGAGTTACAGCTTTAATTTACTCTTTCAATAGCCAGTCAAAAAATAATAAAGAAATAAAGATCACTTCCACAATAGCAATAAAATACTAAATATATTAAAATTAAAATATATTTATCAAGAGAAAAATCATGCAAATTAAGGACATAAAGCATGACCTGAAAAAATCTATAAAATGACTATTTTTTCATAAAAATATCAAAAATTAAGAAAA
Source organism: Papio anubis (assembly GCF_008728515.1). Classification (NCBI taxonomy): domain Eukaryota; kingdom Metazoa; phylum Chordata; class Mammalia; order Primates; family Cercopithecidae; genus Papio; species Papio anubis. Next base: position 87,370,411 of record NC_044978.1, read on the forward strand.
ATAATATACACACAACATTGAATTAAATACAATTCTATATTTTTAATTAGTCAAAGTTAACTTTTTATAAGTATATGTGAATCTCAAGAAAATCTTGAAAAAGAATGTGACCTAACATATTTTAAAATACTCTATGAAGCTAGCCTAATAAACACATTACTAGAATACGATCAAACAAATAACTCATTTTAGTAGGGAATATATTATTTCATAAATGTGGCAAGTCGAATTAGTGAAGAAATTTGGAGTATTCCATATAGGTGTTACTGAAACACCAGGGGTTAGCTTTGGGTCCTGCTGCTTGCTGCACAGAAAGCCAATCACTGAGACAACAAGTATTGCCAAGGAAGAAGGTTTTAATCAGGGGCAGCAGCCAAGAAGATGAGAGATCAATCTCAAATCTATCTTGCTGACTGACTAAAATTAGGGGTTTATATAGCAGGGAAGAAATGTAACTACGTGTGGGAAAACAGGAACTACAGAGGGGTAAAGAAGCAATCATGATGATTGGGGAATCTGGCATCTCATTGTCTGGATGTGCTGATACGGAGAGTTTCATTATTTGATAGTTTTTGAAAGATCTGAAGGTTATTTCCTGAGGAAGGAACTCAGGTAAAACATATGTGAGTTTCAAATTTCAAGACCGGAAGGGTCCATTTCTATGTTTATCCAAAAATATGTCTATAGGGCTATTGGGCTGGTTTCTTATGTTATTGAGACAGCTGGATAATTGATTTGAAGATTGGAAGAAGTTAAACCTCCACCTGATACTGTTTTTTAAAAAAATCCTTCCACAATATAAAAGGTTAAACTCCAGATAAATTAAAGTTCCAAATTTTAAAAATAAAACTAAAAATATATTTGAATGGAATATAGGAGAAGAGTTATGTAAGTTCTGAGTAGAAGTGACCTCAAATAAAACAGAAAATCCAAATACTATTCAAGAGGGAAAAATAGCTTGATTATGTCAGTCACAAGAAATTATCTATAAAGAACAACATAAAGAATGTTTAAGGCAACAGAAAGTCTTCGAGAATCGTATTTTGCAAAAGATGGAAAAGTGTTGGTATTTGAACTTTATAAAGTGCTTCCACAAATTAATTTTTTTTAATGAAAGGGGAATGTTCTGATAAAGAAACTAGACATGCAAGAAAGAGGAGGACATGGAACAAGAGCACAAGCAGAAAAAAATTGAAAATATGGTGGGCCTGAGTAGTAAACAGGAAAATACTAATAAAAATAAAGATGAGATATCTTTTTCCACTTGTCAGATTGGCAGGGGATAAAAAGTTTCACAGCATCAAGTGCTTTCAGGGTGGTAGGCCCTCTAATATACTATTAGTAAGGATGCAAATTAATACAATATTTTGAAATATTGTAATTAAATGTAAACATTTAAAATTTACATATTATTTCACTAAGCAACTTTCCTTTTATAAGTCTATTCTCATTGGAGAGATATATGTTTAAGGGTGTTTACACAGTATAACAGTATATTCTGTTCATCTGTGAGAGAAAAAATACATTTTGCTGCAACCACAATATTAGAATGCTGTGCAGTCATTAAAAGGAAACTTGTGGATCTGTTGGGGCTAAGCTTGAAAGATTATAAAATAATATCAAATGAAACCATAAATAGCACCGTCATAAGTTTTCATTAAAATATGTGTGTATGTTAGAGTATGTATAACTCGTAGACATACTGTTATGCAAACATGAGGAAACTAAAAAGCTACATTCCAAACTCTTGCAGTAATTACTCTGGTTGGGTAGCATTTAGCCTTTTGCCTCTTTTTTTTTAACCCTTTATTGAGTTATGATTGACATATTAAAAGCTGTATATATTTAATGTATACAGCTTGATGAGTTTGGAGAGAACTACACACCTGTGGAGCCATCATAACAGTCTATGCCATAAACCTAGCTATCACCTCCAAAAGTTTCTCCTGCCCTCTCTTGTACTATTATTATTTCTATGTTGGCCTTTTGCTTAGCATTTTATTAAAATGTTGTGTAATTATGGGTGGTTTCCCCCTTATGTTTGTGGAGAGATGTTATTCATTTTCAAATGTAAATGATGTTTGGATAGAAATGTAATATGCTAGTGGAAAAGAGGAAGCAATGGACAGTTTAGAAGTACAGTCATGCACTACATAACAGCATTTTGGTCAACAACATACTGCATAAACAATGGTGGCCCCATAAGATTATAATGAGGTTGGAAAATTCCTATTGCCTAATGATATCATAGGCATCCTAATGTTACAGCACAAGGCATTACACACATGTTCCTGGTGATGCTTATGTAAACAAACCTACTGTATAAAAGTATAGCACATATATTTGTGTATAATACAAAATTCTTGATAGTGATAATAAATGCCTATGTTACTGGTTTATGTATCGAATATACTATACATTTATCATTATTTTAGAGCATAATCCTTCTACTTATATATCTTTTTTAAAAGCTAACTGTAAAACAACCTCAGGCAGGTCCTACAGGAGGCATCCAGAAGAAGGCATTGTTACCACAGAAGATGACAGCTCCATGCAAGTTATTGCCCCTGAAGACCTTGCAATAAGATAAGATGTGGAGGTGGAAAACAGTGATACTGATGATCCTGACTCTGTGTAGGCCTAGGCTAATGTGTGTTGGTGTCTTAGTTTTTAACAAAAAAAGTGGTAAAAGAAAAAAAAATTGAAATAGAAAAAAGCTTGTAGAATACAGATATAAATAATTTTCGTTTATGTTTTAAATTAAATTAAATGTTATTACAAAAGAGTCAAAAAGATTTAAAAATTTAAATTAATAAATTACAAAATTTATAGTAAGCTCAGTAAGCTAAGGCTAATTTATTATTGAAGAAAAATAGTGTTATACATTTAACGTAGTCTAAGTATATAGTAATTATAAAGTCTACAAGAGAGTACGGTAACGTCCTAGGCCTTCGTATTCAGTTACCACTCACGCACTGACACCCAGAGCAACTTCCAGTCCTGCAAGCTCCATTCAAGGTAAGTGCCCTGTGCATGTGTACCACAATTTTTTTTTAGCATTTATACTGTATTTTACTGTACCTTTTCTATGTTTAGATACACAAATACTATTGTGTTACAATTGTCTACAATATTCAGTACAGAAATTTGCTGTATAGGTTTGTGGCCTAGGAGCAATAAGCTGTACCATATAGACTTGGTTAGTAGTAGGTTATTCCATCTAGGTTTGTGGAAGTATACTCTATGATGTTCTCAAGATACATAAATCACCTAAGGTTACATTTCTTAGAACATATCCTTACCACTAAGGGATGCATGACAGTAGCAGTAACAATTGTAAAAACTATTTGGATGATAGATCCAAAAATTTACTATCAAATTCTCCAGGCCAGATGTCTTTTAGAACTTAGATTTTTTCAATTTTATAAAGATAGCAGAGTGTACTTACCTCAGTGGCTTAAGTGAAGTTTAAGTAGTCAAATATATCTGTATTTCTGCAGGAACAGTGTCTGACTATTCACGCTTAGTGAGATAAATAAGGTTGAAAAATAGACACATCAGTTTAGTTTTGCTCCAAAACCATTTTTTTTGAAAATTATTTTGGTTTTCAGTTTTTCAGTTTTAGGATTTTGAAAAAGGAAGGAAATTTTTCTAAATAAAAGGCAGTGTAATGACAATATTACATAAAAGAAAGAAAGAAGGCAAGACATAGTCTGAGTGAAAATAACAGAAAAAGGGAAGGGCAAGGAAAAAAGGGAGGAGAGAAGAGGAAAGAAGAAAAGGAGTGAGAAAGATGAACAGTGAAGAAAAAGAAAGTGGACAAGGAGGAGAGGAAGAGGAGTTTAATACAAAGGTGAGCCCTTGTGTATGATGCCATTATTCTTTGAAAGTAAATGGTGATCCTCGATTGAGAAATAGTTCTCATAAATGTGGAATAATCTGGTAGAATCCTGCAAAATGCACTAGAAACACCAGAAATTAAAGGTAGGTATAACCCCTAGGATGTCTATAGTGATGTATATGTGGAATTACAGAAACTAAACTAAGGTGGTGGCATTGGAAGTTGATAGAAAATTGTGAATTTATAGAAATTCATTATATGCTTCAAGATATTATTGTATTACAGTAATATTGCTGTGTTCCATAGCAATTTTGATTTATGATGAAGCTAATAATATTTTCTGATCTTTCCATGGCTCTATTTCAATATGGCAGTTTCACATCTTTAATTAGCCTCTGAGCTAAAGACGACTCGGCAGAAACTTGCCCAGGAGGTCTGTGGGCAACCCACACACACCTATGCATCCTAGAGGATGCTACTTACAGATGGTCAATTTCCTCCACAAATGTAATTATGTCAATCATCAGTGAATTAAGCCCAGAGATTTTTTCTTCCCCCACAAAAACCTTTGTCCTGAAGTAACTTGCTCAGGAACACACAGTAAGTACAAGATCTGTTAATTGAAACTTCAGCTCTTGGCTTAGTTGACCCCTTTCACCAAGGACAACCCTTTTGTCCTAAATGGGAATATGAACGATGGGAAAAGCTCTCTAACATACCTCACTGAGTTCTAAGTGTTCTTTTAAAAAATTCCCTTTCTCAGTATTTTATTTTGTCTTGGCATGTAATCTGACCTTTTTGACAAGATCTCTTCTGAGTCAACAGTATAAAAGCAAATCAATACTATGCAGCTATCATTGACTTAGAAGTCACTGGCCAAAGATATGGAAGATTACTGCATGTAGAGATAGGCACCTAGTATTCATAAGGGCAACTGAGCATAAAATATGAGCTACACACATAAAAGAAAGAAAACAAACAGAGCTGACACTTTAGTAGAATGTCTCCAAACTCAGTTTTTGGCTCAATATTGGTTAGAGAGGTGACTTGGTATTTAAGAGTGTTTTGGAAAAAGATTAGAGGCTGATTAAACAATTCAAATGGAAATGGCAATGCAGACAACACTTCATGTATTACTCACTCTTTTATAGTCTAAGTATTTTCAGATTCCTAGAACATTCTGTATTTTTTTTTTCCTGCAGTGCAGAAAATCTGAAAAACATTTACAGAATCATGGTTACAGATAAAGTTTGCATTCAATCCTACAAATATTATTTTGTTAGTTTAAGCCAATCTTTTAAGAACCATATATTATAGTTTGGTATTTTTCTTTTGTTTCATGTTTTGAGTAAACAAATGTATTACACACATAAGAGATGACTAGACAGAAGTCATTATGCTTTAGTTGTGCCTTGAGACAATTCCACCATTCAGACTCCTGCCTATTTAATTCCACAGGGGGTCCTAAAAACCTATTAATCTATTCCTGCTTGACATGCTCTCTTTCAAAATCTTGTAAGGAGTGAAGTAGAGAAAAAAAAAATAACCACTTTGCTGAGAATTTAAATTGTGCTGTAATTTAGACTGAAGGCTCAAGGCTTTGTTTTCTCTTCAAGCTTTTCCTATGCTTTTGTCAGGGAATGGTACCACAGTGTGTCATATCCACAGTCATGGTAACAAAGGCATCTTGAAGGTCTTTCTAAAGAGATAATTAGTATGAACTCTAGTTGCAAGTTATAAAACCAACTTGAGATTGCTTTAGTTTAAAAGAAAGTGGAAATGTGTAACAAAATAGAAGGGTCTCATGAAAACTTATTACAGAAATGGCCAAAAATGTGAATAGGAAATTTGTTAGACACTTTTTTTGTCTCTGGGTTTCTCTAAACATTTTTGTCTTTTTCTTTCTGCAAATATTTTTCTTTTCTGGTTTCTCATTCTATGTGACAGAGGATGATCAAGTCATAATTCCCAAGTTTATGGCATCTCTCAGAGCAATACTGAACTAGAGTTTCATAGTTTGAAGTCAAAATCTATTGGCCAGAATTTCACCAGCCTGGTTTTGGTCAGGTATCTGCCCATCATTCAATCAACTATGGTCAGAGAAGAATTAATATCAGAAACTCACCACTAACGATGGAAAGCGAGGGAGAAAAAGCCCACTTAGAACATCTTTCAATGTGTACTCTAGGATGTGTTGACTAAAGCATCTTCCTAGAACTTTCATAGGCAAGCACATCCTCCTTCCTGCACATGTAATTTGGATGCCTTTACCTAATGTTGTAGGCAGACTTCTAAGATGGATCCCAATGATTCCCATCTCCTGCTGTTCATGACCTTGTGTAATCTTTCTTTTTGAGTGTAAGCTGAATTTAGTAATTGTTTCTAACCCATAGACTACAACAAAGGTAATGGAATGATGTTTTCGTAATTAGATTACAAGAGATTGTGACTTTCATCTTGCCAAGAGATTCTCTCTATCTTCTTGGTTTGCATGTTTCGATATAGCAAGTTGCCATATTATTAGCAAGTCCCAGATTCATAACCCACAAAAGTATGTGATAAGAAATGTTTGTTAAGTTGCTAAGTTTTGGGGCAACTTGTTATGTAGCAATAGATAACTAACGTAGAAACTAATGTAGATAACATGATCATGATTTACCATTTTCATATACGACTACAACTGTGCTCATCCTCAACTTTGTAAGGCAATTATCTAAAGTCATGAGCTGATCCACCCAAAAGAAATATCTTTAAGCCCCTTTGCTACCAGCTTATAAATTCTGGGTGACATCTATTCTTCCTCTTATTTGATCTTTACTTAGTCCAAGGTGACTTCTCTCTAAATAATAACTCATTTAACAAATATGTTTTGAGAACCTATTACTTGCCAAGCATTATTCTAAGCATCTGGGGTATATACTAGTGGATTAAAAAAACAACAACAAAGATCTTTGCCATTATGGACTTACATTCTGGCATAGAGAAATGGAGAAAAAATGAGACATAATAAATGTGCATTTCATTAAGTCCAAGATGAATTTTTTTCACATTTTAACATCTATAGAATCTAGGTTTATCTCTACATTGATGAAATATCATGGTTTCATAGGCAGTTTTTCTTCTGCCTTAGTTGTACATAAAATAAAAATATGTCTTAAAATTGTTGATTCTTAGATCTGCTAAAATACTACAAATAAATTATATAGTATATTAAAGTTATTAATGGTACAAAAAAAGTTGAGTAAGGTAAGGGGATGAAGGCTGAAGACAGAAGGGGCAACTTGTAGTGGTGATTTGGGTCTTTTTAAATAAGGCTTACCCTTACTTTTTAAAAAACTGACATGTGAGCAAAGCCTTGAAGATGTGCGGGAGTAGACAAACAGATACCTGGGGAAGATAATTCAGCCAGTTAGAGCAGCTAGGGGAAAGGCACTCAGGCAGAAACCCGTTTGGCATTTTCGAGGCAGCAACAAACTCAACACTGTAGCTGGAGAACATTAAAGAAGAAAGAGAGAAAGGGAAGAAGGTGGAGAAGTAATGGGAAGCCAATAACATGGGGCCTGATAGGTAGATGTAAGGACTTTGGATATAGCCCGAAAAGCCACTAAGGGATTTGAGAAGAAGAGGAGTGAGAAGATCTGACTTAAATTTTAAAAGAAGCACTGTGGCCATTGTGCTGTGATTAGGCTAGACTCGAGCAAGGTATCTCCCGTTATTTTACGATTTGCACTGAAAACTAAAAATGTTGTAAACTGAGTTCCTCTTTCTTTTGGTTATCTCATGCCAATATTGCTTGGAAACTTTAAGTTATGTTTCCTATTCATGGTTGATGTAACTACACCTACATTTTTACTTTGATTATATATGGTTTATTGAAAATAAATTAAAGATATTGAGCTTTTATCTTTTTATTATTTTACTGAAGACTTACTGGATGTGAAGGTTAAAACCCCGTATGTTTTCTTTCCTGAGCATATTTTATTGTGAATCAAAGAATTAGGTAACATATTTATGTAACATGAATTGCATATTATAACCAGCTTCTCTTTGGTTGCCCACTATCTATACACAGTATTATTCATCAATTGTTCTACATGGAAGTATACAATTTAATGAGTTCATTCTTCTTAGAGTCTGATCTTTATTTCTGCCCCCATACTTCTTATGATTCTTACAACTGAACTCATATATCACCATTTATATGCTTAGCACTCATCAAACAATCTCCTAAATCCAGATTCACATTTCACGTGCCCACTAAGGATCTCCACCAGTAAGTTTCACATGAACCACAAACACACTTCATTTAGAACTAAATTTAGCACCTTCCACTCCCAATTCTCTTCCATTCTTATTCCTAAATACAACCTCTTCTCCCTCCCTAATCCAATTCACCAGGTCACTTAGTAGATCCTAGTAATGAATGACTCTGTACACTGCTATAAAAAAATACACGTACATTTCTGCGTATAATTTGTATTGATATTTATTTACATGTATTTACATGTATGTATGTATATCTTTCTTTCCATCCTCACCATTATTACTTAGTTTAGGTCATCAATTTTCCTTCAGTAGATAAACTTAAGTGCTCTCTCAAAGAGATCTTGATTCCCAGCTCTCCCTCATATCTATTTTTTAAAAAATTTGATCTTTTAGAAGTTCCAATTAAATCATTACTTGCCTTCATTTTTAATAAAATTAAGTTCTTAATCAGCAAAAAGAATAGTTGACTAGTAAAATACTTGCTTCCTTAAATAATCATCACATTAAGCATTCTCCTTTTAATTTTTATCACAATAATTTTCTCTTCTGCAAATGTAACTATTAACATATGTTAAAAATGGTCAGTCGCTTGATAAAACATTAAATAGTAAGTATCGATCACACAGTCTCTGCTATCCTATATGGATACTGTTGAATATATTGGTATTTTCTATCCTTTAAGTTTTTCTCTGGAATTACTTTGGGCACAGGAGCTGACATAAGGAGTAGTAGTCCTCATATTTGTGGTACATTGAGCTAAAGAAACAGAGAATACCATCCAGGGGTCAGCATAGTGTAGTGGCTAAAAGTTTACACTCCTGAGTAACCCTAGGTTAAACATCACGGCTTTACCATTTACCAGCAGGGTCACCCCAGGCAAGTTAATCAACCCCTGTGCCTGTGATGACATAATCTAATCATAAAACTGTAGTGAATAGTAAATGAAATAACTCTCTTAAAACCCTTAGAACAGTGCCTTTATAAACAGTCAACAAATGTTAAATAGAAACACGGAGAACATTAACCTAATGAATACTGTGATTTAAAATATATATATACATGGTATTCTAATGTGTTCATCTCAGTGTTTATCAAAATTGCTTCATTATCCTTTTTCAACAATACCTTAAACATGCCAAGTAAATGTTGTTCCTCGGATTAAATATGTAAATGTTTCTGTGTAAAAAAAAACGACATTTGGAGTCCAGAAAGACTGGATAACAAATCCTAGAATGACTACTTATACTTGAACCTCTTGGCAAGTTGAACTTTTCTTCTTATCTGTTGAAACTTATTAAATAAAATAATCCACAGAACTGATGTGATTTTTAAGTGGTAAAATATGTACAACTTCTTGGCACACAGCTTACTCCATAGTATCCATTTAGTCAATGTTCTTTTCCTTCCGTCTTTTCATTCTTCATTCACTCTTCATGAGGTATTCAAGGAATAATGATAACCACCTTGCCAGAATGGAGTGAAAGGGATTCAAGCATTTAATACATTAGACTACCTTCCAGGGTCCCTTCCAACTCCGACATACTGTGAACCTATGCTTCTAATTCCAGAAGTAAGTAGGTGGAAGAGTGATCCACAGGCCCCCACACCAGATGCTAGCCAGTGCTAGAGATTTTATGCAAACTTAGCCTATGGTAAAACAAAGTTGATGGCAGAAGATTTTGATAACCACTAATTGGTATCTGGCTGATCACATCTTGTACTCCAGTAGTCCTTAGGGGAGAGAGATTGAGGATCTTCCTGCTTCTTGCCCTGAGGATAATCATGGTTAGATGCCAAGAACATTTTGTTGACCAAAGTACTATGCCTATAACGAAGCCTGTGTGAAGACAATTGTTTCTGGCTCTCTGAATGCTCTCTTCTCCAGCAGGGTAGAGCTTCAGTGCCTTACAAAGAAGTCACACTTGAGACAAGTCCTAGCCTCTGTCCCAGCTCCTTTGCATTTCTTTGCAGTTCTCTCTTGCTACCAGTATTTTTTCTTTCTAGGCCAGCTTTTCCTCACAGTTGGAATGTGAAGAGTTGAGATTCAGAGTGAGCTTAAAAGAAATACAAAGTACTCCACGTGAAAAAAAAATTGGATTCAGGTAAAAAGCATCTCTACCAAAGCAAAAAGGGGTTTCCACATGGTCCAGACTAGCTTTTGGGAAACTTAATTGGGACTTAGGGTAATGTCCCATCTAACAATGAAGCATTGTGTTACTCTTGTCTTTTTTGTGTGTGTACATATAGTATGGGACTGCACAACGTGGTACGTGGCTAGTCAAGGATAGAAACCTGATATTCTGTTATTCTGTATCTCACGTCCTGTGTTCCTCTCTCTCTAGATTTTCAATATACTTCTACTGAGGAAAAGACATTTCAGGAGTTATGTAACCTTCTCCACTAATGACAATATTGAGAATTGTGCTGTCTTGCTTCCTCAATTCAGGAAATTGAAATCAGAAATATGACAATGGAGGAAATAATAATCAAATTTCAGAATTCTTTGGTTTCATTCTACTGCTAGATTTGCATTCTTCTGAACCTGTTCGGATGTCAGCTCTGCGGTGGGATATCTGTCTAACACAAGGCTTTGGAGAACAGATGCAAAAGAGATTAAATTTTGCCTTAAAACAACTTTCCATTTACATTTCGTGATTGAACAGGAGAGGATTAAACAGTGGTATCAGCCTGTGTAATACCCATTTGGTTTCTCTTGAGATTTCCATTTGTTCTCTCTAGTGCAGTACTATCTTTACTGCTTTAATAAATGGTTAATCTCATTGTCTATTAGGGTGAGTCCTGTTTGGAGCACACTATAATACATTTGCCAATGATGATAATGCTTAAATAAAGCAAACACTAGCTTTTGTCATTACAAAGCCCTCCAATGAACTGATTAATTTCAAAATTGCATTATGTGGATTCTCTCTATTCTATATAGGTACAGATTTATTTTGATACGTCATGGTCCACATATTCTCTGAAAACTTAGTGGAAGTATTTTAGTTGTCCAAATTCCTATATAGAAAACTGGAGTAGAAATAACATAAAATAGGCTCTATGACTGATCATTATTTTATAACCAAAGTCCTGAAAACTTCAACTGAAGTATAGGAGTAATTGAAGGAGAACAAGTAAATGTGCCCCATGAATAATACCATTTATTGAAAATAAATGTAAATAGAGTTTATGATTATAATAAAATTATACTACAACTAAGTTGATAGTGTACATGTTAAATAATCCAGTATCCTCACTCTGCTTTCAGCAGGCCAGCCTTGAAATTATCACTTGTTACTATTGACCCTCATTTTCTTTATCTGTAAACTGAGTAAGAGGCTTAGTTGATCCACAAGGTCCCTTTTAGATCTGGAAGTATGATTCTCAATACACATGTTCTATTATAGATATAGATATAAAGTATAAAAGTTATTATAAATATCTATATTTAATATTACTTTTGTATAACTATTCTAGATTAAAGCTTTTTTCTAGCATCTGCAGTTACTTTGAACATTAGTAATTAATTATCATTACCATCCTTATATTGACATTCTGTCATAGTAAAATGCAAAAGTGTAGCCATAGTGAAATAGCTCCAACTCCTGCCAATTTACCCTGATTCACCCCTCCTAGGCAGTTGTATGTGCTGTTTCACTCTTCAGGATCTTTCTGACCATGGCCCCTCAATTCTCTACCCCCTTTTCTTGCTAGCTTTAACTGATGCTACATGACTCATATCAAGTCAGCTCCCATAGCTCTCTGAATTTACTCCTGTAGTTGTATAAGACATTGTAAATACCTATTTATGTGTCTGTCTTCCATTATATTGTCAATTTTATGGGGGGGGGGGGTGGGTTGGACCAAATTTTCTTTTTTGTCCTTATAACTGCCAATGTCAGCACAGTACCTGAAGCGAAGTCCTAGTGAGTAAATGCTGCTAGATATCTGGCACAGAAAAATGAGAAAAAAAAAAAAAAAAAAAAAAAGAGTAAGTAGGTGCATATAAGGGTATACGGATTTAAAGAGACAATAGAAAGTCAAGGCCCAGTCAAAATACTCTGAGACTAGATGCTAACATATATTCCTGTGTATCCATCAGCTCCTGGGAAAGGGATCATAAACAGTCACATATGAGGTTTATCATTCCTTGGGAAGTAGTTTCTGGGTCAGGAGTAGGGAGGGGCTCAGAGAACATTACTCGCCCTGTACAGTTTCCTAAGAAACCAAGGCAAAAATGGCAGGGTGCGGTGGCTCACGCCTGAAATCCCTTTGGGAGGCCAAGGTGGGTGGATCTCCTCAGGTCAGGAGTTCAAGACCAGCCTAATCAATATGGTGATGCCCCGTCTCTACTAAAAATACAAAAAAAAATTAGCCAGGCGTGGTGGCGTGTGCCTGTAATCCCAGCAACTCAGGAGGCTGAGACAGGAGAATTGCTTGAACCCAGGAGGCGGAGGTTGCAGTGAGCAGAGGTCGCACCATTGCACGCCAGCCTGGGCAAGGAGCAGGACTCTGTCTCAAAAAAAAAAAAAAAAAAAAAAGAAAGAAAGAAAAGAAAAGAAAGAAAAAAGAAACCAAGGCAAAAACAATTAGAGGGTGGATTTTCCCACAAACTACCCAAATACTTGGATGTTTGAGTTTCTGAGAAAAAGGAAAGCAGCAGAAAGGAAGAAATATTTACTTGAGTGGCTACAGTTTGCTAGCTTCTGAAAACTTATTTTCAGAAGTATTACCTTTTTTAAATGGAGATAAACTATTTCCTCATCATCTCACTGATAAAGGGGTGTGAAAGGATCAGTGACAAAGCAGCTAGTGAAGTGAAGTTTTTCTGGTCCTGAAAAGTAAACATTTAAATTAAGGCAAATACCTTGGGGGGAATTGTATTGTATGGGGTGAAGGTATGAGGACCAAGGTGTAAATGTTCCTGTTTTATTAGGGGGAATGGATTGGCAGAAGGTAGTCAGAAGAGGGTGGGTGGGTGTGCCACAGATGAGTCAAAGCAGGAAGAAAGTAGATAAATATCAACTCCTTCACAGTTTTAACAGGAACCTGCTGGTTTGTCTAAATAGTCATCTGTGCAAAAACAAATAGATGCTGTGAGCAAAAATATCCCCCCTGCCTGACTGGTCATGCAAGCCTATTAACAGGAATAATAAAGGGAGGGAGGTGTGATGAGGATAGCAGAATGGGACTTTGGCTTTGCAAGTAGCCACCTGCCCCTGGTGAACAGCTACTCCTATTTAGTGATAACTGAAGAAGGCTGATCTCATTTGTTTTTAATCCTGTCTGCCTCTGGCTATTTGAGGCAGATACATTAAAAATCTGGGCTGCTAAAGGCTGAAAATAGTGATTTGTTTCATGAGAAGACACCACAGTCAACAACTATCTATTCTTTTCAAGTGTTTGATATATCTTATTAGATGTATCAGGTATTCTCCTAAGGATTTGACAGAAATAGCATTGTTACCATCTGGTCAGTTAACTGAACTAATTTAAAACAAAGCATGGTAAATTTTAAATTAATGAGTGTAGTATATAAATATGCAAATATATAATTACATAGCATTTTCATAATCATTTATCATTTCCTAAAATTTAGTAATAGGAAGCATGTATTTATGGGGAAGACTATTCTGTTCTTATGCCAAAGAATGGGTTACCTTTATGGAGTATAATTTTTTGAGGCAGACTATATTGTAAAATAAAACGTAAATAATATTGCAAAGCTTAAATCCTTATAGACTCATTCAGTAATCCAGTGTTAAATATGGGTTCCCCAGCGAGATTTTAGGAATCTCACCAGCGAGTGTCTCAGTTGACCATTGATATTTCATAAACAATGTGTATATTTAAAGTTCGTGCTCAGGGAAGTTATTATTTTCCTCAGCTTCTTCTGGAACTAAGGCCCAATTTTCTGAATCACAGAGAAGAAAAAAGAAAAATATTAGGCAAAGAAATCTGGCTGTGATTCTTTAAAACCTATCTCATAGTGGACTCTATGTGCTAAATAAAACTGATATACAGTAAAAGTAGTTTCCTTGGCAACAATAGCTACCAAATTACTTTTCAAACTTGGAAAACTGTGCATTTTACACTGTAGTTATCAGTGGTACCAGTAACACAATCAAGAATAAAACGATGAAGGAAATAAAGGAAGACTCAAGCCCCTAAATGTGGACAGTTTGGTTAAGGTGGAGCAAACTGGAAGTAGAATAATAGGTCATATGTTACCAAAAAAAAGCTAAAATGGGGAAGAAATTAGTCATTTTGTTTGGCCCAAGGGAATAGGGCCAGATATGAAATTCAGAAAAGAAAATATAGACTGTCAGGAGAAATATCTCAAAGAGACAAAAAGTGAGTTAGTAGTTAGGTTACTAATTCCAGAATACTCTTGAAAACAAGTCAGGCAAAATTCCATCCTCCAGCACAATGGAAAAGTGATTCATTACAAAACTTTAGAGGCAATATTAGACCAAGCTTTACTATTCCCAAAAACATTTGAAGATTTACTTTCTTCCAGCTTCAACCTGTTACAATTTCTTGGCTCATATGATTTGTAATTTTTTATAGAAAAGATTGAAAAATGCAACTGTAACAGAATTCATAGGCTCTCTCTAAAAGGAAAGAAAATAATGAGCTGAGTTTTCATTCTTAAAAACAAAATAGGCTTGTGAAGATGTTTAAAAGTATATTTTCTGGGTTTATTAATGTGCTAAAGAGCTTAGTTACCGTTAATAGGATCTTCTCTGAGTTAGAGTTTAACAGGGCTCTAGCACCCTGTTTGGAAACATGGCTGGACCAGATGTGGCTTAAAGTGGAAATTGCAGGTTAAGCAGCGCCATAAATCCTTACATACCTCTGAGAATGTCTCAGGAGTCACAGGGCCACTTACTCCAGTTAAGAGTGTCTTCATTTATACTAAATGCCTGATTAAACTATAGACATAGAGTCCCAAGGCAGGTCTCTACATACTCTCAGGGAAGAGGGAAAATCTGTTTCTATGCACCTTTAGTTCAATAGTCTCTAACTTCCCAATAAATATAGAAATACGATTGCCGATAACAGGAACTATCACCTACAGATTAAGTTACAATAACAGCTTTTGTGTTTCAAGTGCTTGCAGTATATTTTCTTCAATCTTCCTAACAATGCTATTTGCCCAGATCTGTCAATCAGAAAACTGACTGCAGCTCAGGACAGCTCCTCTCTGTTTCTCTCTTGTTTGTGTTGCCTAAGCTTAAAGAGAGAGAGATTAAACCAGGACTCATACTCAGCTACACATATCTCTAGTCCTCTACTTCTAAAGTTTATTCCCTGGTATTTAAGGCGTTTCGCAATCTGATCCCAATGCTTATTTTTTATTCTTTCTTTTCTTATTGATTGACTGAATATGATGGAGAGTCATTAATGATATCCAGTTTTTGACTTGGGCAACTGGCAAGTGTTTCCATTCACGGAGATGGGAAAAATAGAGAAATAGTGATTACATGAATGATTCTGGAACTCAGTGAAGTTATCATCTGGAGGTAAAGGGTTGAGAATAACTAACAAATAGATAATAGTAGAAATGGTGAAAGAAGATATTTCCTCTATGGCCTTTGGCCCAGGAAGAGCTCCAAAACACATTAAATTTCCAAGGAATGGTAAAGGGAGAAGAGCTATAAGGGAAACACAGAAGGTGTCCAGATAAGAAGAATGAAAATCCAAAAAGAAACTTGCTCCAGAAATAAGGAAAAAGAGCATTTCCAAAGAAGGAAAAAGTAAAAAAATAAAACACACAACAACATGATAGTAATAAGAATAGTAGCAACAGACTGAGTGCCATGGCTCATGGCTATAATCCCAGTATTTTGAGTAGCTGAGGCAGGAGGATTGCTTGAGCCCAGGAGTTCTAGAACAGTCTAGGAAACATGGTGAGACCCCATCTCTATAAAAACATTTAAAAAATTTAGCTGGGCATGGTGATGCACACCTGTAGTCCAAACTCCTCTGGAGGCTGAGGCGGGAGGATCACTTGAGCCCTGGAGTTCAAGGTTGCAGTAAGCTATGATCATTCCACTACACTGCAGCCTGGGTGACAAGAGCGAGACCCTGTCTCAAAAATAACAAAAAAGAGTAGTAGGGAGTGTCAATTGAAAACAAAGTGCATACTATTTGAAGCTCACACAGACCCTGTGAATTCAGTTCTATTATTATCCCCATGATTAGATGAGAATAGTGGTACCTAACTCACAGAATTGTTGTTAGTTTCTATTGCAAATGCAACCATTCCTATAAGAATGATTCCAGTAGAATGGGGTAGAAACCAGGTTGCAGTGAACTGAGAAGTATAACAGAGGAGAGGAGTTGGTTAAGGCAGAAAGTAGAAGTATTCAGGGTAGTTTTAGGATTCAGGACATCAGTTCACCGCAAAAGAGGGACTTATGAAGGGAAAGACTTGGAGGAGAAAGGAAAGCAGTTTGGGTCAAACCAGGAAGGAGAACTGCAGAAGACAAAGGGCCTGAGACAGGGGCAGTGATGGACAAATAAGGTGCTCCAAGGATAAAGATGTGAGATATAGTGTTTTAAGAACAACAATGGGTTATCAAAAACATTAGTTCCAAGTTGGAATGAGGGTTGAGGACCACCCTGGGTCACTTTACCTTTTGAGAAAGTCCCAGAACTGATAAGCCAGTCAGGATGGGATCAGCTCACTTCATCTGCAGAACTCTCCTCACTTATTGGAAAAAGTACATGAATGAATTATGGTTTACCTTCACTGCCTTTCTGGGCCGGAAGTGCAGTGTTGTGAATTAAAACATGTCACTTACACACTTAGGTCTCCAGTTTTTTGTCTTCAGAAAAATAGATAGAACCTTGCAACCTGTAGGCAGAAATAACTTTTACTATTGTTGTTTAGATGCTATCCATGGGTCCACTGGCTCCCTATGGCCTGGTTAAACTTAGTTTGCCTTCTAATTCGTTGGTCTTCCTTCCATGGAAAGGTCAAAAGCTTGGCTTGTGATTTTTGTGAGTTCTCAGTCACTAACTTCCTCATGGTTCTAACTCATGTTTTTGGGTGGGTGGGGACATGATGCCTCAGATCACCAACATTAGACTAAGTGCAGGATCTATGTCTTAATCCTAAAACTTCAAGGATTTTGTGAATTTAGTAACCTGATTCAGCAAGTGAGGGAAGGACCAAAGGCATCATGTAGACGTTCCTCATTTTCTATCTTACTAGCTCCACTCCCACATTTCGCAATTTTTCCCTTCTTTCTTCTAGTATGACAAGCAAATCATTCACCTGAACTCAAGCAAAAGAGTTTAGCTCATGTTAAAAGCCTGGCAGTTCAGCTTCTACCCCTGAGACAGGCTTAGTAAAGCATCTTCTCAATGATGTTGTGATTTCAACAATATTCTCTTATATTTTCCACTGGTAAAATATTTTTTCTCCATCTTCACAAGATGTTAACAATCAAATATTTAGAAGATTAAATTGTATTCAAACACAATTCTACCTTTAGAAATTCTAGATCTCCTCACATTCTCCATGAATCTCAATAATCTTTATCAATATTAACCACATCCACCCTCACAAAGGACTTACCTTCTGCACCTAATACTATTCTTCCTATATCTCTAGGATGAGCCTGTCTTAACACCTTGACAAAGCCCATTCAACAGACTAGTTGACTGAATCAGCTCTCAGTTACCAAATAGGAAGGTTAATTTTTGGCTCACCTAAGGAGGAAAGAAAGGATATTATTTCAGCTACAGTGCCAGAGTGGAAAATCCTGAGGGTTGAAAGTACACCTAAAAATACTGGTATTCCAGGGTAAACAAGCCAAAAAGAAATAGTGATTGAAGGCACTGGTCATAAATTGAATTAGCCTTAAAGAGCTCTTACGACTGACCTTGTCCCTGATAAATACAATATCCTGGTTCTATTAAAACAAAATAAAAATAGAAAATTGAGAAAATGCAGAATTGGTAATAAATTATTCACCGGGCTTGCTTTCCAATTCTGATCAGAACAATATTCCAACCAAACAAAAGATTAATTCAATCTTTTTCTACTTTCATTTTATTTAACAACATAGGCCAATTCTTACTTTCATAATTATAGACACTAATGTTTATGTAGTAATTTCTAAGTCAAAAAGTTCTGATATACACTACTTTGTTAAAAACAATTGCATGAATGCTAAGTATACAGAGAAAGAAACTGAATTTCAGAGAGAGTAGAAATGTGTCTGTGGTTTTGGAGATGGTTAAGAAGCACACTGGGTCTAAAACGCCTTCTAAACGTAAATCACTTTTCTATTTGTTATTAATTGAAAAATAATAACTATATATGATGAAATTATTTTTCTTAGGAGAATGTACATTTTCACTACCATATGTATTTACCAACCAGGATCAGGCTTAAAGAAATGTAAGTTTAAAACTGGTATAGAAATAAAGATTCTGTCTATTAATATTTGGTCTTTAAAGCCATGGAAATGAATCATGGAAAACTGTGCCCAAAAAAAGTGGGAGGGTAAAAAAAATAACATCCCAAGTACCAGAACCTTACTCCAGAGAAATTGAGACTGAGTCTATTTTTTAAACAATGAACCTTCTACTTATGAGCCTGAGGAACTCCATAACCACAGTGAGAAAATCTGGAAATGTATTTTATGATGAATTATTTTTTAATTTTGACAAAACGAAGGCCCATATTGGTAAATTTTATGCGTGGAATAATCAAAATATAATAATAAGATAAAGAAGGCAATGAGTTAGTTATATACCTACCACGTGTTAGAACTTAAGTTTTAAATTAGTATCTCATTTAATTTTTGTGATGTACATGGGAGAAGGATTATTCCCTTACCTCCTTCTGCAGGTAAGAGAACTGTGGATCCTAGCACACACTCTCTGGCATATATTCCAGCTTGCATAATATTTTAAAACAGATCTTCTAACTACTCATTTAATTACTGAACCCTGCTTCCATTTGTGTAGAAGAAAAGAGACAACTCAGCATGCCTATAGAAGACATTGGTAAGCTTCAGAATGCGAGGTGTAGTATGCCAACAGATAAAGAATTTGGCTACTTGCACTAAAAACCCTCCTGCTTATTCTTCACTGGGAAATCACTGTCTGAAAACTCTGAGTCAATTGCAGGCTTGCTGACTTGTAGCATGGACATTTATTATGGTCAATAAGTTGACAGGAAGATTTAAGATGCCTGACCAAACAAAAATCACACTGTAATTACTATGTGTTCAATACTTCAATATAGAAATCAAATTGAAAATGAAAAGCCACTATTAAAATATGAACCATAATTCTTGGTATACAACATACACAGATACATGAAAGGAATTAAATGGAAAATAAATCCCAGAATTTCCAACAGAAGAAAAGGAGATCGACACCAAAAACCGCCATCATTCATGTGTTTGGGCTGCCTAAACTGGGCATTGATGCCTGCCTGAGAGAGCAAGTGCAGTACTGAAGGAGAGGATCTATAATCGTTTAATCATCATGTCACCCTGGAGAAATGTAGCAAGAATCTTAGGCTCTCCCACAAGGCAGAGGACACGCCAGGTTTGCACCATTGGTAGCAATTTCATACTGCAGCTATTTGTCGTTGAGAGATAAGATCTTTTCTCATATATCTTGGTATTGCCACTAACTAGTACTTGGCATACATAGGGCTCAAGCGCTTATTCAATTGAATAATACATTGCTCAAGGGCAGGGATCACTCCTCTTTTTGATTACTATAACACTCAGAACAGTGCCTTATACTTAGTAGGCAACCAACAAATATTTGTTGAATTAAACTGAAGCACTAGATTTTACTACAATTTTGTATTTCCTACTTCTTTTCTCTCCTCACAGCATGGAATCAGAACTCCAACTAATATGAAGCCCCAATCATTCTACTCTTTCAATGTTATCTTTCTAAGGACTATTAATATTTTCTTCACTGATTTGTATTAGCTTTTACAAATAGAGTGTTAACTGAATCAAATCTGCTCCCAATGAGGTCTTAGGGTTTCTCCTAAGGGTAGCTATGTCCTTAGAGATTCGTATGAGGTTAAAGATCATTTATTCATTTCAACGGAGATCCATTTAATAAAGAATTTACCATATCATGTTAATACTGAAGGTGTTACATGTAATGAGCCCCTCCACACACATGCTAATACACACATATAGAATTTTTCTCCAAATTGCCACATGTGCCTCCCTTACCCACATCATAATTACATATTATGTATCATTATATAATATATATGATATAATATGCCATTCTTGTTTCTCAGCAGAGCATCGTAATGTATGACAAAATAAATGGTTAAATAAAGGAAACATAACATATGTGAAATGAGACACATAACTGTAAAAGCCAAAGCATTATTTGTTCTGCACGAAAGTGAAAAAATCTCAATATTTTGCCAACATAGAAACTGAAAGAAATTCGGAGTGCTATCTTTTATTAGTAAGTGTGCTTAGTTAAAAAATCGAAATTGACTAAGAAGTGGAATTTATTGACAGAATAGGCTTCAAAAGTCATCTGCATGGCTGGAGAAGCAGATTTGAAGAATAGGTGGCAGATCGAGGGGAGGCCACAACAGTAGGAAACAATAGCTGACTTCCAACAACAGGAACCACGTTGTCCTGTTGTTTGTCACTGGAAGTTCCAGCCGGCACTGTACTACCCCTGCAAATAAATCTCTCCCAGCAAGACACCGAGGGTGAAGAAGTTCCCAGCATGAACAAGAGAATCAAATGCCAAGCACGCAAACAAGCAAAACATAAAACAAATAAAACAAAGTGAATACAAATGTCTACCCCACCTGTACATAGTTACAAAATCATATTGTTTCCCACACACGCCCTCCACAATTTCATTTGAGGTTTGTTCCAATGTTAACTCCAGGCTGGAAAGAATATGATATATAGTGACAGATCAGAATAATTAAATTCAATAAATAATTATTGTGCTTAACAAAGAATATTCGCATAAAAATACTTAATCCATATGCTTAAAACTCATCTCAGAATAAAATATCACAATATAGCAAAAAGCAAACAGAATGAACTAGATTTCAACTTGCTTTAATAAGCACTCTAAAAAAATAAACTAATTGTATCTGAAATTTGGTGCATTTTAAGACTTGTATAACGCCTCAGTATAAAATACATTATCTCATTTGTTCTCAATTTGTCTACATTTGTCAATTTTTCTTTCTGTATTTGTTTAAAGTACTTCATGTTTTACTACTTGGTATTAGCTAGGGTGGTCTAGGTTACGCTGCAGTTACAAACAACTTCAAATAATTGTGCTGTTACATGACAAAAGTATAATTATTTCCCAGGCAAAGGTGCAGATCTGGGTAACTCCCAGAGTGGCTATGCTGTGTTGGTTCAGAATTCTGGATTGTACCCATCTCATGGTAGTTGGGTATCATCCTACATTCCTACGAGCATCATTTGACAGGGGAGACAGAGCACAAGCAACTAAACATTTCTGCCTGGAAGTGACATAACTCATTCCTGTGCACATTTTACTGGCCCAGGCAAGTCATCCTGCCCCGTATAAATTTGAGAGGGCGAGGAAGCGAAGTCTTCCAATGCCAGGAAATAGCAGAGAAATTGACATTTGCAAATGCCTACCACACTATCAAATACTGGGTAGTCAATGTAGTGGCTTTTCTAAAAATATATACAAAATACAGATTTTTCAAAATGAGACATCACTAAGCTGGCCTGCATTGAAAATAATTTCTAAAAATATAATCTATTTTAAAATGTTCTTTGATAGTTCTTTATCACATATGTTAAAGAATACTTAATGGACTTTAAGGAAAGTTTCTGCTGTTTTTCAATTGTATTTCCATGCAAATTGTACTGATTACTTCTACATTAATCAGGGTTAAATCATCCCTGTCCCTTTTAAATGCTGCTATCTTGTATTATTGCTTCTATAATAAATATACACAGATTTCCTATCACATACATCAAATTCTACAACCAACAAACTAATCAAGGCAAAAAAAAAAAAAAAAAAAGAAAATGAAATGTTGCATTTCTATATTTTAAACTATACACTTAATTTATTTAAATGTTGGAGGCACAAGAATATTCCAAATCCATTGTTTTTACTGTGTGCAAAAAACTATTCTTAGCTCCACAGTTAAACATGTAAAATGTGTACTTAATACATAAAGTTTTTCAATAAGTATCTAAATTTTGCAGTAGGGATTTTAGGGTATGAAAGCCAAAGTACTGTTCAATACGTATGCAGGTCAAAAAGTCAAGTCTATTCACTTCTAGTAATAGAAGTACTTTTAATCAGTGAGAAAAAAATTATGCATTCACATGTGCGCGTGTGCGTGTGTGTGTGTATGTTGGAAAAAAAAGCAATCACTTAAGCACATAGAGAGTTAAGGAGAAGGAAATCCAAAATACCTCTAAAACTATTGGTAAATAGGGAGTTACTCTGTTTAAATACCTGCTTTATAGAATGATTTATTCTTTACTATATAAAAGATAAATACTCAAGCTCAAAATTAAATTTTCAAGTGTTCTTTTCAAGTTAAATATGCCAGTATATATATGAAAAACGTTGTCACTATAATAGATCTAAAATTGGTGTACAAAATATTTTTAAACTATTGTTAGTCTATATCAAAACTGTATCTCTAACAGAAAATGAAGAAAATTAATTCTCAAAGGCCAAAAATGAAATAGCATTATGAATCGGAGAGGAAAGCAGGCTTTAAATCCAGCAGCAGCTGCCATGTGGCATCTGCCAATCTCCAGCAACACAGAGTTGTAATTTCAAAAGCCACATGAGAGACAAAAGAAAAGATATTTGGAGTGTTCTATTGGGGACTCAGCCATAAGTCTAGAAGCCCTAATGTGCTACATCCTCTGTGAAATGATAAACTAGAAAAAAACTGCCTCAGGAGAGAATTCAGCAGGGAATCTTGTCTATGGTAATTTCAGCTCTGAGTACGTGAGGTGAAAAGATGGAGTAGTTGAGGAACTCTCTGACACTTTATGAATATCAGTCAGTCATTATATAGTAATCGTAGGTCTGAAATTACAGTATCTGCATGAACCCCCCCCCCCCACAAAAAAAAAAAAAAAAAAACACCAAGGAAAGAAATTAAAGTGGCCCAAATGTGAAAGGAATCTATGTTGCTGGTAGAGGTTAAAAGCAAATCATCTCTGCAGGAATATATACTCAATCAAAGTCTCAAAAATCCTCACAAAAAAAGTTCCAATAAACATAGGTTTGCAATGAGAGGTTTTCTTTAAGACATAAGATGACAAGAGTACATGAGCAAGGATACTAGATTAAGTAAATAGAGGTGTCCATAAACATTTCAGATTTTCCAAAATGTTAAATTTTGAAAGCAAAATTAGCATGCTTATGGTGTCTAACAAAATAATAAGGCAATAAAAATGTAATAAGAATTGAGCAGGAAGTTTTTGAAAAGGAACAAATAGAAATTATAGAAATAAAAATTATATGTGAAACTTAAAATTCACTGGATGGAGAGAACTTCAGGCTTCCAGGCTCCAGTCCACCATGTAGAAGCTTAGAAGTTGTCTCTCCTCTGAACAACAAGTAAAAAGCTGAAGAAACTGAAAAATAAACTCTCCTTAGGTCCATCAGAGAAGTCACATATCACAGGGCAAGCCACTACCCTGATTGGAAGGGCAGACAAGTGAACGTACAGAGAGCCATAATTTACAGAAGCAGAACATACTCCTCCACCCCACCAGGAGCCACCACATCAACCCTCCAGCGGAAATACCCTTTGGAGCCAATGCCAGCGTAGGGTTGCGTGAACTGTAATTAACTGCTAGAGGTTCAATGTGGACAAGATTGAGAGATAAAAGTCATTGGATATCCCCAACAGTTTTGTGAGTTTTACCTCCAGGAACTCAACCAAGCTGTCATAGTGAATAGTGAAGAAAAGTCCTCTCATGTGTCTATCAGGAGGAAAGAAATGGAAGCTACTTTGAAATACACCAGAAAACTCTATTCTTCATAACAAGGCCTCCCTTAGTGGCAAAATATTTACCACGCTTAAACTGCTGAAACTACTGGGGTTTTATCAGAGCCTAACAAATCTGGAGGAAGGGAAACGCCCAGTTTTGTTTTTTTTTTTTTTAGACAGAGTCTCACTCTGTCACCAGACTGGAGTGCAATGGCATGATCTCAGCTCACTGCAACCTCCATCTCCTGGGTTCAAGCGATTATTGTGCCTCAGCCTTCTGAGTAGCTGGGACTACAGGAATGCACCACCACACCCAGCTAGTTTTTGTATTTTTAGTAGAGACAGGGTTTTGCTATGTTGGCCAGGCTAGTCTTGAACTCCTGGACTCAGGTGATCCACCCGCCTCAGCCTCCCAAAGTGCTGGGATTACAGGCATGAGCCACCACACACGACTGACAAAACAAAACATTCTTACCATACAATTCAGCAATTGTACGCCTCGGTATTTACCTGAACAAATTGAAAATCTTGACTACACAAAAACCAGCACACAAGTGTTCACAGAAGCTTTATTCATTCTTGCCAAAACTTGGAAGCAACTAAGATGTCTTTCAGTAGGAGAATGGATAAATAAACTTTGGACAGCAAGACAATGGAATATTGTTCAGCATGCGAAAGACATGAGCTATCAAGCCATGAAAAGACATAGAACATTAAATGCATATTACTAAGTAAAACAAGTCAATCTGAAAGGCCGTATACTGTTAGATTCACTGCTTATTACTATGTCACATTCCGGAAAAGATTAAACTATGGAGGCAGAAAAGATTAAACTATGGAGGCAGTGGCTTCCAGGGATCAGGGAGAAGGGAGGGATCAATAGGCAGAGCACACAGAATTTTTTTAATAGACTTTAATTTTAGAGTAATTTTTGGTTCACAGCAAAAGTAAGAGGAAGGTACAGAGATTTTCCATATACTCCCTACCCCTAAGCATGCCTAGTCTTCCCCATTATCAACATTCCCACCAGAGGCACAGAGAATTTTTAGGGCAGAGAAACTATTTTGTTATGATACTATAATGGTGGATATATGTCATGACATATCTGTAAAAATCCATACAATGCACAACACCAAGAATGAATGCCAAGGGAACTATGAACTTTCAGTGATAATTATGTTTCAATGTAGGTTCATCTAACATAACAAATGTACTACTCTGGTGGGGGATATTGATAATGGGGGAGGCTGTGCATATGTAGGCATAGAGAGTATATGGGAAATCTCTGTACCTTGTGCTCAAGTTTGTTGTGAACGTAAAACTGCTCTAAAAAATAAGGTCTATTTAAAAAACATCAGTGGATGGGATAATTTATTGAAATGAATGTAAATAATTGGTATTTTCCTTGAATATGTGTATTACTTCAATAAAATCTTAAATATCCGATTAAACATATCTGAAAAATAATAAGGAAACATGAAATTCAATTTCAAAATATAACCCAGAATTTAAAACAGCAACAATAGTAATTATGGAAGGGAGATTAAGTGATGCAGGAAAAGTATATAAAATTATGTAACAAACCTCTGCCTGGGGATCTGGAAAATGATAATGCAGAAAATTGAAAAATGGCAATATTTGAGAGGATATTAGTAATTTTCCATAATTGATTAAAGAATAATTGTTTAAATTTAGAGGACAGAAAATTCCCAGCAAGTGTGTGTATATATATATATAAAATATATATTTTTTAAATCTTCACCTAGACATAACATAGCATGCATTCCAATACATAAATAACAAGTTAAGGGGTTATTTCTGATTTAATTTTAATTTCTATTTTTATAGAGACGAGGTATTACTATGTTGCCCAGGCTGGTCTCAAACTCCTGAACTCAAGTGATTTTCACGCCTCGGACTCCCAACGTGCTAGGATTACAGCCTTGAGCCACTGCACTCGGCCAGTAAAGAGTTTTATAAGCAGCCAGAAGGAAAAGACAAGATTACCTACAACAAATCAAAATTTGAATGACAGCTGATTTCTTAACTGCATGAAAACTAGGAAACAATGCAAACATTTCTTTAAAGTATTGGGAAAAAAAAACTGTCAATCTAAAATCATATGTACAACAAAAGATATTTGTAAACAATAAGAAAAGCAATATAAAACGTGAGTGTTTGCCACCAAAAGCCATTTAATATAATTTATAAGAAATATACTTTATGAAGAAGGAGTATGATCCCAGGACATAGGTTTGTAATGCAAGAAGAAATTGTGAATTAAAAAAAAAAAAGGATATTGTTAAATCTAAAACAACATATAAGAACAGTAAGGTCAAGGGTTCAAGACCAGTCTGACCAACATGGAGAATCCCCATCTCTACTTAAAATACAAAATTAGCCGGGCGTAGTGGCGCATGCCTGTAATCCCAGCTACTTGGGAGGCTGAGGCAGGAGAATTGCTTGAACCTGGGAGCCGGAGGTTGCAGTGAGCTGAGATTGCACCATTGCAGTCCAGCCTGGGCAATAAGAGTGAAATTCTGTCTCAAAAAAAAAAAAAAAAAATAGTAATAATAAAAAACATATGGATATTAAAAAATAGAACTGAATTAAAAAACTATAGCTTAGAAGTCTAGATAGGTTATTTGTACCTAAAGCACTCTAGAAAAAAAGGGCAAATACATTTATTAAATTTAAGTTTACAGTTACCTATGAAAGATTATAATTTCTAGCATAACCCATAAAAATATTTAAGATACTGTATAACTTTCAAACAAATAGAAGGAAAAAATGTAATGGTAGGAGGGCAATGTTAGTGCAAAATAATCTTTGCAAGAAAAAAATGAGAAAAAATAAAGCAGGCAAGACAAACAGAAAGCATACAATAAGATGACAGAAATAAGTCCAAACATACCAGAGAATACAATGAAATGTGAATATTTTGGTAAGGATTTAAGATTCTCAGATATTTTACATCAACTGTAAGAATCAGCCAAGTGATATTTATAGCACATACACGTAAAACAGGTCCTGGGGAAAATTAATGAAATAGAAAGCAAATACAAAATACATTAAATAAAATAAATTACAACATCAAATGAATCAAAAGTTGTTTTTTAGAGAAAAAATATTAAAGTTGTTAAACAGCCAAAATTTGGTGAGTAAATTGAAGATATAATTGCAAATGCAGCAGATATTTTTTTAAAAGTTAGTTTAAGTCAATTGATTTGAAAATTAGTATAATATGAACAGATGCCTAGAAAAATAGGATTTAATAAAAAATAGTGGAAAATAAATAGAAAACCTGAGTAATACTATAACCTTTAAAGATATTTCATCAATATTTTAAAATATTTCCATAATGGAAACAGCAGGCCCAAATGTCTTTTCAAATATATTCTACCACACATTCAAGGAAGAAATAATTCCAATTTTACACCAATTACTCTCAGAACTAGAAAGAGAAGGGAAATAGTTCACTTATTTGGTTAGGCTAACATAACTTTGATTCAAAAACTAGAGGACAGTAAAAGAAAAAAATTATAAACCAATATTGTAAACATATGAACAAAACAGACTGTTAAAAGAAAAACTTCAGCTGAGTAAAATTTAAAAGAGTTTAATTGAGCAAAGAATGATTCACAAATTGGGCAGCCTCTGGACACAGAGTAGACTCAGAGACTCCAGCACAGCCACGTGGTGGAAGATTTATGGACAGAAAACGGAAGTGACATACAGAAACGGCTGGATTGGTTATAGCTCAGTGTTTATTTGAACATGGTTCAAACAGTTGGCCGCATTGGATTGGCCAAAACTTAGTGACTGGCATGAGTAGACTACAGTCTGTTTACACTTCCATTTAGGCTATGGTTCACTATGTACAGAAAAACCTTTAGGATGAACTCAAAATATGTAAGAGGCGGCTTCAGGCTAAACTTGATTTAACAATTCCCTCCTTATGGTCATCCTCTCAAAATTGACTCAAGTTAATTATTGCCATCATAAAAGTACTTATTCAGTCTTGACACCCAATGGGAAACAGAAGAACAGTGGGTTTTTGCAAGCTGGGAGCACTTCAGGTTATTTTTTTAAGGGTTATAGTAGAGAGTACCTCCTTCTGCTGGAACATCCTGTTTACAGGAAAAAAAAACAAAATCCAGTTTGTTCTAGGATCTAGGAGTTTCCTTAAAGTCTTACTTTGATTATGTCACATTTAGCACGAGTGACTCCATTTTGGTTTGGTCTGGTCTTTTGGGACCTAGTACATAAGCTCAGTTCAAAACAATGGCCTCCCATAATTTTGTTTAAAAATTTCCCCCTTTTTGTCAGGTTCTCATTTAGGTGATAGTGTGACCAAAACTTAGGGCCTCAGTGCCATCCTCAGTCACCATCATTTTTTATTTCCAGTCATTCTTAGGTTATGGTGGCCCCATGGTCACACATTCTTTCAGCTCTTGTCATTCCAACTGAAGAGAGACCATTGGATATTCTAGAGATGGCTGCACGCAAACATTTAAAAACTTTGAAAGAATACAGAGCACCAAGGAGACTACTATTATTACTGTTAGTTACCATTACTATTATTACTGTTATTTTTATTATTAGTACCATATACTACTGTTATTGGGGAGGATAATGTCAAGAGTTTGGAGTATGTGTCTTACTCAGGGTCCCCATAAACCAAACCACCTAAAATCAAATGGATCAACGAATGAACTAAAAACTCTACTCACTTAACAGTCTCTTCATTAATATCTTACAATTGAATCCCTATAATACCGGATGTGATGTATTTTTCCATAGGCCACAAGTGCCAGCAGCTGAATGGATACTTCTGTGTTTAGCCAGTAAGTAATCTAGAGAAATTCTATTACTTAGCGTAACTTTCACAAGAGAATTTAAAGTCTCTTGTGTATCCATAGCCCTCACAGTAGAATCTACTATGGAGCCTATCATGAGGGATACATTTCTAATCGTTGCCTCTTTTTCTCCAAACAATGGAAAAAATGGAAACAATGACCTAATAAATGATGCCCTT
Organism: Papio anubis; assembly: GCF_008728515.1. Taxonomy (NCBI): domain Eukaryota; kingdom Metazoa; phylum Chordata; class Mammalia; order Primates; family Cercopithecidae; genus Papio; species Papio anubis. The sequence continues at coordinate 87,399,550 of NC_044978.1, forward strand.
CTAGAAGAGAACACTGCCTCCTGGCTCACGCCTGTAATCCTAACACTTTGGGAGGCCAAGGCAGGTGGATCACCTGAGGTCAGGAGTTCGAGACCAGCCCGGCCAACATGGCAAAACCCCATCTCTACTAAAAATACAAAAATGAGCCGGCCATGGTGGCAGGCACCTGTAATCCCAGCTACTCGGGAGGCTGAGGCAGGAGAATCACCTGATCCCAGGAGGCGGAGGTTACAGTGAGCCGAGATCGTGCCATTGCACTCCAGCCTAGGTGACAAGAATGAGACTTCATCTTAAAAAAAGTAAAAAAAAAAAAAAAGAGGAGAGAGTCAATGTTCTGTTTTTGACTGACTATGAGGCAACATATGCACCATTAAAATTTCTCATCTACATTGGGCCTTCATCTTCCATCTATCGAGGTGTAAGGTTATCTATGTATAAGGCTGGCTACAAAATCCTTCACAAATAAAAGTACACCCCATGAGTGCACACAACAAACCCCCTTTCCACTTTTATGGTTCATAGAGGCATAGCCAAGGGAAAAATTCAAAGACAAGCATCTCATGACGGTAGAGAAGTCTTGATCTGTAGTCTTGGGAAAAAGCTGTTTGCATCAAGGATGCCATCTTTTTCTGAAGAGAAACTCCTCTGGTTAGCTTTAGCTTAAGAGTTCCAATGGGTGTACACTTCCAATGTGGAGGGGCCCTTCTCAGTTGTGAGATTATGAACCCAAGGTTCAAGGTCCCAAAGTTTTGCTGTGGTGTGGATGGCAACGGCAGTTTTTCTCTGATGTTCTCAGAAGAGCCAAAATTCGTGTTCTAGACTGTGAAGGGGTTGATTGATTATATTCAGTCACTGAAAAATAAAAAGCTTTCTTTACCTGGTGAAAATACACTGTGGCATAATAATCTGTTATAACATCAGCCCTCTCGCATGGGAAAGCTTTCACACAACCAGAAAACATGCATTGAAAATGACAATTGAATGAAATCCCACTATAAATGTTTAAATGGCCCATCAGGTAGCAGAATATACTTGAAGCTTTGATTGTCTTCCCAGGAATATGGGTTTGACAAACCAAACCTTGGTCATAAACTATTTTAGCAGTTTAGAAGCCACCACACCAATATGTATTTAATTTGGATTATTTTATCTCTTCCATGATGAGTCATGGAATGCAGAACTTTTAATAACAAAAGCTTTAAATACTCAGGAAGGACAAGGTGGCTGTTCAGGTTCTCCATGAGTCTACGATTAACACTGGACTTGTGTCATCTTGGAAAGAATACCAGTTGTCTCTCCAATTTAGGTGCATAGCACTGAAACCAATGGGTTATCATAGGTTATTTGCCTTAGATCATGGAGGTCTTTCAAATGGTATATCTAAACCATTTCAGTACTGGCTGAAATGGTTTACATTTAGCATGAAAATCTGGCAAAATACTTTCTTGGTATTCAATTAATTTTTGTTCTACTTGGGTTAGCAGTTTTATAAAACAGTCAGTTTTTTCATTAAAGTTCTAGGAATTCTTACTCAGTCCAAATGATATGATCCTAAAGTTATCAGAAACCTGTATTCAAGAGTGCTTTTCAGGATCCTTTCCATCCACTCAGGAACCTCCTAAAATATAACATATTCTAGGATTTTGTGTGCTTTGAAGTTTTCAGAAACTGCATCAGAATTAAGCAATTAACTATAGAAATGACTTTAAATAGTCATAGCTAAAGACACATTTGACAAGGAAATTTGGTTATTTCTCTAGTCTACAATAACATAATAAACACAATTATGATTGATAGCGTACACTCAGACATATTAGTATTTTAGAAATCTCATACAATTTTGGAACATGTATTAATAACATTCACTAAAATACAACCTAGGTTGGGTGTAATGGCTCATGCCTGTAATCCCAGCACTTTGGGAGACTGAGGCAGGTGCATTGCTTGAGGTCAGGAGTTTGAGACCAGTCTGACCAACACAGCAAAACCCTGTCTCTACTAAAAAAGTACAAAAATTTTCCAGGTGTGGTAGTGAGCTCCTGTACTCCCACCGATTAGGGAGGCTGAGGCTTGAGAGTCACTTGAATCTGGCAGGTGGAGGTTGCAGTGAGCTGAGATCATGCCACTGCACTTCATCCTGGGTGACAAACCAAGACTCTGTCTCAAAAAAAAACCAAAAAAATTATACATATACACACACACACACACACACACACACACACACACATACACAAACATATACTGAAGTTTAAGTGTTCTTTCTTTTTTTTCTTCTTTTTGAGACAGAGTCTTGCTCTGTCACCCAGGCTGGAGTGCAGTGGCACAATCTTGGCTCACTGCAACTTCTGCCTCCTGGGTTCAAGGAATTCTCTTCCTCAGCCTCCCGAGTAGCTGGGATTACAGGTGCTCACCACCACGCCCAGCTAATTTTTGTATTTTTAGGAGAGATGGGTTTTCACCATCTTGTCCAGGCTGGCCTTGAACTCCTGACCTCATGATCCACCTGCCTCGGCTTCCCAAACCCACCTGCTGGGATTACAGGCATGAGCCACCATGCCCAGCCAACTGTTATTTCTTATTTTGGCAATGCTTCCCATGGAACTCAACATGTCAAATAATACTGTTTATCTCTCTTTTGGATGCTTCAGGGGCCTCTGTAGCATCCCAGGGATGGTCAAGAAAGACTTAATGTTGAAGCTAAAATTTGATTATGGGAAGCCTGTCAAATATGTTAAAGGTTTAAAACACTTGATAATATAAAATAGAATTCCAGGTCACCATAAGTCATTCATTTAGCCAAAATGATAATTCAAAAATTTCAAAAAGTCAAAAACCTTTATTCATTGACAGAGGGAAGACTTCACTTTGCAAACAATATCTCTTGTCTTTCTTTCCTAATTCCTATAGTTTATTCAAAAGGCAAACAAAAATATTTCATTATCCTTGAATATGACATGAAAATCTTGTCCAAGAGAGAAAGTCAAATTTTACCCTTTGATTAATGTACTTTTAATTTCAATCCCAATTTTTAATAAAATGTTATAGACAAATCTATCCAATTTTAATCAGTTTGACCATGAGGTAAGATTCTCATAAACCTTTTATAACTCTTTACAATTTTCTGTTAAAAAGCAAAACAATGCTCTAAGAAAACCCTGTCATTCAGAAAAGTAGGCTATGATTTGAGCCTCGCATCAGTGTGCTTTTATTTTAATGTTCAATTTATGGGAAAAACTAAATAACATCCCTTTAACTTTAAGTAATCTGTTCACACACAGAACTTCTTTTACAAGATTAATCTTTCACAAATTTGCACAACCTGCTCAAACCTTCAGCTAAATTCTGTCTAACTTAAAATAATCCTTTAACCCTTTAGGCAATAAAAATCCATGTTCCCAGGCCTTCTTAGTCTTTTACCAAAAGCACATTTCACTTTCCTCACACACCTTGCTTGTAAAATTGTTACTTTAGTAGTCTCAATTACATATTACAATGTTCATTGTTGGCAATTTTTATTTTTGTTGAAAAACCTGGTAAGTAAATAATTTTAATGTATAGTAGGTGTGGAGCCCAGAACACCAGAGAGAAATGCAGGTAAGGTTTGACTCTTTACAGCATAGCCAGGGGGCATGGTTAACTCCACATGTCCCCAGGTCTTACCTAGAATCTAATGCTCCAAAGCAGGTAAAGTTGAAGTCAAAGAGGCAGTTTATGACCTATAAGCGTTTAGGAAACCTAGTATCTGACCTGCCTAATTTAGACCAAATGTCTTTATTTTACCAGTAATCTTTAAAACAATTTCCCAAAGCTTATTAAAGTCATGTGAACTTAAAGGCAGTACAGTTTTTATTTTTCTGACAAAATATTTGATTTCATTGCTTATTACTTTTAAGCCAATTAATCAGACCTTTTTCATATAAACATCACATGCACGACACATATAAATACACATACAGGAGAAGATCCAGTATTTCTAAGAGTTTTGTTTTGTTTTTTTGAGACTGTCGCCCAGGCTGGAGTGCAGTGGCGCAATCTCGGCTGACTGTAAGCTCCGCTCCCGAGTTCACGCCATTCTCCTGCCTCAGCCTCCCGAGTAGCTGGGACTACAGGCGCCCGCCACCACGCCCGGCTAATTTTTTGTATTTTTAGTAGAGACGAGGTTTCACCGTGTTAGCCAGGATGGTCTCAATCTCCTGACCTCGTGATCTGCTCACCTCGGCCTCCCAGAGTGCTGGGATTCCAGGCATGAGCCACTGCGCCTGGCAGAGTTTTTATTTGCCAGTTTTTAAACTTCTTAATTGGATTACTGGCTTCAGGGTGGGGTCCTTTGAGAAACAGAACGAGGAAAACATGCAGTCTCTAGGGCCTAATAGGCATGCATAGATGCAAGGCAAAATAGATCCCCCCAAATTCAGGGTCCTACTTTTACACCAGATCCTGGGTCCCCAAAAGAGAAATGCTATGGAACGAGACAGTGCAATGATTTTACTGTGCATTTCATTGCAAAGCATCTGAAAGCCAATCAGTGCACTCTGTGAAGTCCATCTCCCTTTGCAGTCTTATCTCTCAGTGGGGAATGGGGATGGGGACATTTCAATAGGTGGCCAAGAGCATGCTTCCCTGATCCAAACTAGCAAAGAGCCGAGTATCCTCCGATCACCAACATTTGTCATCCCCAAAAGTATATTTAGCTTTAGATTGTGAGACAGATTTATCTGCTTTCAATTCCTGGGGTTTCATGAGGAAAACAGGTTTTTCCCAAAATGGGGGCTGTGGTGAATTCTTTGTTTTTCCCAAGGAGTCCCAGAGTGTGAGAATCTTATGTGTGCATTAAGAGTGGCAAAAAGGCAAAATGAAGAAAAGCAATTCAATTGACTGAAAAGAAACAAACTATTTTTTCCCCCAGAAAAACAAGATCTAAGAAGAGAAAAAACCATAAAGCACTTTTAAATGTATTTATAGGTTGAACACCTGTTTTTAATTAAGCTGAGTTTTAAACCAAATATCTTATCACCAGACTGTAGCCAGAACAAGCAGCAAATATTTCTTGCTTTTGACCTTTACCAAAGGTAACCTCCCAGGTGCTCAGAGAAAGGAAAAATTCAAGACAAGAAGTCAGAAGTTGTTCATGGTGGGGAAGAGAATCAATAAGTGGCAAAGGTCACAAAGATATCAAACCAAAAAGGACTTATTCCTTAAGCCAGGAATTGAACCTTGACTGTCACTGGGAAAAGACAAAGCCTTGGGGACTAAGCTACAGCACTGGGCAGTTTCCATTGCTCTTCTCAGAAGGAGTCTAGAACAGTCAATTTTGATCTTGCAATGGATTTTAACTGCTCAAGATAATTTTTAGAGCTAACTATGACATGAACCCCAAAATTCCTGTTCCCTGGATGGAGGAGACCAAGAGAAAGTACTGCCATATGGTTATAAGGTCAAGCTCCCAAGGATATAAAATAAGACGTCCAGTTTTATTTTTGTTTCAGAGACTTGCCGCAATGTTTGTAACTGACCAGTTTGACAGGCTGGCTTAAACAAGAAGCTTATGGGGGTCCTAGGCCCACATTCTATCCCGTGGTACCCATTTTTTATGACAGAACAACACAGAAAGACAAACTTACAGCACAAAGTATTCCAGATACACTACACCTTAAGACTAGCCTCATAAATCCTTTTTCTCATTAATTTAAACTTTGCAGAGGAGATAGTAATTTTTACCATTCCTACAATTTTACCATTCCTGCAATTGCACAAAGGGAGAGAGGCCAGAAGTCTGACTAGTAAGAAATTCTTACCCTTTTGTCAATCCGCCAGGTTTCTGGGTTCTCTTATCCTGATTGGCCCTAGTGACCCTGCCTTCTGCACCACAGCTCTGGGAGTCAAGCTGCAACACAAAGGAAAATCATCCTTTTTTGTTTTGTGGAACCACAGGCAAAGCCTCTCAATTTTGTAAGATGCTGCCCAAGGGATGGCATGGAGTAACCAAATTAATATTTTCCATTCTGGCCAGAGCAAAATGCATCTGACAAAACAGACACTAGCCTCTGCCCATTGAACTGGCAAGGCTCAAACTTGCCCTTGGTTGGGCTCTGTCATCTTTAATCCATTTAGAGTGGGATGGAATGACCTGCAGCCAGGAGTTTCAACATGTGGTCTCTGGGCAAGATTGTTGCCCTGAGTAACGGAAAAGATGGGAAAGGGAAAGGAGAGAAATGAAGAAAGAAAAGCATTCTCTGTGGTGTGGTGGGGGAGGTAAAGAGTTCAGGGAGGCCAGAGAAAGATCCACCCATGGCAGCAACACTGAAACAAAATTACAGGCAACTGTTTGTCTGTCACGAAGGGAGGGATCATTTTAAGCAGTCCCATCAGCTCTCAGGATCTACCCCACTGGGGAGAAAGAGGTTTCCCTTGTCCCATGATCCTGTACTTGCCTAATCCTGTCATCCACTGCCATCAGGGAAGAACGCAAGGCAGATTAATCCAAAGAGAATAGTGGTTAACATCCCATAATGTCAAATCCATTTTTAACCAACAGAGGCTTTACTGAGGGGAGGGCCCTTTAATCCCTGCTATGTGTTAGGAGGGACTCTAAATCTTTCCAATTTGGGCCTCTGATCCAGTCCCATCCTTTACCTGGGTAACATGTACCCCACCACTTTCCCAAAGTCAGCCAATTGGTGCTGCAGTCTATTTCTTTGGCTCAGGATAGTAACCAGGTCAAAAGTTTACCAGATTTAATTTTTTTAAAAATCAATTAGTTGTTTAAGATTTTCATTTGCCTTTTGTAAATAGAAATTTAAATCGAAATTTTAAATAGAAATACTGAAATCTTTTTAGAAGTTTCTGCATATCAATAGGCATCCCTAGATGAGACTAATTTGGGAGAACTCATTTTTAAATGCACTTCAGTGCAGTGTTGTTCATTTGGAACATTCCACTGTAAGTTATCTTTAGTAAGATTTCACCATTTCTGTAAGACTTTGCTGCTTCCAGAGCCTAACACTTATGCATGTATTAGCAAAAAGGAAATTAGTTCTTCAGCAATTAAGGATCCCATTTTTAGCTAAGATACTGGTTTTGCTCTCAGGTTCCCTTGATCAATTTAGCCAACGATTTTTTTTCTACCTAAGTACACACGAAAAATGAAACAAAGGGATAGAACACAAAAATTATTGCAAATTTCCAAAAGCCAAATTTTACTCCCCATGCAATATTACCATATACAACCAGTTTCTTTCTGACCCAGTTAGATGTAAGAGGCCTCTAACCGGATCCAAGTCAGTTAATTACTGGATCCAATCCAGTCCTAGACCTAGTCCGGTGTCTGTCATGACTTCCAAACCAGTTTGGATTAGAAATTTGCTCAAAGAAATTTGGAGAGCTCAAAACACAAATCCATAGAGCTCTGGAATCTGAGAGAGAACTTACCACAATCCCCAGCTGCTCTGAGAGAGCAATGGACACAATGGGCCTGGCAGGTACGTCGCTTGGTCACTCAGTGCTTCTGGGGGTCATTACAAGCTCTACTTCTGATCTCACTCCTGACACCATCTGTTAAAAGAAAAATTTCAGCTGAATTAACTTTAAAAGTGTTTAACTGAGCAATGAACAATTCACAAATCAGGCAGCCTCTGGAGCCAGAGTAGGCTCAGAGATTCCAGCACAGTCACTTGGTGAAAGAAAATTCATGAACAGAAAAAGGAAAGTGATGTACAGAAAACGGAAGTGACATACAGAAACAGCTGGATTGGTTATAGCTCAGTGTTTGCCTTATTTGAATATGGTTCAAATAGTTGGTCACATTTGATTGGTCAAAACTTGGTGATTGGCACAAGCATAGACTACTGTCTGTTTACACTTCCATTTAGGCTATATTTCATCATGTACAGAGAAACCTTTAAGCCAAACTTAAAATATATAAGGAGGCGGTTTAGGTTAAACTTGATTTAACAAGACTCAGCAATATATATAACATATAGACAATGTCATGACCAAATTAATTTTATTCAAGGAATGAAGGGTGGAGTCAACATTATAAAAACATCTGTTAATGTAATTCACCACATTTACAAATTAAAGGAGGAAACCTATGCCATCACTTGAATAGATGTAGTAAAAGCATTTAATAAAATTCGTCAACTATGCAGAGAGTCTAAAATAGAAATAGAAATATGTATCAAATATTTAAATTGATATAAATAAAAACAAAAATCATACAGCAAATATACTAAATAGTGAAAGATTAAATTCACTTTCTTTAAATTCATGAATAAGAAAGAGGTCTACTATTTTACTACTGCTCAACATTGTACTGGAGGGCCCCTTGATGATAAGAAAAAAGAGAAAGAAGTGAACATTATAAATATTGGAAAGGAGTTTTAAAAATCTGGTCATTAACCTTGGATGACATAAGTTTCTGACCAGAAAAGCTAAATGACCATATAGATAAATTATTAGAATTAATCATGAATTTTAAGAAAATTATTGGATAAAAATCAATATGAAACTTAATTGTATTTCCATATGACAACTACAAACATTTAATAACTTTAAAAAGATACTTTGTAAAATAGAGATACAATATAAGGTAATCAGGAAAAAAATCTTTTAAGATAAAAGGTGCAAGAGTTTGATTAAGTGAATTATAAAACTTTATGAAGAGGTATTAAATAAAATATAAACAACACAAAAAGATGATTCTTCTGGATAGTGTAAAAATGTTACAAAGTTGTCCCAGATTTCCAAATACATTCATAGATCCAATGTGTATCTGGGTTTTTAAGGAATTTGACTTACTGTCAATTAAGCTGCATATGAAAAATGAAGAATCAAATGTAGCTAGCATATCCTGAAATAAGAAGAAAGGAAGACTTGCCCTACCAGATAGAAAGACTTACTAAAAAGCTACAGGAATTATGACAATGTGGTATTGGCACATGTATAGACAACACATTGCGAAAATAAGATAACATTGTATATCAGTGGGGGATGCATGAACACTTGTGTGGAGACAATTATGGTATTCATGTAAAAATATAAATAAATTTGAGTCTTATTTCACACAAACACAAAATAAATTCAATTCCATGTTGTTGGTAAACGTTAATGCATAATCTTGATAACTTTGGGACAGAAAAGATGTTTGTGAACCACATGCAAAGAACATATTTATGACTTTGGAAGAATTCCAAAAACTGAATTTAAACAACACAAAAAGTGTGCAAACCCTCAGGGAAAAGAATGATAAATTCAACCATATTAAATTAAGGACTTCTGTCCATTAGTTCTGAGTTAGTCTGCTTTTGCTATAATATTGCGGTGTAACAAAGCACATCAAAATCGAATGACTTATAACCACAAGCATTATTTTTCCTGTTCACGGGCCTGTAGCCTCAATCCATGGGCCAGGCTCCAAGTAAGCTGGGCTTGGTTCCAGACTCAGGACTGGGTTGAGGCTGCTCCATGTGTCCTCCTTGGACCAGTGGCTAACCAGGGCCTGTTGTTATGGAAAATGGTAGGAAAACAAGATGTCAAGCGGAACCTTATATGCAAATTTAATGTTCCTACTTGTGTCACATCTTTTAAATCTCATTAGCCAAAGCAAGATTTTGACCGAGTCAACATTAATGTGGAATAACATTGTACTCTCACTACTCTAGAGGTGGGCACACAGTTACAAGGGAAAGGGTATGACTGTATTACAGGAGAGTGGTGAATTGGCACCAATATTCTTATTAACCACACACACCTCAAACCATATGAAAAGCAAGCCAAAATTTGGATGAAGATATTTGCCACATATAACAGTGAATTAGTCCCCCAAATATCTTTTAAAAAACCTTATTTTTACAAATTGATAAAGAAACAAACAATATGATTTTAAATGGGCAAAAAATAGGCATTTTAAAGAAAAGAAAATACGCAAGTGATTTTTTTTTTAAAAAAAGGTCAAATTTATTGCAGAGAAACCAAAATAAGACTGCATATCACATCTTCATGTTTGCAAAACTTAAAAAGTCTCACAATACTAAGTGTTAAGAACGTAGAGAAATTGAAACTCACTACTTACTGGTGGGAGTGTAAATTAGTGTATTTACACTGTGTATTAGTCTGTTTTCACACCTGATAAAGACATGCATGAGACTGGGAAGAAAAAGAGGTTTAATTGGACTTACAGTTCCACATGGCTGGGGAGGCCTCAGAATTATGGTGGGAGGTAAAAGGCACTTCTCACATGGCAGCAGCAAGAGAAAATGAGGAAGAAGCAAAAGTGGAGACCCCTGATAAACCCATCAGAGCTTATGAGACTTATTCACTGTCATGAGACTAGCACAGGAAAGACCGGCCCCCATGTTTCAATTATCTCCCCCGGGTCCCTCCCACAACACGTGGGGATTCTGGGAGACACAATTCAAGCTGAGATTTGGGTGGGGACATAGCCAAACCATATCACACTGGAAAACAATTGACACTATCTTGTACCCAAAAAGATGTATATTCTTTGACCCAGCAGTTTCACTCCTAAACCACTTGCTCATGTGTCCCCCAAAATATGTAAGGTATTTTTGTGAAAACACATGACTGGAAAAGCTCCATATGTCCATCAAATTGTGAACAGATACATAAGAAGTAGTATAGTCACAAAATAAAATATTTATAGCAGTAATAATGAATAAATGACATCTCTACATACCCAAATGGATGAGTGTCAAAAATATAATGTTAGTTTTTAAATAAAGGCAGGTCTCAGAAAAATGCATAGAGCAGATACCATTATACAAAGTTCAAATAAACTACAATGAAGCAATTAAGTCACTTATGGGTTACTAATATATTGTAAATTTATAAAGAAAAGCAACAGAATGTTAAGCACAAAATTCAGTGAGGAACACATGGGATCTTGAACTACAATGCTATGCATTATTTTTTAAAACTGTATTATGAGGCTGGGCACGGTGGCTAATGCCTTTAATCCCAGTACTTTGGGTGGCTGAAGCGGGCAGATCACCTGAAGGTCAGGGATTTGAGACCAGCCTGACAACATGGTGAAACCTCGTCTCTACTAAAACCACAAAAATTAGCCAGGCGTGGTGGGCACCTGTAAGCCCAGCTACACCGGAGACTGAGGCAGGAGAATCACTTGAAGGCAGAGGTTGCAGTGAGCAGAGATCACACCATTGCATTCCAGCCTGGACGACAGAGTGAGAATCTGCCTCAAAAATCAAAAACAAAAACAAAAAGAAAGTATTATGAGAACATGGGTGCTGCTGGTTTTACAAGTCTTTGTACCTTATATATACCATTAATATATTTACATATATATACACACATACCTATATATATATATATATATATATATATTCAATTATCTAAATAAGTAGCAGAATAATTCTTTTTCTTGAGCTTCTGTTATTTCTTCACAAACTGGTATTTGGTCAAACCAAAGTTTGGTTTGTGTTCCAAACTTTAATTACTGTTGATTCTGTAAATTTCAATATTTTCTGTTTGGACATTTTTACTTCAGGAGTGTTCTCTACTCTTTCCAGTTAAGAAGAGAAACACTAAGTATATATTCGATTAGTGGAGAATGCTGAGACCTTTAGCTGTGATTAAATTTAGATAAGTATCAAGATCAGCTGGATAGTGAGAATCAAGAATTTTAAAAATAGCAAAACACAAACAACATTTTACAGTATTTTCTCTATGTTATCCAGTGTTATAAGTAATTCACCCTGAAATAACTCAGGTAATGCCCACAACAGCCCTGTGGACTAGGTTGTATTAGCAGCCTCATTTTGCAGAGGAAAGACTTAAGACAAAGTTATATGCAATTTTCCCAGTGTCACACAGCTATTAAGTAGTGATGATACTGCTTTACGCTCCACTCTTATCCACTATTCCAAACAAAATTGAATGTTAAAACAAGTTTACAGAGCAACTATCTTTGTTGTTGATGCACAGAACATGTAGTAGATTATTTATTTGTAAAATATAAATGCCAACATTTTAAAAACATGTGAATTTAACTGAATAAATTATCACTGGGTGGTACCATTGGTAGTTTGCTGTGTGCCTCTCCATGTATCTTCTCTCATCCTTTCTATTTATTTTTTATGCCTTCCCTTCCTTTTCCTTTTCTTTTTTTCTTTTTCGAGACAGAGTCTCACTCTGTTGCCCAGGCTGGAGTGCAGAGGCGCGATCTCGGCTCACAGCAACCTCCATCCTCCTAGTTCACGCCATTCTCTTGCCTCAGCCTCCCAAGTAGCTGGGACTACAGGCGCCTGCCACCATGCCTGGCCTCTTTTTCTTTTCTTATGAGATATCTCTGCTGTTTTCTTTTTCTTTTCTTTTCTTTATTTTTTTTTTTTTTTTTTTTTTGAGACAGAGTCTCGCTCTGTCGCCGGGGCTGGAGTGCAGTGGCCGGATCTCAGCTCACTGCAAGCTCCGCATCTCTGCTGTTTTCTATTCCCCAAATGTCTCCCTTTCGAACTTTCCACAATTATGTACAGTCCGTACAATTATGCCATATTCTCCACTAATCGAACATATATTTGGTGTTTCTCTTCTTAACTGAAAAGAGTAGAGAACACTCCTGAAGTGAAAATTTAAAATTAAATTGTTTTCTTCTACTGAAATAATAGACAAAATGTCATAAAAAGGGGAGGGGATTCATTGTAGTCAGAATTATTAGTTAGTTTGAAGGAAAATCCCCTCTAAATAACAGGCTTATTTTAGCTATTCAATTTATCTAATACATTGACTATTTTCACCATCAAGCTCAAGAAATTTGGACTTTTAAACTCTACCAGTTCTGGTTAAGGTGTCTCAAACCCAAACCCCAGGTCATGCTTTAATTTTGGAAGTGCATTTTTAAAGTTCGTTAGTTCAGGTATGCCCATTTCACAGCATTTATATCATTTACTAGGATAATTCATTAGGTACTATGACTCTTACTGATAAGTTAAGCAGGCCAAATACCTCCCCTAAATGGAATTACATTATAACGATTCACTCTACATTCCCATCCAGAGCATATTTGTCCCCCTGAAATTATGATTTCAGCCTCTGCCTTTCCCCCCGTTGACCCCTGCACTAGAATATTTCCTGGCTTCGACTAATACCTGGAAAATTTTCCCGTCCATGAGAGGGTTCATAGGTCACCTTACATGGAGTCAAGAAAGCTGTGAGTCTGTGACCAGCAAGCCCCATACGCTAGCCAGAGGCCTTCAGGAGGACACACCAGGCATACCTTGCCTCAAGTCACTCATGGATAACCTAGTCCAGTTTATGCTCAGGGTAATAGACTCATGGTCAAGCCTAGTGCAATACTCTACCCTTGGGCAGTTCCTCTCTCCCATGTCTCTCTACTACATCAGGGCAGCTCAGTGGACGTGGTTTTGTCCCCTAACACCTCCTGGGGCACATAACCTGGTTGTCACAAATTGGTCAGGGAATGCTAGTGGCACCTAGTAAGTAGAGGCCAGGGTTACTGCTAGACATCCTACAATGCACAGGACAGTCCTCCCAATAAAGAATTATCTGGCCCAAGATGTCCACAAAGCAAGAGTTGAGAAGTCCTGCCCTATATCTTTCTACTCCTCTGTGTTATGCTGAGAACAATGGAAACTAAGCTTATGGCCTGCCACTTTTGTTAGCTGACATAGTATCCATTTCATCTCTCATTTCTGCCAGAAGAATCCTCATTTTCTTAAGTATATGAAAAGCTTTAGTGGATTCTGGGCCCCTTGACTACTCTAAGCCAATTTTACTATTCCTTTTCTATTGCACTGGTTTAGCACAAGGGGAAAAGTAAAATTCCATTAAATAAGATATAAGAGTGGAAATGATGAGAGCCTTTTGGGAAAATTTCCCTCACTCCTGATAAACAGGATGCACTTTCTTCTCTTCTGACCTGTGGATGTTGCTTTGTGGGATTGATACCTGAGTTGATGCAAATGCCTTGCCACCATGGAGAAGGTAGATGACAAACTGAAAATTACAAAATGTAAAAATGGAGAAAACCAGGCCAGTTGCGGTGGCTCACACCTGTAATCCCAGCACTTTGGGAGGCCGAGGTGGACAGATCACGATGTCAGGAGTTCGAGACCAGCCTGGCCAACATGGTGAAACCCCATATTTACTGAAAATACAAAAATTAGCTGGGTGTGGTGGCATATGCCTGTAGTCTCAGCTACTCGGGAGGCTGAGGCAGAAGAATCACTGAAACCCTGAAGGCAGAGGTTGCAGTGAGCCAAGATTGCACCATTGCACTCCAGCTGGGTGACAGAGTCAGACTCCATCTCAAAAAAAAAAAAAAAAAAAAGGGAGAAAACCTGGGTCTTTGACGTTGTCACTAAGCTGCTGAATTAATCAACTTTGGAAATGCCATGTCCCTAAATTTCCTTATCGTAAGAGACTTTCCTTATCATTTTCTCATTGCTACATGGATTTTCTGTTACTTGCAGCCTAAAGCAACCTAATAAATTTCCTATGAACCACTCTGTCTCTTGAAGAAAGAAATTTGGAATACTTGATATTAGTTTTCTTAGGATTGTAGAATTTAAGTGAACTGATTGGGAGGTTGGTACAGGCTGAAGCTCAGCCAAGATTCTGAGAGACACCCAGTGTTATAACACCAGCATCCACCCACTCCCAAACCCTGACATGTCTCACTGGAAAACACCTAGGAAATTTGCTTCTGTCCTGGACTGCATAGATATCTCCCTAGTGTGTAGGGTTGTCTACATTGGCAAATTTCTTTAAGAACCCCAACCCTATTGATGACATAAGAACCACATAAATGGAACCCTTGAGAAAATGACAAAAAATAACATAAATAGCTCATAAACTTTTCTAGATCTCTTTGTTTCTTTCTTTCACCTCTGCTGTCATCCTGCTGACTTCACTCATAGTGTGCTTCAACACAAGCCTAGGAATAATGGTGAAACCATGCTACCAAATTTCCTCCAGTTAAATACACCATCTAATTACCTCAACATCATCTCTTCTCCATGGCCATTCAGGAAACTCCATGATGGCACAATTGTAAGATCTCTAACAATTCTGTGATATTCTCAACCCAGGGCCAGTATCAACTCTCAGAAAGAGGTTTCACCATATTTTGAAATTGCAGAAATCCTGTCAGACACAAGTCCCCAATGCTAAATTCATTGTTAAAGCAATTTCATTTTGATTTATTAAGCAAATATATTTATGAAGAATGGATATGCAATACCATTAAAATCAGCTAAAACTATTTAATAAAAAATATTTATTCTTTTGTTTTTAGAGCAAAACTTTATTTGAAAAAGAAGTCTAAGAGGAGGACTTGGTAACCATTATAATCTTTGCAAATACTGTTTTCCACTCTCTCAGATATAATTTTATTTTGTTTTCAACTTATGAATTATAGATGAGATTCCTGGCATTGTTCTTTGCATGACCCTAAAATCACCAGTATTTACATTCTTCAGCTCTTCAGGGAAGATCATTACAGAGTAGTTATCACTGAATTTTGCTGTCTGAAACCATCTTTTTTTTTTTTTTTTAGATGGTGTCTCACTCTGTTGCCCAGGTTAAAGTGCAGTGGCACCATCTTGGCTCTCCGCGACCTCCACCTCCCGAGTTCAAGTGATTCTGCTGCCTTCGGCTCCTGAGTAGCTGGGATTACAGGTGTGTGCCACCACGTCCAGCTAACTTTTTGTATTTTTAGCAGAGATGGGGTTTCACCATGTTGGCCAGGCTGGTCTCAAACTCCTGGCCTCAGGTGATATACCCATTTCGGCATTCCAAAGTGCTGGCATGATCCACCACACCTGGCCTAAACCCATCTTCTTAATCCCAGTTTACTGATATATCAAGGACATGATTAAGGTCTCAATGGGGAAAAGCAAAAGTTGAGAAATTTTACTCAGTAATTTGTTAATTTCTGAAGATATTAGAGCTGATTAAACTGCTCCTTCTCCCACTAACTAATAAAATTAGAACTTTTCTTCTGTTTCTAAGGGTAGGCTCCCTAGAAAAATTCCACATTACATCTGATCTTGCTTTAAAGAAACATCATTAACCAAGCAAACATTTCCACTTTGCTGAACAATTAAATCTGTCATATTGCAACTGACATTCTGAAACATGCTGGAAGATGCTGCTCAGTTCATTCAAGGAACTCTTGGCACACATCTTCTGAGCCTTTTGAAAAGCAGAATATAAATACCTGTTTTACTAATGGGTCTATAATAGCAGTAATTTCAAGGAAAGGGCAGAACAGCAATACATTACTTGGCATTACATTACAGCTACAGCATCCCTTGGGATTTGCAGGAATGAATAAGAAGCTATTGCTATTGCAAACTTGACTTTTACAAGTATCTGTGCTAGTCATTTGCCCACGTACCATGCGTAGTGTAGTTAGAACCTTGTGGTAATTGATATTCTTATTTTTACTGTGTTGAATTCACATTTTCAGGGCATTATAAATATATGCAAGTATACTGATAGAATACAACCGCAATATCTAGAAACAAACCTTCCAATTAAATTAAATTGTATAAAAGGTCATTAAATATGTCCTAAATGGTTCCAGTCTCATACACTTGAATGAGTAAGCACAGGTAATTTTTATCTTTGACAGATGTTCAAAGATAAAGTCAATCTTTAAGACTATTGGAACATTATTTATCATTGATACCGGAATTAGAGGAGAAGGGTTTAAGGATCTCTATTTATGTGCTTATTAAGTCTCTGAATGGTCAGTGACTTGAAAGGGAAATAGATATTGAAGGCAGACTTGTGGCTTTCATTTCTTCACTTTGAACATTTGAACATTAAGTTCAAAGAATATTCTGATTTGTGTGCAGAGCTTGACTGATTGGCCCACTTGCGAATTTCGTTCTTGTTTTTTGTTTTGAGACATAGTCTTGCTCAGGCTGGAGTGCAGTGGCATGATCTCAGCTCACTGCAGCCTCCATCTCCTGGGTTCAAGCGATTCTCCTGCCTCAACCTCCTGAGTAGCTGGGACTACAGGCACACGCCATCACACCTGGCTAATTTTTGTATTTTTAGTAGAGATGGGGTTTCACCATGTTGGCCAGGATGGTCTCAATCTCCTGACCTCGTGATTTGCCTGCTTTGGCCTCCCAAAGTGCTGGGATTACAGGTGTGAGCCATCCTACCTGGCCCCCACTTGCAAATGTTTCATGGAATTTGGCGATGAACTAGAAAATTCCTTCTAGTATTTTCTATACGTAGGTGTTAAAATTTGGGTTAAGGGGAAAACTGTATATACTATTTGAGTGTCCCGTTTGCATTTTTTAAAGGATATGATTTTCATAGTTAGGTGGAAATGCTATTCTTTCTAGGTGCATATTTACACTATAAACCTATAGTCTTACATTTAGACAACCAGACATAAGTATGATTATCAAAAGTTAAGGACTACTTATCAGCACTTCGTGTCAGGAAATACATTTAGTGCAGGCTCACTCATGAGAGTTCAGAGTACCCCCTAAAACAAGACCATCATTAGATAATCCGAGCAAAGGGAAAACCAAGTGGAGGAGGAGGGATGTGCTCTTCGTTTTTGAGGATGGGCAAGGAAATCTGTGTGACCGTAATACAGGAGACAAAGGGAGACCTGTAGGAGGAATTCATAGGCTGTGGAAAAAGTATAAATTTTATTCTGGGTGGAATGGTAAGTCATCAGAGGATTTTGGGAAGAGTAAGATAATCTGACTTGAAATGTATTAAAGATAGCAAATGTTCAAAACGATCATCAATTATCAGCTACCTGAGTGAAAAATTTATAAGCTTTTCTCTCTCTGAAATCACTTACTTACACAATAAAAACTAAAATTTGATAGTTGAAGAATTACTGATATTCAAATGAAGAGAGGGTTTCAAGTCATACAAAAAATTGTTCAGAAGCACAGCTATGAAAGGCTAGACCTTAGCAATTGTCTGGTTTGGGGTTTTCCCAATTGCTCTTGATGAGCTTCCCATGGACTCTTCAGGCACGGGGAGTTTCCTAGGATGTTTTTGGAAGCTTTACATATAATCATATTTGTCTCCTGCTTTTTTATGTTTATCTTCACAGATAAACACACATGCATGAGGATCTAAAACTGTTACTCTTCCACATTAATCAAGGCAAGGTGAATGTTGGGGACAAGCAATATTGTAAAGAAGATCCAAGGAAGAATCACAAAATGAAGCCAACATCACTATCTCTGTGCTAAACTCTAATCTCCAAACTAACCCTCTCTTTTATGTAAAAAGATGACCACATATGTATAATAACCATTGTTAGAATAGAGTAGAAAGTCTTGCTTGTATCTTTGTCCTAATTCTCTCTTTGTACGATATTAGACAGTTATCTCTGTCTCATACTCCCACCTGGAAAAGAGGATAAAAGTTATCATCTGTTTCACTGAGGTGCTTAGAGAAATGAATTAATTCATATGGATGAAATATTTTGAAGATGAAATGTACTGAATAAATGCTATACATTAACAGGTGAGCACACATTTAAAAGAATTATTGTAACAAATAATAAAAAGCTGTTCTATGGTACTTCACTATCAATTACTCCCTTTTGTGTGACTTTACACGCTGGATTTAAAGTAATAATGCATGATTATTCAAAATAGGAATAAGTTGTTAGGTACTTGCAATTACATATGTTGTCAACTGTTCAAAAGGCTTATTCTTGTCAAACCAGGTAAAATGTTCAAAGTGCTGTAATTCCAATGAGCTTAAGTAGCTTCAATGAATTCTTATTGATAAAATAAAATAATAGTATTAAATACCAGTGTTATGAATAATAGAACTTTAATCATATATACTAATAGGTATCCTAATTTTTGCTTATTATTTTATATTTTTCTATTACATTTGGGAATAAAGAACAATTGCTCTATAAGAATAGATTGCAGATTTCAGAAATGGACATTTATGCTGGGCGTAGTAATCCTCACACCTGTAATCTCAGCATTTTGGGAGGCCGAGGCAGGCAGATCACGAGGTGAGGAGATCAAGGCCATCCTGGCTAACACGGTGAAATCCCGTTTCTACTAAAAAAAAATACAAAAAAATTAGCCGGGCGTGGTGGCGGGCACCTGTAGTCCCAGCTACTGGGAAGGCTGAGGCAGGAGAATGGCGTGAACCCTGGAGGCAGATCTTGCAGTGAGCCGAGATCGCGCCACAGCACTCCAGCCTGGGCGACAGAGCGAGATTCCGTCTCAAAAAAAAAAAAAAAAAAAAGAAATGGACTTTTATTCAGGAGAATACTTGCTGGCTGCTTTGTATGCTATAAAAGATGCCTTTCATGAATTTGCCCACTCTTCTTGAAGACGAACACAGAACAAAAGGAGGATGAGGGCTGGGTGCAGGTGGCTCATGCCTGTACCCCAACACTTTGGGAGGCTGAGGTGGGAGGATTGCTTGAAGTCAGGAGTTCAAGACCAGGCTGAGCAACATATTGAGACCCTGTCTCTATAAAACAATTAAAAATTAACCAGGCATGGTGACATGCGCCTGTAGTCCCAGCCACTTGGGAGGCTGAGGAAAGAAGATCATCTGAGCCCAGGAGTTTGAGGCTGCAGTGATCTAGGATCATGCCACTGTACTCCAGCCTGGGCAACAGAGCAAGGCCCTATCTCTTAAAAATAAAAAGGAGGATGAACATGGGGAGAAGGGAGGCTTAAAGAGTCAAGAAGAACACAGGAGTAGTCACGATAGGAGAGGCAGAAGGGAGAGGGTCTATGATGAGTAGCTGGAAAGGAAATTGGCCTGGCGACATGCAGGCTGCAGTCAATGGATCCCTTGGTAGTAGGAATCCCTGGAGAACATTTTAAGAAAACTCTTAAATTTAAGTTTTTTCTCAGCTGTGTGATGGTATCTAACCTCTCCAGTTTACACCTGTCCCCCTTTGCCTTCCAAATCACATCCAGAAAAATCCATACTGTATACTCTTTCTCCTGTATACTTTGGAAAAATCACAGCAGAGGGCTCATGGTCCATGTCTGTGCTGATCTGGGATAGAGAGATCAACACAAGCCACAGAAGGACATGCTGGTCAGACTGAGGTGGGGACTGGCAATTGTAATGGGGCACACAAATCCCTGAAAACATCCAGAAATTAGAGGAAAGATAGTGGCCTTCCAAATGAGATATGGAGTAGGACCCTGAGTCAGATTTTTGCAAATATTTAAGAATAAATTAATCTCTGACAATGCAAAACTTAACCTGGTCAGAGAACTCTATTACATATATGAGGGAGAAATTATTTTGAAGCCATTATTTTTATGGAAATTGTATATAAAAATGAATGTCATTTATTCAAGTAAATACTAAACTTAAAAAAAATTACTAGAAATAGCTTGTTTATTTATAATCTAATAGACTTACTTTTTTGAGTGTAGGAAGTTCTTTGTAGTATGCTTTTCTCTTTAATTTTTGAAATTCAGGAGTTACCAGCCGGGCGCAGTGGCTCACACCTATAATCCCAGCACTTTGGGAGGTGGAGGTGGGTGGATTGCCTGAGCACAGGAGTTTGAGACCAGCCTGGGCAATACGGTGAAACCCTGTCTCTACTAAAATACAAAATATTAGCTGGGCATGGTTGTACATGCCTGTAGTCCCAACTACTTGAGAGGCTGAAGTGGGAGAATTGCTTGAACCTGGGAGGTAGAGGTTGCAGTGAACTGAGACTGCGCCACCTGTATTCCAGCCTGGACTCCATTTCCAAAAAAAAAAAAAAAAGCATTACTTTATTCTAATCTTTCCGGGTCTCAGTTTCTTATTTCTTCAATTCTCAATTTTTCACTTCCATTATCAAACTCATAAGCCAAAAGAATAAGTAGGGCAGCCTACTTGCCCCATCAGCCCTGCAGGGTGACTCATGTATCGCCAAAACTGCAGAAACCAATCCTCTGCCACAAAGGTCATCTGATGAGCAGAAAGGGCAGACATCCCAAGTAGTTAAAGAAGTAAATGTTTTATCTATGCCAAGTTTTAAATTATTTATGAGGTGACTAAGTGTCACAGAGTAGCATGGAGATCGACCTCCTGACCTAGTGGTCTGTCACAGTGTAGCGTGCTTCCCTGGGCTGTGCTGCATAATCAGACCTTCTCCAGGCCCATGTTTCCATAAAGTATACTCCATCTCAGGAAGCAGTGAAGAGCTCTTTTGCTTAGATACACACGACAATGTAGGTTTTCCTTCATAGTGGACATTCCTGCACATAACTCTGTGTCACTCTTCTGGAAACTGGTATTTTAAGGAAGCATGTGTCTCTCAGTGTAACTAAGTAATACCAAATAGATAAGAAATATAATTCTTTAAAGACTTTGTTTCATCATGTTAAATGCAGAAATGCAGCACATGCAGTTGTCAGATTCATCTTTCTAAACGATCTGTGTGCACCATAATATGGTTCGGACAAAATACCTGTCTGCAGTAGCTAGGCTCCATGATGTCTCCTGATAATCCTCGCCTCCTGGTGTTCACACTGGTGTGCAGTCTCCTCTTATTCCATACCAGGCTTGATCTATGTGACCTACAGAATAAGGCAGAGTGGTGGTATGTAAATTCTAAAATTCGATTATAAAAGATATTGTGGCTTCCATCTTCATGACTTCTCTTGGTGCTTTTCCTCTCATTCATTTGTTTTGGGAGAAGTCACAAGTCAGCAGCCCTATGGAGAGGCTCACGTAGCAAGGTACTGAAAGTCCTGCCAATAGACCCTTGAATGAACTTGGAAGCAGATCCTCCAGTCCTGGTCAGGTCTCCAGAGACAGCAGGCAACACCAGCAGCTTGAGGGACCACAGCCATAACCACCAGGGTAAGTAAGGTATCACCAGATTCCTGTCCCTCAGAAATTGGTGACATAATATTTGTTGTTTCCAACTGCTAAGCCTTGGGGTAATTTGTTACATAGCAAAAATAACAAATATACTTTCTTATCTCCTTCCTTTGGCAAGTACATGCTAGGACAAAATAAGGCTTTGGCTGGTGTGCAGCATCTTATAGGCCTGGGCCAGATGCAGAAGTATGACACTGCTAACCTGTGGTGACCAGAAGTAGTTTCAAGAAGCAGTATCTTAAGGAAGTTGCAGGAGAAGACAAAGTAGACAATTTGAAATTAACATACTGTTTTCATATGGACAAAACAGAGAGATTGGACAAAGGAGAAAATTTTAAAGTGATGTAGGTGGGGAGAATAAAGATTTGAATACCTCTGAGGATATGGGATTGTCCTATCTGGTTTATGTGTTCTTGAAGAGGTCATGCTAGAAGTATTTTAAAAGGCTGCTCTTAGCAAATATTAATCTGACATTCAAGGGCTGCCATCTTTGGAATCAATCTTACTATTTCTCTTTACCACTAATTCCATTTTTGAGTTTCAAAGAAATGTAGAACTTTTAAATCTCTTTTTAAATAAAAGTCATTACATCCAGCAGGAATTCCCTGTCTCCTACTCACATGTCTTCTTGGACTGGACCTATCTTTCAAGTTTAATCTGATTCATTTTCCCCTTTGAAATTTCCCCTAACAACCCAACTCTTAGAGATTGCTCCCTCCTCTTATGAAGAAATAAGTATCCATGACACTCACGTAATGCCCTCAATTTTCATGCCTAACTCCACAATACATAAGCAATTTCTAGAAGGCAGGAAGTTTACTTAATGCATTATTATTATTATTATTATCATCATCATTTTTGAGATGGAGTCTCGCTATGTCCCCCAGGCTGGAGTGCAGTGGCGTGATCTCGGCTCACTACAACTTCCACTCCTGGGTTCAGGCCATTCTCCTGCCTCAACCTCCCGAACAGCTGGGACTACAGGTGCCCGCCACCATGCCCAGCTAATTTTTTGTATTTTTAGTAGAGATGGGGTTTCACCGTGTTAGCCAGGATGGTCTAGATCTCCTGACCTCGTGATCTGCCAGCCTTGGCCTCCCAAAGTGCTGGGGTTACAGGTGTGAGCCACCACGCCCAGCCCCCCACCTAATTCATTATTGTATCATCTATTAAAATTCTGGCACAATATCATTTATTTGGTAGTCATATGATAAATATTGGTTGATTGACTTCTACAATATTTCTTATTACAAAATTGGGGCCTGTTTACTGTGGACAGTTTTAGCAAGTCAATCAAAAAGAGAAAAAAAATCAATTCACCACCCAGCAATAACCACTCAGTATTTCTCCTGCCTCAGCCTCCCGAATAGCTAGGACTACAGGCGCCTGCCACCACGCCCAGCTAATTTTTTTGTATTTTTGGTAGAGACAGGGTTGTGCCCTGTTGGCCAGACTGGTCTCGAACTCCTAACCTCATGATCTGCCCGCCTCAGCCTGCCAAAGTGTGGAATTACAGGCATGAGTCACCATACCCAGTCACCACTCAGTATTTTTGATGGTGTAGTCCTTTTCACAGATACACACACACAGAGGCACAAACACACATAGACACATGTATACGTGTGTGTGTTATATGTTAAATGGAATCAAACACTATATATTTATTATGTATATGCTTGCTTGTCTGACAATAAATAACAAAACCTATTCACTGAATACCACGTTTACAGACTTGGAGCCAAGACTTGGGATACAATTTCTTGATTTAGCGCTACATTAATACAAGGTGTTTTTTTCTTTTTTCTGAAAGCAATATTTCACTTATTTCAGAGCCTTATAGGATATTTCTATCAAAAGCAACATTATAATTATGGGCCACATTCTTAGTTGGTATGGATTAATGTCATGTCATAAGCAATATCATCTATCACAAAAGAAATAAAACAACTATTGAACTATTTCAGTGGCATTTAAATAAAATGGATAAGGAAGTCAACTTGAAACTCAAAAGCCATGTAGAACTTACTTAGTTTTTCAATATTGACCATGAGATGGGCTACTGCTTCTAGAAAATCTCTTGTCTTTCTTTTTCTCATGATTAGAATTGGCTCTGAAAGACAGAAAATTATAGTTTCTTCTCTCTTTCCCTTCTAATTTCTCTTGGTTTTATCTCCCCTTTCCTGTAATTAAAAAAATACTCATACAACTTAACATTCACTTTGATAATCTATGAAATGGGAATAATAATAATACTTACCTGTAGTGACAATCTAAGAATTTAATGAGAAAAGCTCTTAAAACAATGCCTTGCAAATGGTAAGCATTTAAAATGTTACTACATATTACTTCTGTCTTGTTTTCTCATCCTAATGCCCACACTTTTGAGTATGTATGTGTGTGTTTACATAGACCTGAATACACGCTCACTTTCTTTAAACCAAGGAACACAACTCTTACAGGCTCCCTGATGCATGAGCTCTCCCCATGTCTCATTCTTGATTACTTCAAACAAGGGCCAGTTACATCATTAATTAAGCAGGTAAGTATGAATTTCTCTCTCTCTCTCTCTTTTTTTTTTTTTTCTAAGATGGAGTCTCGCTCTGTCGCCAGGCTGGAGTGCAGTGGCATGATCTTGGCTCAATGCAACCTCTGCCTTCCGGGTTCAAGCAATTCTCCTACCCCAGCCTGTCCTGAGTAGCTGGGACTACAGGCACCCCACCACACCCAGTTAATTTTTGTATTTTTGGTAGAAACATGGTTTCACCATGTTGGCAAGGTTGGTCTCCATCCCTTGACCTCATGATCTGCCTGCCTTGGCCTCCCAAAGTGCTGGGATTACAGGTGTGAGCCACTGCGCCTGGCCCTAAGTATGAATTTCTTGCAAGTAAACCCAACAGATTGTTTCTGTTCAACAGAAAATGTTCATTTAATTTTTTAAAAAAGTACAGACTAATGATTACCAGAAGGAAGCAATTTGGATTGCTTGGAGGCTGGTTAATAATGCAGTCAAAAACTTGTAATTTATATTAAAGATTTTTTTTCTGTTATCAAGAGTGAAAGGTTGGAATCTATATATTCACAATCTACAGCAAAAACAAACAAACAAACAAAATCATATTAAAAGTCCTGACATTTGATCTTCATATTCTACTACTACTCTCTTAATACCTGTTAAATGTGCCATGAGCCTGGCTGTGTATTATGACTACTAAATCTCATATGAGAATGCAAGGTCCTAATCCCTAAACAGACTCACTATTGGCTCAGGACTCTCACGGACCACATGGCAGCTTGGATATGATTGCCCTCATCCACTGTCACAGCTGCAGCCAAACCTGAATTCCTGGACCATGCTTTCAACAACTGAATATTGTGGCAGCCATTTGAGCAGTCCCAACTGCCCCTCAGTCCTGACACTCACCCTTAGACAGCAGGGTCAGCTCTGGGCAGGCCTCAGCAAGTGGCGCTTTGGTCATTTCTCCTTTCTTTGCCACTTTTTCCCTTCAACAAGCCGTCTCCAAAACCCACCTTCCCCTTCAGAATTTTCATGCCGTCTTTCATCTCCCTGACCAAAACTTAATGGCTAGAAAGTATCCAGTAATCTTTTTTGGCTGGGTGCGGTGGCTCACGCCTGTAATCCCAGAACTTTGGGAGGCCGATGGGGGCAGATCACAAGGTCAGGAGATCAAGACCATCCTGGCCAACATGGTGAAACTCCATCTCTACTAAAAATACAAAAATTAGCTGGGTGTGGTGGCGCACACCTGTACGCAAGACTCCATCTCACAAAAAATTAAAAATTAAAAAAATAATTTCCAGTTATCTTTTTTAAGCTCAGATACAAATAACCAAGATTCTTTGAAGTATTATTTATCTAGGTATTTGCATTTATTGAGGACCAAACCTTAAAAATGGAATGTACCTATAGAGGTCTAAATTTAAGCATCACTATTAAATTACTGATAGGTAGTTGGGGCACCAACATTCTTTGAAATGACGTCACCTGAATTAGGCCATCCTATTGGCCAATGTTGGATTTGAGAAGACAGTGATAATATCTGCTATTCTGTTTAGCATCAGCTGAACAACCCTGACATTTTAGCAATGCTCAGATCTGCTTTTCTATTACCAGAGAATGACTATAAAATGAATAGTAGGGAAAACTTCAGATAGGGAAAAATTGGAAGTTATGAAGAAGATAGAGTGTTTTAATAACAACTGCATCTAACCAATCGGTTTTTAAGAACATACTCATTTTATAAATGTAATATTCAAGAGAAAACTGAATAATTTTATCAACTCAAATAATTGTTATTTATGTACATTAAGAATTCACTCATCAATATTTATTGACATCCTTCTATGTCCCAGGTGACCTGTCATGCTTTCTTCTACTGCTTGTCCTTATCCATGCAGAATTTTAAATAGTTGTAATCATGGCATAATTTTTCTCACGCTTACTATATCATAAGCAATTTTATATGCCATTATTTAGATATGTGACTTACATTCAATATATTTTCAGAAAAAAAAATGTTTTTAAAATTAGTCAAGTGAGAGGTGGCTGTGAAACGAGAAGTTCCCAGAATTAATGGGAGGCATTATTAATGCCATGAGAGTCCTTTCCATAATTCCAAACTATTTTACCTGGAAAATTTCCAGGGAACATCATCATTTGTGCCTAGTGCAAGAATGAGGCAGCTTTGATTGGATTGGAGAGAAGCTAACAGCCCTCTGAGAATGTATTAGGTATAATTTATTTACATACTAAACATTATTAGTATGTACTCACGAGGCATTTTGCAGAATGCTCTTCATAAAACAGCAACAGCTCTAGTGAAAAACTGTTTTGTTTCCAGTAAAGCTTCTAGAGGCTTTAAGTCTTCCCTGTCAAGGTTCCAGTGACTTTTGGAAACCAAATGAGAGTGATGGATTTGCCAGACCAAAGGCTTCCTCTGTGTAGTCATGAGCTGCTAAAGGCTGAGCTTCAATGTTATTTTGCCTTCAGATGAAAGCAAGCTGCATAGACTAGGACTTGGCAGGGCTGTGAAGTGAGCAGAAGAAGGGCAAGTATGAACAAGTAGGGAATGTTGGACTCCTACTAGGCTGTCTTTCTGTCTATCTAAGATAATTGTGATTCAGGGTGGAAGTACAAAATGGTATTAAGGCTCTCTTCCTCCACTCTTAAAAATGTGGGTGAAGATAAGCCACATTTTCCCAGAATCTGCTCAAAATAAGACAAAAGCGATGTACTGGGCCAGGTGAGGAAGAAAGGCAGTGCACCCCACAGACAAGAGTGCCCTGGTTGTACAGTGCTACAACATGATCTTAGTTGCCGTTAAATAAGTTAAATAAGTTTGGCGAGAAACTGAAAGACGAGAGGTATGCAGATTCTGTGTATATGATATAAATAGAAAAAAAAAGTGTGTAAATGTGAAAGGGTTTTTTCCTCTTTTCGCTCTTTTTTTTTTTTTTTTTTTTAAATTTTTGACAGAGGGAACTTGTTGCAATAAAAGTCCATCAATGATCAATTCTACTCTCTTTGTTATTTTGCCTTGTGCTACATAGAACCCCAAATCAGTCACCACTAAAAATAAACAAACAGCACCCACCCACCTTTCTCTTCCCACAGCTTTGACTAATGCCTCTGCCTCTGCCTCTTAAAATAAGGGGGATCAGCCCCTGATATGTCTTGAGTGGCACCCAGGATACTAAATATAGAACCCTCACTTCCTAGTCCTCTTCTTGGTCTCAATTCCTGCTATACAAGAGCTGGCCTTAGAAAAGCCAGCTTGACAAACTGTTAAAAATTAGTAACAATAGTTGTTTATTGAAAACCTATTATGTGCCCGCCTCAGGTCCATCCAATTCCAAAAACTCGTCTCTTGCTTTGGAACCACATATACTATTTTCGGTCAATATCTCTTTGTAGGCTATAGGCATTTTTTTAAGGCAGGGCAGCAGAAAATTTAAAAGGTTCCTTTACCCAAGGACTCCTCAAACATTTTGACTGTCTCATGCATATGTGTATATACAAGAGGACAGTTGTGAGGAGGATGCTCCAAATTCCTGGGCCATGCTATTTCTCCTTTTCCTTTCCTTCCTTTTCTTTTCTTTCCTTCTCCTCTCCGCTCCTCTCCTCCTTTCCTTTTCCCTTCTCTTCCCTTCCATTTCTCCCCAGGCCCTCACAGTACTGCTCACATAGATAACATGGAAAGTATATTTAAAAGATAAATGTGGTCTATATAAATTTATTACACATTAAAGCTAATAACACTATATGAAATATTCCTAAGGCCTGTATTTTATGATCTTTCAATGAATTAAAACAGATAATTAGGTTTCAAAGTTCTTATAGAACAAAAAAGTATATTTAAAAAGAAAAAGTTAAGTGACCCAATGGTTTTCTTGTGTTGCAAAAACAGGTCAAATTTCTGCCATTAGAATAAGACAAAAATTGAATACAGAACTAAAGAGACGAATATCTACCTTGGCATATTATAAATTCATGTTATCTTATTTCAAGGGTGCTTTCACTGGTGCTTGGCAAATTTTCATTTTTTTTCTCTTTTTTTTAATTATACTTTAAGTTCTAGGGTACATTGTACAACCTGCAGGTTTGTTACATACGTACACATGTGCCATGTTGGTGTGCTGCACCCATTAACTCGTCATTTACATTAGGTATATCTCCTAATGCTATCCCTCCCCTATCACCCCACCCCAGGTCAGGCCCTGGTGTGTGATGCTCCCCTTCCTGTGTCCAAGTGTTCTCATTGTTCAATTCCCACCTATGAGCGAGAACATGCAGTGTTTTTTTGGCAAATTTTCTTTCCTTGTTCATTTCATAACCCATTTTCTAGAGCAGCTGTTCTGATCCTTCTGTTTTCCTTAGGTCCCTATCCTGTTTGCCCCAGCCCCCTTCTTCCCACCTCACCCCAGTTTTCAGCAGATGACCTGACTCCTGCCTCACCAGAGAGGCAGGGCGCAAGCAGCATGGATTCCCTCATTGGCCCCCGCACTCTGTTCTTACACCCCTCTATTTCCTACTCCACCTGCTCCTCCCTCATTTGGGGTGCTCTGTGCCCTCATTTTACCCTCCCCCACTAGCATCTCCAGTCTTCCCTTATCCGTGTGCTTTCTACCTTTAACAGAGTCACACCTTCTTCCACAACCTCTTTTCTCACTTCTGGGGAAAAAAAAAAATCAAAGCGTAAATTATAATCTATGAAATCTCTGCCTGAAGCATCCACCCAGTTTTGTTTGTTTATTTTTAGTAGCAGCTGGTTTGGGGTTCTATGTAGTAAATGTGAATAGTCAGGAAAAAGATATTTTCTATTTCCATATTTATTAGTCCTGAGGGTTAAAATGCAATTGAGTTCTACAAATGTATCACAAATTTAAGTCTGAATTTAAAAATGGAATTGTATAAGAAATTCTGTGTCTAAGTGAAGCCCTTTTACCTCAAAATAGAGGGGAAAATCTGACACTCATCCCAGCTCCATGGGATTCCTTTTTGGGGGGCGGAAAGTGGGACAGGGCAGACAGGCCAGGGCAGAGCAAGGAGGAGGATCTATATTCTGGGAGATGGGAGACATCACACTATTAATTACCACTTTCTGAGATGCCCACCATCCTGGACCTCAGTGATTGTTCCACAAAGTCACAGATACATTCTTCCTTTTCTCTATCCAGGAGGCATAGCAGGGCTCAGAGCTCAGCAGGCCTCTCCTCACAGTCTCTCCCTCTCCCTCCGTGTGAGTTTCTGTCTCACTACCCTCCTCACTCCCTCTCTGTCCCTCTCCCTTTCTCACTCTCCTTCCCATCTCCTCCCTTCCTTCCTTCCTTTCTGTCTCTGTCTCTCCCTTTCTCTGGGTCTCTCCCTATTCCCACCCCCAGTCGGCCTAAACACACTGCTCAAGCCTTTCCTCTCAGGGGTCTTCTGATTTCCTTGGGCTCTATCTGGCAAAAGAGACACATCTTCTGCTATCACATTCCTCCCCCGATTTCTCTAGGGTTAGGTCATGTCTGCTAAATCTCAGCACACTCCTGTGGGGCAGGGAACAGCTCTCCCCTTTCTCAGATACCCACACTGTGGCCCCTCTTGCTTCACCTTTGCCTCTTCTCATTCCCGCCACCACACACACACACACACACACACACACACACACACAAGCCTCAGGGAGTTGCAAGACTTGTTCTGACTTACCAAACACTGTCTGTGCCCTGAGGTCGCCTGGGGTACAGGGCTTTTGAAATTCCACTGAGCTTCTGCTGTAACATTCCTTTCCTAAGGCAACTGATGCTGCACATTCTAGATACCCACATTACTTATTAATACTACAAAGTACCATCCTGCCACAATGTCTGTTTCCATTTACTCTAAAACTAACCACACTGATACATCCAAACAGGATGGTGATCCAAGCGTCACCCACAGCCTGCGCCAGACAGTGCCCAGCCCATGGCTGCAGTCACACTGCAGGCTCTGCTCTCCCGCAAAGTCACCACCACCTGTCTGCTCCACTGCTTGCTCTCTAACACTGCTTCAGTAGCTGTTTAGCACTGAGGCATTGCAACCACTGTTGCTCAGCATGGTCCTCCAGGACTCCAAACATCATGGCCCTCAAGAATCTAATTTTAATTCTCAATGTTTCCTATAAGTCACAGCTCTTTCGCTCAAGCAGAATAGGTTTTCCACTGACATCAAATGGTCTGACCTATAATACAACATCAAGATGCCTTGGCTATTGTGGGTGGACAATTTCTTCTATAGAAGAAACAATATCTTCCTAAGAGATCTCCCTACTTCTGCTCTTCATCCCATTATGCATCCTCCCCTAAGTCTGTTACCATACGGTAGTTAGTGGAAGACTTAAACAGATGACATCTAAGCATGATGCCCAACTACTCCTTTCGATGACTCCTCACATGATGGAGAGGAACAGCCAAATCCTTATGAGGGGTCACAAGGTCCTATGTGATCTGGTTTCCTATCATCTCTTCCAACAATCTTCCTTTTTCTTACCCTACTTATCACATTTAATATATCTCATACATTATCATATTTATTATTACTAATTATTATTGAAATAGGATCTCACTCTGTTGCCCAGGGTGAAGTGCAGTGGCGCAGTCTTGGCTCACTGCAGCCTCTGCCTCCTCGAGCTCAAGTGATTCTCCCACCTCAGCCGCCCAAGTAGCTGGGACCACAGGCCCCACTACCACACCCAGCTAATTTTTTTGTATTTTTGGTAGAGACAGGGGTTTCGCTATGTTGCCCAGGCTGATCTCAAACTCCTGTGCTGAAGTGATCCACCCGCCTCAGCCTTCCAAAGTGCTGGGATTATAGGTGTGAGCCATGGCGCTCAGCCTCATGCATTATTATTTATTTACCATGTTTATTTCTCCCTTCACTACAGTGTAAGTTTCATGAGGATAGTGATTTTTTTATCAATTGTCTTTTTACCTCTTTATTTTCCAGCACCAAGAACCATGCCTACGAGGTAGCATTCATACAACAAAGATTTGTGGACTGAATGAATGATGCATGAGTCCCTAGGAAACTGGACCAGGAGCAAAAGCTGTGCCACTCTTCCATTTGCTATCAGTAGCACTCCTTCACTTGATTTCCCCAAAGGGAAACTTATCTTTCTGTATCTCCTGTACTCAGCAGAAGTCTCTCTGTTAAATAAAGAAGTCTCTAAAATAATTCTCGAAACATACATCTCCCTTTCTTTCTGTGAGGGATTTGGGCTGGTGTCAGGGTCCTTTCTGCCCCACAGATTTTTCAGATCTGACTTAATAAGCCCAAAGACTTCCAACGAATCAAAATCTTGATGCTCTATTAAAAACATCCTACATTTTCTAGAAAAGCATGTTCCTCTCAGAAAGCAGAGTAACAATAGAAATAAATACCTTCCACTGAGCATTTTCTCTGTCAGTTATGGCACTGGGTGTTTTATGTACATTAAATTTAATCTTAAGAAGCATCGTGTAATGTAGGTGTTATCTCCATTTTACAAAGAAACATGAGGCCAAGAGAAAGGAAATAATATTCCATAGTTTACAAAACTAAGGATCCTGTAGCTCAAACATATTTCGAGGT